>NC_053026.1:113596886-113949067 GCF_003073215.2 Triticum urartu | reverse complement strand
TACTTATTCCGCTGCTAAGGAGTTCATTGCTTAGGAATTTCCTCACCCTAAAATTCCTTAGTGACGAATTTGTGAAAATTGCCTATTCACCCCCCTCTAGTCGATATAACACACTTTCAATTGGTATCAGAGCTAGGTACTCCCTTGTTCTGTGTGATTTTGGTTTAACCACCTAGAGTTTTAGTTATGTCGACCGCAGGAATGAAGACTGTGTCATGTCCCATCTTTGACGGTCATGATTATCCCAAGTGGAAGGCCATGGTGAAGAAGCGCCTCATGGCGATGAACATCAAACTGTGGACCGTCAATGTGATTGGTCTTACCTATCTATGCAAGATGGCGGAGGCTGATGATATTCGCAAGTACACTCTACTCAACCTCACTTCGAAGGACATCATCTGCTCCCGTCAGTCCCAAAATCAGTTAAGGAACATTATGCATCTCAGCCATGCGAAGCTCATCTGGGACTGACTCCCTGAGGTATATGAAGGTCATTGAACTCATCATGATCCCTAGTTTGAGGATTTCAAGGAATCGCGCAAGGCGATGACTTTCGAACCAGAATCTTCATCCTCTGCACCATGCCTTATGGTGAAAGGTGCCAAGGTAACTGAATGCTACCTATCCGAGTCTAGTGATGATGAATCTAGTGATGAATTTGGACCTAGCTATACCAAACTTGCTTCCCTTGCCACTAAACAACAAACAGCTTTCGAAAAAGTTAAAAACATGCTAGATGAGAGCGATGATATGTTGGTGAAGAAATGGATCATTCTAAAGCTTTGACTGAAAGTCTTCAGAGACTTCAGACTAAGTTTGATAACCTTCAGAGTCATCATAACACTCTCTTATCTGATCATGAGAAGCTTTCTTATGAATTTCTTCAAAGAAAGCAAGATCTTGAGAAGCTAAGAGTGAGTTATGAAGATCTTCAGAAGGAGCATGGTTCATTGCTTGCTCAACAAATCAGTTCCACTCAGGAATAATTCATTCCACCATGTTTGAAATGCATTGAACATGAATCTGCTAATTTTTCACCTGAAAGTTCAAATGCTTCTATAGTTGCAAATTCTTCAACTATCTCCGCTATCACAAATTCCTCATCTGAGGATGCTGCTAGTATCACTGACCATGCAGGGCTAAAGGAATTGTATGTGACAGGCATGTACAAAAGCCTCAAAGGGCATCAGGCTCTTTGTGATGTGCTTAAAAAGCAAATCCTCAACAGGAATCCTAGGAAAAGAGGGTATTGCCTTTGAGAGGAAACTCAATGCTGATGGGACCTACTGGAAACCTGAGCAGTATCCCAAAACCTCATGGGTTGCTGCAAAGGGACCTCCAGTGGATCCATCTACTTTATTTGGCTTTACATGTGAATATTCATATTCTTCTGGCGAGTCATTTAACTCCAACTATGAACTGTTCAAAAATCAGAATGGTGAAGTATTCGCTAGATATGTTGGCACTAACTGCAGGAACGGTCTCCCTATGAAGAAAATCCAGGTTCCCAAAAGGTGCCTTGAAAGTCTTCAGGTGAATGTCATCATGACACCACCTGTGAAGAATAGGAACCCCAGATCAAATTCTTCATATGGACCAAATTCCTCAGAAGGATCTAATTCCTAATATGGATCCAGATCCTCATATGAACATCATCGTGCTAACACTTCTGTTTTGGAGGGAAGATCTAAGGGTTATGAATATGTGCATTATTCTTCAAATCATTATGTTCATAAGTCGTCAAAGAATTTCTCTGCTTATTCATATGCTTACTCTGACCCCTCTTCTTTGAAACGAAGTGGACTGGCTTCAATGCCACCTTTCTCTTATGGAGCTCATAGAATGATGAACTCTTTGCCACCCTTCCAGATGTGGGTGGTGAAGAAAAAGAACTAATCTCTTATGCAGGGTCAGGTCTCCATACGAACTTAAACGTCTGAAGAATTTGCTGGAGACCTGAATATGCTTGAAAGGACGCAAGCTAATCATGAAGAAATGAATTTTCATTTCTCACGTCCTCATAATACTATATCTAGTCTATTGCTTGATGAAATTGATCTAATGAATTTGATGTCATATTATTCATTACTGAAGTATACGAGTTCATAAGATGCACTAATTCATCTGCAGGATGATCAACCCAAAGCCACTGAGTGGGTCCTCGGCAGTGGATGTACAAATCACATGACTGGTGATAGGAACTTATTGATGGACACTTCTTTATCTCCATCACATCTGAAGCATATCACCTACGCTGACAAAGGAAAAAGCAAGGTATTGGGTCTAGGTCAGGTTGCAATCTCAAAGGATCGACACATGGACAAAGTCATGCTTGTCGAGTCCTTAGGTTTCAATCTCATGCCTGTCTCAATGCTTTGTGATCTTGATATGGTTGTTGTGTTTGGCAAGTATCGTTGTGTTGTGATCGTGGAAGCTGACAATTCCAAAGTCTTCGAAGGCTTTAGGAGAGGAGATTTGTATATTGTTGATTTCTTTACAGGACCACAACCTGCTACATGTCTACTTGCAAAAGCTTCAGAAGGCTGGTTATGGCATCGACGACTTGGTCATGCTGGCATGAGGAACTTGCACACTCTCGCGAAGAAGAAGCATGTCATTGGCATCGAGAATGTCAAATTCCGCAAGGATCACCTGTACGGAGCTTGTGAAGCTGGAAAGATGACCAAGGCCAAGCATCCCTCAAAGACCATCATGACTACCACTCGTCCATTTGAATTTCTTCACATGGATCTCTTTGGCCCTACTCATTATGCCACATTCACTAATGTTGCATCTTTATATGGCTTTGTCGTTGTTGATGACTATTCTCGTTACACATGGGTGCATATCATCACCTACAAAACTGAAGTGTAGGAAGTCTTCAAACAATTTTCCTCGAGGGCTTCAACCAACTTTGGTGTGAAGATCAAGCACATAAGAAGTGACAATGGTTCCGAGTTCAAGAATACTGGTTTTGATGAACTTGGTATCACTCACGAGTTATCTGCTCCTTATACTCCTCAGCAGAATCGCATCGTGGAGCGCAAGAACATGACTCTTTTTGAGATGGCTCGCACTATGCTTGATGAATACACGATGCCTCCTTGCTTCTGGCCTGAGGCAATTGATACTGCATGCCACATCATCAACAGGGTATATCTTCACAAATTCTTCAAAAAGACATCATATGAATTCCTCACTGATAAGAAACCCAATGTGAGTTATTTCAAAGTCTTCGGTGCTAAATGTTGGATTAGAGATCCTCATCACAATTCTAAATTTGCACCAAAAGCACATGAAGGTTTTTTGCTTGGTTACGGAAAGGACTCGCACACCTATAGAGTCTTTAACACCTATCACCACAAGGTTGTTAAAACTGTAGATGTGCGGTTCGATGAAACTAATGGCTCGCAAAGAGAGCACCTACCTCCTATGCTAGATGAAATACCACTCGAGGAATCCATTAAGTTCAAGGCCACTGAGGATGTCATTCCTACCGAAGAATCTGCTGAAGAAGTCATTCAAGAATGTGAAGAACATCACGCTGGTGCACCTAAAGAAAATGGCTCTGAAGAAAATGCAGAGCCCCCTCAACGTTGTCAACCCGCTCATCCTCGCATTTCTAATGAAGTGCAGATTGAGAGAATCATCAACGACATCAAGGCACCAGGTCCTCTCACACGCTCAAAAGCTTCACATTTGTCTAACTTTTGTGGGCACTTTACTTTTGTCTCTATCACAGAGCCCACCAAAGTAGATGAGCATTTTTGGAGCCCGAGTGGATTCAAGCGATGCAAGAGGAATTACAGCAATTCGAGCTCAACAATCTCTGGGAACTTTTCAAGCGACCAGACCCTCGCAAGCACAATATCATCGGCACCAAATGGATTTAATGCAACAAGCAAGATGAAAATGGCCTTTTGGTGAGGAATATGGCACGGCTTGTAGCTTAAGGCTACAAACAGGTTGAAGGAATTGATTTCAATGAAACTTTTGCACCTATTGCTAGACTTGACGCTATTCGCATATTACTTGCTTATGCTAACCATCATAATATCATCTTATATCAAATGGATGTGAAAAGTGCATTCCTCAATTGTAAGCTTGAGGAAGAAGTATATGTTGCTCAACCCCCGGGTTTTGAAGATCCAAAGCATCCTGACGAAGTCTTCAGACACAGTAAGGCCCTCTATGGCCTCAAGCAGGCCCCTCGGGCATGGTATGATACTTTGAAGGAATTCCTCATGAAGAAAGTCTTCAAACCTGGTTCACTTGACCCAACTCTTTTCACCAAAACCTATGATGATGAATTATTCGTGTGCCAAATATATGTTGATGATATTATCTTTGGTTGTACTAACCAACATTACACTGATGAATTTGCCTATATGATGAGTGAGGAATATCAAATGTCTATGATGGGAGAATTGAAATTATTCTTAGCTCTCCAAATTCATCAACAACGCAACGACATCTTCATACCTCAGGAGAAATACCTCAAGGATGTGTTGAGGAAATTCGGCATGCAAGATTGCAAAGGCGTCAAAATCCCTATGCCCACAAATGGCCATTGTCGGTGTTAAAACTGACGGATCTCGGGTACGGGGTCCCGAACTATGCATCTAGGCGGATGGTAAAAGGAGGCAGGGGACATGAAGTTTTACCCAGGTTCGGGCCCTCTTGATGGAGGTAAAACCCTACGTCCTGCTTGATTAATATTGATGATATGGGTAGTACAAGAGTAGATCTACCACGAGATCAGAGAGGCTAAACCCTAGAAGCTAGCCTATGGTATGATTGTATGTTGTCCTACGGACTAAAACCCTCCGGTTTATATAGACACCGGAGAGGGCTAGGGTTACACAAGGTCGGTTACAAAGGAGGAGATATACATATCCGTATTGTCTAGCTTGCCTTCCACGCCAAGTAGAGTCGCATCCGGACACGAGACGAAGTCCTCAATCTTGTATCTTCATAGTCTAACAGTCCGGCCAAAGGATATAGTCCGGCTGTCCGGAGACCCCCCAATCTAGGACTCCCTCAGTAGCCCCTGAACCAGGCTTCAATGACGATGAGTCCGACGCGCAGTATTGTCTTCGGCATTGCAAGGCGGGTTCCTCCTCCAAATACACCACGGAAGAATTTGAATACAAGGATAGTGTCCGACCCTGCAAAATAAATTCCACATACCACCGTAGAGAGAATAATATTTCCACAAATCTAATTTGCTGACTTGTTTTGGCAACACGACCTTATGCCATGGCCCGGTGATTATTCGAACCGTTTCCTTTAACTATCCCCGCACATAACGCGAGGCAGTTTTTTGACACGTCTTGTCAAAGCAGAGATCGTGTTCCCCTAATTACAGGATTCTCATAAATACGGTCGTGGGTAACCCAACCGTGTCTAGGACTCCTAGATTATAGGCAAGTCCCAAACGGCTACAGAGAGGGCGCTTGATATTCACCCTCTTTATAAAGGGACAAGGCTTTTACTTTTTCCCTCCCGTGCTCAATTGAATCCCCCCCCCCGCCTCGAGTTCTAACACCCAAAGCCCAGGTCAGGTGCTCCGGACCTTCAATCATGTCCAGATCTAGCCTTCAAGGCCGGTGGATGCCCTCCTCCGTTACGGAAGAAGACATCAAGAAGTTGAGGGAGGCCAGATACCTGACCGCGAGGTTTCGCATCGGCTGCCTGCCCAAGGGAAGGTCGTTCCTACTCCTAAACCCAGCGAAGACGTCGTGTTCATCTCCCACTTCCTCCGAGGTCTAGGCCTCACTCTGGATCCCTTCGTTAGGGGGTTGATGTTTTATTATGGGTTAGATTTCCACGATCTAGCCCCAGACTCCTTTCTCCATATCTCGGCATTTATTGTCGCATGTGAGGCATTCCTCCGCATTACCCCTCACTTCGGCCTGTGGCTCAAGACCTTTGATGTGAAGCCAAAGATGGTCGAGGGGCAGCATGTAGCGTGCAGAGCCGCATTAATAAGCAAGATCGCTGGAGCTCCATGGCCAAAGGGTTCTATTCCAGAGGTGTCCGGATTATGGCAACAGGAGTGGTTTTACATCACAGCTCCCAGAAGTGCCAAGTGGGCGGCTGCCCCTGCTTTCCGCTCAGGCCCTCCACCACAACTGATGTCATGGATTAGCAGAGGGCTGAGCTGGGGTCCAGCCAAGGACGTGCCTGTACTACAGAGCCGCATTCGAGATCTCTTCGAAGGAGATTTTAGTTTGTTTATGGTAATGCAAGTCATACTGGTTTGACGAATCCAGCCATGCAAACGCCGATCCCTCCGCATGTGGGAGTTCAACCCAGAAGGACCGCGCGCTATTCAGAATTTCCTCAGCCTGACGCACGAGGAGATGTATAAATCATTCTTCGGACCCCAGATAGAGTGTCCGGACCCTACCGGGGACGTGGGCCTGAGCAGCAACCGCACCGCCGACCAAGTAAGTTATCCTCTAGCCGAACACACCGTCTTTCATTTATCATGATGTCATTCTGAGAAATAGCTCTTTGACCAGGACTGGATAACAAAGGCGAAGATGATCTGGTGTTCGCCCCCCCCTTCCGGAAGGCTTGGAGTATCCGGTGCTGGAAAAGATGCTCAAGCTAGCACCTTGCCCGGAGCCCTCACAGGAAGATAAAGGGGGGGGATAAAGGGGGCGAAAGCGGGCCTCTAGTGCTACCCATCCCGACCGAGGGAACGGGCGCCTTTGTGAGGGAGGATAACCCAGGGGAGGAATCTGGTATTCTCTCACCCCCGGGGAAGGAAGAGGACTACCCCTGAAGATCCGGAAACCACGGTTTCCAAACGGGAGAAGAAGTCTCCACCAGAGGGTCCTGCCTTGGAGAGTGCTCTTGCCGCACAAAGTACGCGCGGGGATCTGCCCTCTAACGAGCTGTAAGTAATCAAAAAGTACTTTAATAGTGAAGATATACTATTTCACTTCTGAGGAGAATAACCGAAGCATTTATCTTGCAGTTCGGATCTTAGCCCTTCTCAACAGAGCTCGTCTTCGGGGGATCTTCTTCCGGAGATGATGGAGAGCGAAACGCCTCCCCCGGACTCCCCCGCTCAAGAAGCGGGCGACCTTGAAGTGTCGTCACGGAGGGCCTCTCCAGATCTGGTGAGGCCAGAAGATAATCCTATAGTCACCCGAAGTCCTCAGCGTCCGGCTCTTGAAGAGAGCAAACAAAAGAGTCCGGCACCGTCTGGTATGTGGTCGGACGTACTAAGGGAGCTATTGGAGCGAGCGGCCATCTCAGAAGAACACCGTACGTTAATGGGTATAGTGATGGAAAGAATTTCGTCCGCCGAAAGCGGATTGCATGAAGCCTTTATGAGTCTACTGACAGGCTTTGAGGTACGTGATACTTTTTGATAGTACCGCACATTTTTAGGTGTGCCCTGTGTAGATAGTAGCCCCTGAGACTCTGGTTGTCGTCGAGAACGGCGGCGAACAGAGGATCGTAGTCCCAGGTAGTAACCAAACTGCCTTTATGTGCAGGTGGTGGAAGCTCTGGTGGCTAGCCGGACTAATGAGTTTGCCCAACTAAAGCGGCAACTGGATGCGGCAGATGCCGACATCGAGCTATTAACAAGCGGCTTGACGAGGCATAGGGTAAGTAATGCTTTCTGGTGAATGTCTCATAGTAAGAGCAGCATGATGCTAGTATCTTTAATATGTTGTGACTGCAGATGGAGCTGCCACCGTGGAGACCCTTCGGGCGGAACTTGCCCGAGCCAAAGAACAAGCAAGGAGTAGTAATGCGGCTGCTTTGAAGGCGGCCGAAGAGTTGAGGGCCGAGAAGGCCGCGCATTGCGAGAGCAAAGAGAAAATGGCCAAGATGGCTGTAAAGTTAAAAGACACTGCCGACCATTGCCAGTTCCTTGAAGAAGAAAACCGAGTGAAGGCGACGGACCTTGAAAACACCACGATGACGACCAAAGACACCCGCTCTGCTATGAGAGCGAAGAAGGAGGAGCTGCGTGAAGCCGGGGATATTGCGGCTGGGAAGCCCTTCATGCTGCGGAGGAAGTTCGGAGATCCACGGTATGCCCCTCTGGATCGGCTGTGGAGTTCGGCAGACACATATATGGACTTGGTGGCGAGCGCTGTCGATGCCGCCAAATACTTCCAAGATCAAACAGATCGTGAAGTGGACAAGCTATTCTGGTCGCAATTTAACATTCCAGAGCGTCCGCTTTCATTGACTGATCAGCTAGCCGAATGGGCCGATCTCAATAGGTTGTCCGGACTCGCCATGAGGTCTGTCGTGGATCAGCTGTGGCCGGAAAAGCCGAAGCCGAACAGCTATTTTAGCTTAGTGCAGCAGTTCCTTGGTGCGGTGTCGCGCATCGATGCGATGAAGAGGTCGGCGTGCATAGAAGGCTCGCGGATGGCCCTTACCCGTGTTAAAGCATACTGGGCGGAGATGGATGCTACCACTGTTGCGGCAGAGGGTTCGGCCATAGGCCGAGTGGCTGCCGAGCACTATTTCAAAGAGTTTCCCGAGGGTGCTCGTTTGATAGAGGCCCAGTGCTCAAAGAATATTATGTTTGAGTGACATGTATTCCCATTGTAAACACAATGTTTTTGTGAAATTTATTAAGGGTGTGTTTATACTTTTGCCTGTAGTAATATGATGCCTCTTGTGTGGCCGTTTATGTATACATGTGTATAACCTGAAAGATTGCAGTCGTCGGCTTCAGCCCCCATGCATATAATGCGGACGTGTTCGCAGAAGACGCGTGTTCACAGTTAACCCAACGTCTTGGTCCTATTAAGGAGGTGATAGCGCAGCAAACGAGGCAACCGGACTATAATGCTTTAACACTTTCACTTAGCCATAGGAGTTTGACGGTGGGGCTACTATATAGCCCCTGGTGGCTCCGCACTCTCCCGAATTCGGGGCGCGTACATGCCTGGCCGGGAAACGGCCCTTCGTTAAGGCGGAGGAATTCTAACATTCCGATAGGTCATCGAGTGGTTGACCAGTCTCACACTATATCATGACAGTCAGTTTTTGGCTTTCTCTACTGAGGTGCTTGTCCGGATGACCTGGGGCACAATCGCAGTAGTTCTCCTAGTGCTACCTTAGCCGATAGAGCGGAACGTGAGGTACCAAAACATAGGAGCCGGGCAAACCCAACATTTGACAAAAGACATGATTCGGAGCTGATGCATATAAGGCCAAACTCGTGACGCCGAACACTCCCTAAGGTATTCAGTCTTTATGGTATAAACCGGGCCTAAACAGTGCCCTTTGTAAGAAGCCCCTGGTGTCCAGGTACGTGCATTATACGTGGCCACATGCCAAGACGCCATCATCCTTCTCAATTGTACTGAGAATCCGAGGGATGTGTATCAACAAGAGACAGTAAAAAAGGTTGACGTAGGGTCTTAATCTAAAAAGAATCCTTGGGATGGGTCCCTGCTGCACGTCTGCGCCTGTGTCTCCGTTGTGCCGTATCGTGGACGGGTGTAGCACGATGGTCATCTGTAAAAGATAGGAACTTAGGTGAAAAGTTGTCGTGCAAACATGTAGGTTTTAAAGAAACCATGTAAATTTCAAGATGAGTAAAAATTGCCACTTGTCTGCACGCGTTGAGCCCCTTGTGTTTGTGATAGGGGTGTGGCCATCAAACCTGTACGAATTTCATATAGCTGCGCCGGACTCGTCTAACCATGTCCATGGTCTTGACGACCTATCGAATACTTTAGTTGGTGAGGCCGTTTTAGTGTGCGGCTGCCGAGGTAGCAGCACCCTCCTCGGCACGCAGGGATCGCTCAATATTTCCATTTACTGTAATGATGCCACGTGGACCAGGCATCTTAAGCGTGAGGGAAGCGTAATGCGGTATTGCACTAAAGCGAGAGAAGGCTTCGCGTCCAGGTAGTGCTTGATAGCCACTTTGGAACGGAGCAATGTGGAAGGTTAAATTTTCACTAGGGAAGTTATCGGGGAAGCCGAATATAACTTCTAGTAGCAGGGAGCCCGTGCAATGAGCCCCTGGGCCTGGCGTTACTCCTTTAACAGTAGTATTGCTGAGGCAAATTTTCGTTGGGTCTATCCCCATTTTGCGGATTGTGTCCTGATATATCAGGTTTAGACTGCTGCCACCGTCCATCAGGACTCATGTGAAATGGTATCCGTCAATTATTGGGTCTAATACCAAGGCAGCCCATCCTGCATGCTGGATACTTGCTGAGTAATCCCGATGGTCAAAAGTGATCGGTTGAGACGACCAGTGGCAGGACTCCGCGGTGATAGGCCCCTTGGGCATATTTATCTGGGAGTGCCGCTTTGCTTCTCCCCTTGATCACGTGTAACACGTTTACTGTTTTGACTTCTGGTGGAAATGTCTTTTGTTTCCCAGTGTCTTGCTTGAGAGGCTCATCCTCGTCTTCGCTTGGTGTATCCTCCCCCTTGTGTACGGCGTTGAGCTTGCCGGACTGCTTGAAGACCCAACATTCTCTGTGGGTATGATTAGCGGGTTTACCAGGGGTGCTATGGATCTGACATATTTGGTCCAGAATTTTGTTGAGGCTGGACAGTTCATCTCTGGCGCCTTTAGAGGGCGGCTTTTGCTGACCTAGCCGAGAGCTTCTGAATCCGGCATTTACCGCCGTGCTCTTCGGGCTGTCTTCTTTATTCCGGCGCTTATTATTTTTGCTGCGTCGTGATTTCCCGTTTTCATCTCTAACTTCGGATGTACGTGGGTCGCTGGTGCTGCATCTAGCAAGCCAGTTGTCCTCACCTGCGCAAAAGCGGGTCATGAGGCTTGTTAATGCTGCCATTGTTCTCGGCTTTTCTTGGCCGAGGTGTCTGGCAAGCCATTCGTCGTGGACGCTATGCTTAAAAGCTGCCAAGGCTTCGGCATCCGGACAGTCAACTATTTGGTTCTTTTTAGTAAGAAACCTGTTCCAAAGCTTTCGGGCTGACTCTCTGGGCTGTTGAGTTATATGACTCAAATCGTCCGCATCCGGAGGTCGGACACAAGTCCCTTGAAAATTTGCCCAAAAAGCGTCTTCGAGCTCTTCCCAGCTTCCAATGGAGTTTTCGGGGAGGCTTTTAAGCCAGTGCCGAGCTGGCCCTTTGAGCTTGAGGGGTAAGTACTTGATGGCGTGGAGATCATCTCCTCGAGCCATATGGATATGGAGGATATAGTCCTCAATCCAGACCCCAGGGTCTGTTGTTCCGTCGTATGCCTCTATGTTTACGGGTTTGAATCCCTCTGGAAATTCATGGTCCAGCACCTCATCGGTGAAACATAGGGGGTGTGCGGCACCCCTGTATCTGGGTGTACCACGTTGTTCGGATGTTTGTTGTGTTGCATCGTATGCTAGAGCGCGCTTGTGTGGTCCATAGATGGATCTGGTTGCGCCGTCCTTTTGATGCGAGCCCTCGCGTGGATCGCGTATTGGCTTCTGTGTGGCATTGTTTGCCGCTGTATGTTGGCCGTGAGGACGTCTATCCGGCCAAGCGGCTGTTTTGATTTTTGGTTGCGGGGGATCTAAGTCCTCCTCATCGAATTCAGGTAGCAACTTCCGCTTCGGGTAGCTCTTGGTGGGGGATTACCGCCGTACTTTGCTGCTGCGTTGAGTACTTTGCTCCATCTGATTCCGAGTGTGTCTTGTGCAGCCTTGAGTCTTTGCTTCTGCTTTTTTAGACTCCTCGCGGTGGCAACAAGCCTTTGACGGGCATTCTGTTGCTCCGGGTGTTTGTCCGGTGTGAGGTCATCCAGACTATTATCTTTGACAGAGTCAGGTTGTTCGGTTTGATTCTTCGTGTTGCCGTGATCCGGCGATGGTTCACCCTGCTCTAATGCTGGGTCTATATGATCGTTGTTTCTGTCGAGGCGGGATTTGGAGCGGCGCTTACGCCGCCGCTTTGACTGCTTCTTGAGGGGACAACCCTTCGTTGCGTCCTTCCGTTCCTCGTCGTCGTTTTCTTTTGGTGTGTTCACCATGTATACGTCATGTGATGAAGTGGGCGTCCAGTGCCCTGTGGGCAGTGGTTCCTGTTCGTCTCCTGCATCGTCACCCATACCGTTGATGTCTTCGGAGTCGAGGTCGAGCATGTCGGTTAAGTCATCGACAGTGGATACTAAGTGGGTGGTGGGTGGGCGGTGAATTTCTTCGTCGTCCGCATCCCAGTCCCGCCGGACATAGTTCGGCCAGGATCCTCCTGACAAGGAGAGAGACCTTAATGAGTGTAGTATATCGCCGAAGGGCGAGTGCTGAAAGATATCCGTGGAGGTAAACTCCATGATCGGCGCCCAATCGGATTCGATAGGAATGGGCGCAGGCGGTTCGGAGTCCGTGGCCGGAGAAAGATCCGACAGTTTAACAATACGGCTCTCATGCAAGGTAAGGTCGATGTTCGGCTAGATCGCCGCTGAGGGTAAGGCCTCCGTGGCGGGGTCCATCCACCCGTCCATGGACAGCGCAACTGGCTTCGAATCGAGGGTCGGAGCGGCTGCCGGTGCGATCTCCTAAACACTGTCTGATGGTAGAGCTAAATCATACTCATCGTGACCGCGTGACGCACAAGGCAGAGGCTCGAATCCATCGAAGATCAAGTCTCCGTGGACATCGGACGTGTAGTTTAACCTTCCAAACCTGACCTGGTGGCCAGGGGCATAGCTTTCAATCTGCTCTAGATGGCCAAGAGAATTGGCCTGCAGTGCAAAGCCGCCGAACACAAAGATCTGTCCGGGGAGGAAAGTCTCACCCTGGACTGCATCGTTGTCGAAGATAGTAGGAGCCATCAAGCCTAACAGCGATGACACAGAGGAACTCTCAATGAAAGCACCAATGTCGGTGTCAAAACCGGCGGATCTCGGGTAGGGGGTCCCAAACTGTGCATCTAGGCGGATGGTAACAGGAGGCAGGGGACACGAAGTTTTACCCAGGTTCGGGCCCTCTTGATGGAGGTAAAACCCTACGTCCTACTTGATTAATATTGATGATATGGGTAGTACAAGAGTAGATCTACCACGAGATCAGAGAGGCTAAACCCTAGAAGCTAGACTATGGTATGATTGTATGTAGTCCTACGGGCTAAAACCCTCCGGTTTATATAGACACCGGAGAGGGCTAGGGTTACACAAGGTCGGTTACAAAGCAGGAGATATACATATCCGTATTGCCTAGGTTTCCTTCCACGCCAAGTAGAGTCCCATCCGGACACGAGACGAAGTCTTCAATCTTGTATCTTCATAGTCTAACAGTCCGGCCAAAGGATATAGTCCGGCTATCCGGAGACCCCCCAATCCAGGACTCCCTCAGCCATCTATGCACTGATGAAAATGGTATTGACTTCGATCAAAAGGTATAGCGCTCCATGATTGGCTCTTTATTGTATCTATGTGCATCTAGGCCAGATATTATGCTTAGTGTTTGCATGTGTGCCCGTTTTCAAGCTACATCGAAGGAATCACACCATAAGGCTATTTAGCATATTCTTCGATATCTAGCTCACACACCAACACTCGGATTATGGCATTCCAAGGGCTCGGCTTCTGATCTCATTGGATATTCTGACTCTGACTATGCTGGTGATCGTGTGGACCGCAAGTCAACATGAGACACATGCCATTTCCTCGGACGATCTTTGGTATGTTGGTCCTCGAAGAAGCAGAACCACGTATCACTCTCTACTACTGAAGCTGAGTACATTGCTGTTGGTTCATGATGTGCTCAATTACTATGGATGAAGCAAACCCTCAAGGACTATGGCATCAACATGAAGAATGTGCCTCAATGAGAGTGCCATCAAGATTTCTCATAACCCAGTTCAGCACTCGAAGACAAAGCACATTGAGATTCGTCATCATTTTCTTCGTGATCATGTGTTGAAGGGCGACATCTCTATCAAGCACGTGAAGACTGAAGAACATCTAGCCGATATCTTCACAAAGCCCTTGGATGAGAAGAGGTTTATCAAGTTGCGGTGTGAGCTAAATATCTTAGAATCTTCGAATGTTCTTTGAAAAGGACACACATCCTAACACTTATGCAAATTGATGACTCAGATGTGCAACACACGAAGTAACATTTTTCTTCAATCAATGAAGACTAACCCTCTAAGTGTGAAGAAGTTAACGAACAATTTGGTTCTCAGAGCCCTACGACAATTGTACGCGGCGTCTGAAATCATTATTCTTATACGGTGGGTCACGCCACCAACAAAAGTTGAAAATCTTCAATTTGAGTATTTGTTCAGTTTTGAAATTACTCAGTTGTTCAAATTCTTCAACTTCGCATAGTCTTCACTCTTTCCGTTTGTGTTCTTCATTGGCTATATATATTTGAGTTTTTAGTCCTCTATAGCATTCACTTATTGCTAATTCTTCATGTTGACTTTTCTGCTAAGTGAAAGAGGATCACCCTGTCTAACTCCACACTTGCATTTAAATTGCTTCCCAGGAATACCATTAAGTAGAACAGAGGAGGAACTTGTTGAAATAATTTCCTTAACCCAGCCCAACCACTTATCATCAAACCCTTTATGTTTCAGCATCTGAAGAATGACCTCATGCTCCACAGTATCAAAAGCTTTGGCAACATCCAGTTTGAGAATTATGATTGGCCTCTTGGATTGCTTACACCGATGAATATACTCAAAAGCCTATGCTAGACAGTTTTGAATTAATCTACCTTTGAGAAATCCATATTGGTTCTTGTGTATACATTGAAGTATCACTTTCTGCAACCTGTTCACCAACAACTTAGTTAAAAAAATTAAACAAGTGTTGGTGAGGGATATGGGTTGAAAAACACCTGGTCCTTCGGGAGAAATGATCTTGGGGATGAGAGTGATGAGAGAACCATTAATGTTTTCAGGTGATAATTTCCCCTCATAAAAATCCCTAATAAGCCTCAAGAAATCCTTCTCAATTATGGGCCAACAACGTTTGGAAAAAAACCCATTAAAGCCATCAGGACCGGGTGCCCGATCAACTAGAAATTCCTTCAAGACCTTTTTAATATCCTCATCTGTAAATGGCAAATATAGCTCCTCCAGGCCTGGGACTGGCTATATTAATTGGTCCAAATCATAGCCCATAGATATCCCTTGGGCCTGGCCCATCCTAGATTTAAATGAGGCCCAAAGAATTCCCTCCATCTGTGAATGGTCAGTCACTGGATCTACCATTTCATTGGTTTTCAAACTGGAGATATAATTCTTCCTCATTCGCTCTAAGGCCATACCATGGAAGAATTTTGAGTTTTCCTCCCCAACCTTAATATATCGAATAGTGCACCTCTGTTTCAAGTATATATAATGAATCTTTCATAGATGCTCATAGTGAAACTTAACAATTCTCCTAAAATTGAACTCAGGTCTGGTCAGATGCCGGACTTCTTCCAGTTGATCAAAGTGGAGGATCACCTTGCTACAATCAACAGTTAGCTTCTTGATGTAGGATAATTTATTGCTCCAAACTTCAAGTCATACCTTAAACGCTTAAATTTTTTAGTGACAATAGCAGATGCAGATAGATTCGCAAAAACCGATGAGTCCCATAATTTCTTTACGCAATGCATAAAACTAGGCATATCAACCCAGAAATTTTCAAACCTAAAAATCTTGGCCACAGGAAGTGTCGTGTTAGTGGAAACTATCGAGGTTAATGACACCTATGGGATCACAGGGAATCCCTACTGTGGTTGACGGGGCGTGGAGCTATGGAAAGAGTGGGTTTAGAAGATGAACGCGGGGGAATTTTATCCAGGTTCGGGCCGCAAACGATGCGTAATACCCTAATCCTGCTTTGGTGTATATTTGGTGTTCTTGGGTCCTTGAACTGGCTGCAGTGCATGCCTAGCCCAAAAAGTCCGAATCCGTCCTCACTACGCCTTGACCCTCCTTTTATAGTCAAAGGGGGTAACCACAATGGCACACAGGAGGTGGAAAGTGTCTACAGTGTCCAAGTCTATCTTTAGGAACCATAGGACACACACATTTAATGCGCTGCCGATGTGCCCTCTAACTTTATCGGGGACGGCAAGGAAGCTCGTCTCGTCTGTCGCCGCCTCACCTTGCTTCGACTCGCGTCCAAGCTGACAAGGCATGCAGCGCCATGCTGGCCGGCTGGCTGCTGCGCTAGTGCGGTGGCAGGGTCTTCTCGAAGATCTGCATGCCACCACACAGGTGCTTTCCTGGTTGGCCTAGGAGCTGCATGCTGCCACGTAGGTGCATGCCTAGTTGGCAGGCCGGCTGCTGTGCCGGAACGACCATGGGGCAGTGAAATTTGGATAAGTGCGGGCCTGGTTGTGACCCTGCAGATGTCCCCGGCAAGGGTCTTGTCGAGGCCCCGACAAGGATAATGCCGGGGTCTTGTGGGCGTCCCCGGCAAGGGTCTTGCCGGGGGGGCTTTGTCTTCTGGTTCTTGTCTAGTGTTGCAGGCCTCTGTTCATCACAATGATCTGCATGCCACCATGGAGGCGCTCCCGAGCCTTGGTCTTGACGTTGTCGATGGCGTCATAATTCTCAGGCTCAAAGGTGGCGGTCTTGATGGTGTTGGGCAAGTTGCCCCGGCAATGCTCGTGCTGGGGCAGCGTAGGTCGTCCCCGGCAAGGCTCTTCCGAGGGAAACCCATCTTGTCCCTTTGCTCTTTGCGCCTCTGGCTTCAGTGTTGTTCGGGTAGTCTTGTATCTTCGCTTCCTCTACCCCGCCAAGCATGGTCGCAGGTGCGGCTGAGGGAGTCCTGGACTAAGGGGTCCTCCGGCGTCCGGCCTGTTGGCCATGGGCTGAACTGATGGGCTGTGAAGATATGAAGACCGAAGACTGCACCCGTGTCTGGATGGGACTATCCTTGGCGTGGAAGGCAAGCTTGGTGTCGAATATGTAGATTCCTTTCTTTGTAACTGACCTTATATAACCCTAGATCCTCCGGGTGTCTATATAAACCGGAGGACTTAGTCCGGATAGGGGACTCATTATCATAGCCATACTAGCTAGACCTCTAGGGTTTAGCCATTACGATCTCGAGGTAGATCAACTCTTGTAATACTTCTATTCATCAATATCAATCAAGCAGGACGTAGGGTATTACCTCCATAGAGAGGTCCCGAACCTGGGTAAACATCGTGTCCCTTGTCTCCTATTACCATCGACCTTAGACTCACAGTTCGGGACCCCCTACCCGAGATCCGCCGTGTTTTGAAACCGACATTGGTGCTTTCATTGAGAGTTCCACTGTGCTGTCGCCAAAAGGTTTGATGGCCCCTTTGATCGTCAATAATGACACTGTCCAAGGAGAAACTTTCCTTCCCGGACAGATCTTCGTGTTCGGCAGCTTCGCACTGCGGGCCAACTCATTTGGCCATCTGGAGCAGATCGAAAACTACGCCCCTGGCCATCAGGTCAGATTTGGGAGCTTGAACTACGTTGCGGACATCCATGGAGACTTGATCTTCACCGGATTCGAGACCGCGGTAGCCGCTCCCGGTCACCTCGATGATCATGACCTAAATCTGTCATCTTGCCGCATCCAGGAGATTGCCCCTGTAACTGCTCTGGCCCTAGATCCGGAGCAAGCTGCACCATCCAAGGATGGGAGGATCAACCCCACTACAGAGGCCACAGATTCCACGGCATTGGAGCTGCACATAGACTTAACCTCTCACGACGTTTTTGTCAGCGGAACTCTGTACTCATGTCCGGTCGTAAGTTCTGAACCACGTGAGCCCGCGGACGCCGAACTTGATTGTTTGTCGATCTTCTAATTCAGCGCCGCAGACATCTTCCAGCACTTGCCTTCGGGCGATGTGCTAAACTCATTTAAAAACCTGTCCTTGGCGGAGGACTCACAGCCGAACTATATCCGGCTCGAACTAGGGGCTGACGGTGGAGAATTTTGCTTCCCACCCGCCACCCACTTCATAGCCACGGTCGAGGATTTGACGGACGGACTTGATTACGACTCCGAAGACATCGGCGGTATGGACAATGATGCCAGAGAAGAAGAGGCCCAGAACCCGCCGTTCACCGGACGTTGGACGGCCACTTCCTCGTATGATGTATACATGGTGGATGCAACAAAGGAGAACAGCGACGAGGACAAGGAAGATCCAGTTGAGGATAAACCTTCTGAAATATAGTCCAAGCGCCGGCGTCAGTGGCACCGCTCTAAGTCACGCCGCAGTAAAGACAGCAACACCGGCACAAGAAAAGATAACACTCCAGAAAGGTGTCGAAGACAACGAAGACCCTGTCGATACAACTAATGAACAAGATGAACGGGAAGGCGGGCAGGTTAGCCCTGTTAAACAGGCCACACACGAAGATTCAGAGGACGATAACTACCTTCCGCTCTCCGAGGACGAGGTGAGCCTCGGCACCGAGGATTTCATCGTGCCTGAGGAACCTCTTGAGCAGGAGCGCTTCAAGCCCCAGCTAATTGCCACTGCAAGGAGCCTGAAAAAGAAGCAACAACAGCTTCAAGCTAACCAAGATCTGCTCATTGATAAACGGACCGATGTCCTAGCAGCCAAAGAATATGGCCTCAAGCACCCAACCAAAAGCTACCCAAAGCGCAAATTGCTACCTCAGTTTGACAAGGAGGCGCCGGAATACATACCTCCATTGTACAATGCGGCTGACCGACCACCACGTGGTCGAGAAAAAACGGCAACTCACGCCGAACACCAGCCAGCCCCACCTCAGCGCACAGGTAGAGGCAAATTAACCCACGGTCACACATATGACCTCCGTAAAAACCTGAATAATAAAGCAGGACATACTAGATCAATCTACGGATCGCGAGGATGTGCACTCAGGGACGTCTACGTGATAGAGCCAGTCGCCCCAAAATTTAATCCATGGTCGTCATGCCCGATCACCTTTGATCGCCGGGATCATCCGACCAGTATCCTTCATGGTGGCTCAGCTGCACTTGTCCTAGATCCAATAATTGATGGGTTCCACTTGACTCGCGTCCTTATGGATGGAGGTAGCATCCTTAATCTGCTCTATCAGGATACAACGCGAAAAATGGGCATGAACCCATCTCGGATCAAGCCCACCAGGACTACCTTCAAAGGAGTCATACCAGGTGTAGAGGCCCGCTGTACGGGCTCAATCACACTAGAGGTTGTCTTCGGATCTCCGGACAACTCCCGAAACAAGGAGTTAATCTTCGATATCGTTCCTTTCCGCACCAGCTATCACACACTGCTCGGACAAATTGCGTTTGCTCGATTCAACGCAGTACCACACTATTCTTATCTCAAGATCAAGATGCCCGGTCCATGTGGTGTCATAAAAGTCAACGGAAATACGGAACGCTCCCTCCGTACAGAAGAGCACACAGCTGCCTTAGCAGCAGAAGTACAGAGCGGCCTTCTCAAGCAGAACCTTAACTCGACTGCCGAGCCCATGGACACCGTTAAGAGGGTGTCGGATGTGGGGTTCCGGAAAACCCTTAAGGTTCGAACACTGGGGTGCACGCGAAGTCTTTGCTTCCTACCAATCTACGCCCTAGCTCACTAAGATCTTGCGGACGAACTCGACGAACTCGCAACAAAGAAAGACACAAGATTTATACTGTTTCGGGCCACCGTTGTGGTGTAATACCCTACTCCAGTGTGGTGGTGGTGGATTGCCTCTAGGGCTGATGATGAACAGTACAAGGGAAGAACAACCTCCTGAGGTTGAGGTGTTCTTGAGCTTGGTGAGCTTGTGTGTGTGAGGATGGTCTGAATGATCCGTCCCCTCAATGGTCCGTCCCTTGCTCATTCGTCCCTTGCTAAGGTGGTGGCTAGCCCTATTTATATTGACCCTGGTCCTCTTCCCAAATATCGAGCGGGAAGGGAGCCAACAATGGCGGGCTAATTCGAAGGGGGGCAGCTAGTACAAGCTATCCCGACAAAAGTGGTTTTCGCCTGCCAAAGGCTCTGGTGGTGACGCCGCCTTGGGCTCCATGATGACCTCCGTATTGCCGTCCTCCTGGTCTTGGTCTCGTTGCACCAATATAGCAACCTTTGCCTGCTGCCTCGGTACTCTTAGCCTGCGCTGGCCTCCTTAGCACCAAAGAGGAAACAAGGACGCTGCGCGCGCTGGCGCTCGCCTGGTGCCGTGCGTCATGGCTCACGTCATGAGGGCCTTGTGAGGTTTGCCCCGCCTTGATGTCTCTGCTCCTCGTGAGCCTGCCTAGCTAGGCTACTCCCGAGGAGGTCTTGCGTCGTCCGCCTCGCGAGGCTTGGACCCTCGCGAGGGTCTTGGATGCTTTGTTGGTGAAGATTGGACGTACAGCCTGCTAGCTGAGCCACGCCGCGGGCCACAGACAGGCAAGTCTGGGGACCCCTGTTCCCAGAATGCCGACAGTAGCCCCCGGGCCCATGGTGCGCTCGGGCTTGGCTTCGCGGCGAAGCCAAGGGCCAAGTACGGAGCGCCGTGGGCCCCCAAAGCCTGCGGCCTCGATTGGCACGTGGCAGTTGATTGGACGTGGGCGTCTCTGCTTCCCCATGCTGCCTCGACAACTGCTTGACCTGACAAAAAGGCTGGCGCAGGAAACACTTGCCTTTGTTGCTTCTTCCTTGCTTCGCTCTAGATCCCCTTTCTTGCTCTTCGCCGCCGCTACCTCCAGATCTGCCCAAGTCTTGCTCCGCATCTGCCTCTCATGGCGCCGAGCAAGGTCAAGACTTCCTCGGCACCGGCTTGGTACGAGCCAGCTCTCAAGGCGCCCACCGTCACGGAGAAGAGCCTCGCCTCCGTGCGCCTGCTGACAGCGGGGGAGAGCAACGAGTGGGGGAAGACGGAGCTCCGGCTTGCATCCGACGAGCCGGAGCTTGAGGGGCGCACCTTCTTCCCCTTCTTCTCGAGCAGCGTCGTTGTCGGTGTCAAAACCGGCGGATCTCGGGTAGGGGGTCCCGAACTGTGCGTCTAGGCCGGATGGTAACAGGAGGCAAGGGACATGAAGTTTTACCCAGGTTCGGGCCCTCTTGATGGAGGTAAAACCCTACGTCCTGCTTGATTAATATTGAAGATATGGGTGTTACAAGAGTAGATCTACCACGAGATCAGAGAGGCTAAACCCTAGAAGCTAGCCTACGGTATGATCGTATGTTGTGATTTTTGTCCTACGGACTAAAACCCTCCGGTTTATATAGACACCAGAGAGGGTTAGGGTTACACAAGGTCGGTTACAAAGGAGGGGATATCCATATACATATTTCCTAGCTTGCCTTCCACGCCAAGTAGAGTCCCATCCGGACACGAGACGAAGTCTTCAATCTTGTATCATCATAGTCTAACAGTCCGGCCAATGGAGATAGTCCGGCTGTCCGGAGACCCCTAATCCAGGACTCCCTCAGTAGCCCCTGAACTAGGCTTCAATGACGATGAGTCCGGCGCGCAGTTGTCTTCGGCATTGCAAGGCGGGTTCCTTCTTCGAATACATCACAGAAGAAGTTGAATACGAGGATAGTGTCCGACCATGCAAAATAAGTTCCACATTCCACCGTAGAGAGAATAATGCTTTCATAGATCTAATCCGCTAGCTTGTCCTGGCAACATGATGTTACGTCGTGGCCTGGTGATTATTTGAACCGTTTCTCTTAACCAGCTCCACACATAACGCGAGGCGGTTTCTTGACACGTCTCGCCAAAATAGAGATCGTGTTCCCCTGATTACGGGGTTCTCATTAATGCGGTTCGTGGGTAACCCAACCGTGTCTAGGACTCCTAGATTATAGCTAAGTCCAAAACAACAACGGAGAGGACGCTTGATATTCACCCTCTTTATAAGGGGACAAGGTTTTCGCTTTTTCCCTCTCGTGCTCAACCAAACCCTTCCCTCGCCTCGAGTTCTAACACCCAAAGCCCAGGTTAGGTGCTCCAGATCTTCAATCATGTCCGGATCCAGCCTTCAAGGCCGATGGATGCCCTCCTCCGTGACGGAAGAGGACATTAAGAAGTTGAGGGAGGCCAGATACCTGACCGCCGAGGTTTCGCATCGGCTGCCTGCCCGAGGGTGGGTCGTCCCTACTCCCAAACCCAATGAGAACGTTGTGTTCGTCTCCCACTTCCTCCGAGGTCTAGGCCTCACTGTGGATCCTTTCGTCAGGGGCTTGATGTTCTATTACGGGCTAGATTTCCACGACCTAGCTCCGGACTCCTTTCTCCACATCACGACATTTATTGTCGTGTGTGAGGCCTTCCTCCATGTGACCCCTCACTTCGGCCTGTGGCTCAAGACCTTTGAAGTACAACCGAAGGTGATCGAGGGGCCGCATGCAGCGTGCGGAGGTGCATCAATAGGCAAGATGGCAGGAGCTCCATGGCCGAAAGGTTCCTTTCCAGAGGTATCCGAATTATGGCAACGGGAGTGGTTCTATGTCACGGCTCCCCGAAGTGCCAAGTGGGCGGCTGCCCCCGCTTACCGCTCGGGCCCCCCACCACAACTAATGTCATGGATTAGCAAGGGCCTGAGCTGGGGTCCAGCCAAGGACGTGCCTATACTACAAAGCCGCATCAGAGATCTCTTCGAGGGAGATTCTAATTTGGTTGCGGTAATACAAGTTATGTTGGTTCGTCAAGTCCAGCCACGCAAACGCCGGCCCCTGCGCTTGTGGGAGTTCAACCCAGAGGGACCATGTGCCATTCAAAGTTTCCTCGACCTGACGCACGAGGAGATGTACAAGTCATTCTTCGGACCTCAAGTGGAGTGTCCGGATATCACCGAGGACGTGGGCCTGAGCAGTAATCGCGTTGCCGAACAAGTACGAAATCCTCTAGCCGAACACACTGTCTTTTATTCAAGGTTATTTTTGAGAGTTTGCTTTTTGACCAGGACTGGCTAACGAAGGCGAAGATGATTCGGTGTTTGGCCCGCCTCCCTGAGGGTTTGGAAAATCCGGTATTGGAGAAGATGCTCGAGGTCGCACCTTGCCCGGAACCCTTGAAGGAAGATACCGAGGGGGATAATACGGGCGAACGCGGGCCCCCATCGCTACCCGCTCCGACCGAGGGAATGAGCATTTCCATAAAGGAGGACGACCGTGGGAGGAAAAGGACTGCTTCCGAGGATTCGGAAGCCGAAGCCTCCAAACGGGAGAAGAAGTCTCCCACAGAGGGTTCTGCCTCAGGGGTGCTTTTGCCGCACAAAGTCCGCGAGGGGATCTTCCCTCCAACGAGTCGTAAGTGATCCAAAATATTTTAATAGTAAGAGTATGATATGTTTTTCATCTGAGAAAACAACCACCGCATATATCTTGCAGTTCGGGCCTCAGCCCCTCTCAAATGAGTTCGTCTTCGGGGGATCTTCTTCCGGAGATGATGGAGAGCGAAACGCCTCCCCCGGACTCCTCTGCTCCAGAAGCGGGCGACCCCGAAGTGTCGTCGCGGAGGGCCTCTCCAGATCCGGTGAGGCCAGAAGATAGTCCCTTAGACCCCAGAAGTCCCCAGTGTCTGGCTCCCGAAGAGAGCATACGAAAGAGTCCGGCATCGTCTAGTGTGCGGTCGGACGTTCTGAGGGAGTTGGTGGGGCGAGCGGCCATCTCAGAAGAGCACCGTACGCTAATGGGTACGGTGATGGAGAGAATCTCGTCCGCTGAAAGCGGGTTACATGAAGCCTTTATCAGTCTATTGACAGGCTTTGAGGTATGTGAGATAATATGTGATAGTACTGCACATTTTATAGTAGCCCCTGAGACTCTGGTTGTCGTTGAGAACGGCAGCGAACAGAGGATCAAATTCCCAGGCAATAACCAATCTGCTTTTATGTGCAGGTGGTGGGAGCTCCGGTGGCTAGCCGGACTAGGGAGTTTGCCCAATTAAAACGGCAACTGGATGCGGCAGACGCCGACATCGAGCTTGTTAACAAGAGACTTGACGAGGCATAGGGTAAGTATTATTATCCGGTGAACGCCACATAGTAAGAGCAGCATAATGCCAGTATCTTTAATATGTTGTGACTGCAGATGGGGCTGCCACCGTGGAAGCCTTGCGGGCAGAACTTGCCCGAGCCAAGGAACAAGCGAGTAGTAATGCGGCTGCTTTGAAGGCGGCCAAAGAGTTGAAAGCCGAGAAGCCGCACATTGCGAGAGCCAAGAGAAGATGGCCAAGATGGCCGTAGAATTGAAAGACACTGCCGACCGTTGCCGTGTCCTTGAGAAAGAGAACCAAGTGAAGGCAACGGACCTTGAGAAGGCCGCGGCGGCAGACAAGGACACCCGTTCTGCTATGAGAGCGAAGAAGGAGGAGCTGCGGGAAGCCGGGGATATTGCGGCTGGAAAACCCTTCATGTTACGGAGGAAGTTCGGAGATCCATGGTATGCCCCTCTGGATTGGCTGTGGAGCTTAGCAGATGCGTATATGGATTTGGCGGCGAGCGCTGCCGATGCAGCCAAGTACTTCCAAGGTCAGACAGATCGTGAAGTGGACAAGCTGTTCTGGACGCAATTCCACGTTCCAGAGCGTCCGCTTTCATTGACTGACCAGCTAGCCGAATGGGCCGAACTGAATAGGTTGTCCGAACTCGCCATGAGGTCTGTTGTGGATCAATTATGGCCGGAAGGGCCTAAGCCGAACAACAATTTCAGCTTAGTGCAGCAGCTCCTTGATGCAGTGCCGCGCATTAATGCGATGAAGAGGTCGGCGTGCATAGAAGGCTCGCGGATGGCCCTTGCCCGTGTTAAAGCATACTGGGTGGAGATGGACGCTACCACTGTTGCGGCGCAGGGTTCGGCCATAGGCCGTGTGGCTGCCGAACACTATTTCGAGGAAGTTCTCGAGGGTTCTCGTTTGATAGAGGCCCAGTGCCCGAAAAATATTATGTTTGAGTGATATGTATTCTCATTGTAAACATAATGCTTTTATGAAGTTTTTATAAGGTTGTGTTTATACTTTTGCCTGAAAGTAGTATGATGCCTCCTGTGCGGCCGTTTATGTATACATGTGTATAACCTGAAAGATTGCAGCCGTCGGCTTCAACCCCCACGCATATAATGCGGAGGTGCTCGCAAAAAACGAGTGTTCACACTTAACCCAATGTCTTGGTCCTGATAAGGAGGTGATAGCGCAGCGAGCGAGGCAACCGGACTATAATGCTTGAACACTTTCACTTAGCCATAGGATTTTGACAGTGGGGCTACTAGATAGCCCCTGGTGGCTCCGCACTCTCCCGATCGCGGGGTGCGCATATGCCTGGCCGGAAAACGGCCCTTCGTTAAGGCGGAGGAATTCTAACATTCCGATAGGTCATCGAGTGGTTGACCAGTCTCACGCTATATCATGACAGTCCGTTTTCGGATTTCTCTACTGAGGCGCTCGTCCGGATGAACCAGGGCACAATCGCAGTAGTTCTCCTGGTGCTACCTTAGCCGGCAAAGCGGAACGTAAGGCACCAAAACACATGAGCCGGGCAAACCCAACATTTGACCAAAGATAATGATTCGGAGCTGATGCATATAAGGCCGAACTCGCGACGCCGAACACTCCCTAAGGTATTCGGTCTTTATGGTATAAACCGGTCCGAAATAGTGCCGCTTGTAAGAATCCCCTTGTGTCCAGGTACGTGCGTTATTCTGACGTGGCCACATGCAAAGACGTCAGCATCCTTCTCAATTGTGCTGAGAATTCGGTGGATATGTATCAACAAGAGACAGTAAAAATGGTTTATGCAGGGTCTTAATCTAAAAAGAATCCTTGGAGCGGGTCCCTACTGCATGTCTGCGCCTGTGTCTCCGTTGTGCCGTATCCTGGACGGTTGTAGCACGATGATTATCTGTAAAAGAGAGGAGCTTAGGTGAAAAAGCTGTCGTGTAAAAGGATTGTTTTTTAAATAAACCATGTAGAATTCAAGGTGAGTAAGAATTGCCACTTGTCTACGCACGTTGAGACCCTTGTATTGTAATAGGGGACCTGCTAATTAGTTGGTGAGGCTGTTTTTAGTGTGCGGTTGTTAAGGCAGCCGCACGCTCTTCGATGCGCAAAAATCGCTTAATATTTCTGTTCACTGTAATGATGCCACGTGGACCGGGCATCTTGAGTGTGAGGGAAGCGTAGTGTGGTATTGCATTAAAGCGAGCGAAAGCTTCGCGTCCGAGTAGTGCTTGATAGCCGCTTCGGAACAGAGCGATGTGGAAGGTTAGATGTTTTCTACGGAAGTTATCGGGGGAGCCGAATATAACGTTTAGTAGCAGGGAGCCCGTGCAACGAGCCCCTGGGCCTGGCGTTACTCCTTTAAAGGTAATATTTCTATGGAGAATTTTTGTTGGGTCTATCCCCATTTCGCGGATTGTATCCTCGTATATTAGGTTTAGACTACTTCCACCGTCCATCGGGACTCGTGCGAGGCGGTATCCGTCAATTATTGGGTCTAATACCAGGGCAGCCCATCCTGCGTGCCGGATACTTGCTGAGAATCATGATGGTCGAAAGTGATAGGCCTTCGGGCGTACTTTTCTAGGAGTGCCGTTTTGGTTTTTTCCATTGATCATGTGTAGCACGTTTACTGTTTTGACTTCTGGTGGAAATTTCTTTTGTTCCCCAGCATCTCCCTTGAGAGGCTCATTCTCATCTTCCCTTGGTGTATCCTCCCCCTTGTGTACGGTGTTGAGCTTGCTGGACTGCTTGAAGACCCAACATTCTCTGTGGGTATGATTGGCTGGTTTGCCAGGGGTGCTATGGACCTGACATATTTGGTCCAGAATTTTATTCAACCTGGACAGTTCGTCTCTGGCGCCTTTAGAGGGCGGCTCCTGACCTGTCCAAGAGCTTTTGAATCCAGCGTTTACTTCCGTGCTCTTCGTGTTGTCTCCTTTGTTCCGGCGTTTGTTATTGCTGCTGTGCCGTGATTTCCCGTTTCCATCTCTAACTTCGGATGTACTGGGGTCGCTGGTGCTGCATCTGGCTAGCTAGCTGTCCTCACCCGCGCAAAAGCGGGTAATGAGGCTTGTTAATGCTGCCATCGTTCTCAGCTTTTCTTGGCCGAGGTGTCTGGTGAGCCATTCGTCACGGACGCTATGTTTAAAAGCTGCCAATGCTTCGGCATCCAGACAGTCGACAATTTGGTTCTTTTTAGTAAGAAACCTGTTCCAAAGTTTTCGGGCTGACTCTCCGGGCTGTTGAGTTATATGGCTCAAATCACCCGCGTCCGGAGGCCGGACATAAGTTCCTTGGAAATTTGCCCGAAAAGCGTCTTCAAGCTCTTCCCAACTTCCAATGGAGTTTTCGGGGAGGCCTTTAAGGCAGTGGCGGGCTGGCCCTTTGAGCTTGAGGGGTAAGTACTTGATGGCGTGGAGATCATCTCCTCGAGCCATATGGATATGGAGGATATAGTCCTCAATCCAGACCCCAGGGTCTGTTGTTCCGTCGTATGCCTCTATGTTCACGGGTTTGAATCCCTTTGGAAATTCATGATCGATCACCTCATTGGTGAAACATAGGGGGTGTGCTACACCCCTGTATCTGGGTCTACCGCGTTGTTCGGATGTTTGTTGTGTTACATTGTAAGCTGGGGCGCGCTTGCGTGGTCCATAGATGGATCTGGTTGCGCCGTCCTTTTGGTGCGAACCCTCGCGTGGGTCGCGTATTGACTTGTGAGTGGCGTTGTTTGCCGCTTGATGTTGGCCATGAGGTCGTCTATCCGGCCAGGTGGCCATTTTGATTTTTGGTTGTGAGGGGTCTGAGGCCTCCTCATCGAATTCATGTAGCAATTTCCTCTTTGGGTAGCTCTTTGTGGGGCGATTATCGCCGTACTTCGCTACTGTGTTGGGTACTTTCCTCCATCTGATTTGGAGTGTGTCCTGCGCAGCCTTGAGCCATTGCTTCTGCTTTTTTAGGCTCCTCGCGGTGGCAACAAGCCTTTGACGGGCATTCTGCTGCTCCGGGTGCCTGTCCGGCGTTGTGTCGTCCGGACTATTATCTTTGATAGAATTGGTTTGTTCGGTTTGATTTTCCGTATTGCCATGGTCCGGCAGTGATTCACCCTGCTCCAACGCTGGGTCTGTGTGGTCGTTATTTCTGGCGAGGCGGGATTTGGGGCGGCGCTTGCGCCGCCGCTTTGACTGCTTCCCGAGGGAACAATCCTTCGGTGCGTCCTTCCGTTCCTCGTCATCGTTTTCTTTTGGTGTGTCCACCATGTATACGTCATATGATGAAGTGGACGTCCAGCGCCCTGTGGGCGGTGGTTCATCTTCGCCTCCCGCATCGTTGTGCATACCGTCGATGTTTGCGGAGTCGAAGTCGAGCATGTCGGTTAAATCCTCGACAATGGCTACAAAGTGGGTGGTGGGTAGGCGTCGAATTTCTTCGTCGTTCGCATCCCAATCCTATTGGCCATAATCCGGCCAGGGCTCTCCTGACAAAGAGAGAGACCTTAGTGAATTCAGGATGTCGCCGAAGGGCGAGTGTTGAAAGATATCCGCGGCGGTGAATTCCATGATCGGCACCCAATCAGATTCGATTGGCGGGGGCGCGGATGATTCTGGGTCCGGAAGAGAGTCCGGCACCTTGGAGTCACGGGCCGTGTGGAGGATTATGCTGATGTTTGGCTCGATCGCCGTCAAGACTGCAGCCCCTGAGGCGGTGTCTAGCCACCTGTCCTCTTGGCGCAGTTGGCTCCGAGGTGAGGGTCGGAGCTGATGCGGGCGCGGCCTCTGGGGTACCGTCCGGTGGCAGAGCTAGGTCATACCCATCGTGACAGTGTGGCACGCCCGGCTGTGGCTCGAATCTGTGGAAGATCAAGTCTCCGCGGATGTCGGCCGTGTAGTTCAAACTTCCAAATCTGACCTGATGGCCAGGGGCGTAGCTTTCAATCTGCTCCAGATGGCCAAGCGAATTAGCCCGCAGTGCAAAGCCGCCGGATACGAAGATCTGTCCGGGGAGAAAAGTCTCACCCTGGACCGCATCGCTACCAATGATAGTGGGAGCCATCAAGCCTAACGGCGACGACACAGAGGAACTCTCAATGAAAGCACCAATGTCGGTGTCAAAACCGGCGGATCTCGGGTAGGGGGTCCCGAACTGTGCGTCTAGGCCGGATGGTAACAGGAGGCAAGGGACACGAAGTTTTACCCAGGTTCGGGCCCTCTTGATGGAGGTAAAACACTACGTCTTGCTTGATTAATATTGAAGATATGGGTGTTAAAAGAGTAGATCTACCACGAGATCAGAGAGGCTAAACCCTAGAAGCTAGCCTGCGGTATGATTTTATGTTGTGATTGTTGTCCTACGGACTAAAACCCTCCGGTTTATATAGACACTGAAGAGCGTTAGGATTACACAAGGTCGGTTACAAAGGAGGGGATATCCATATACGTGTTGCCTAGCTTGCCTTCCATGCCAAGTAGAGTCCCATCCGGACACGAGACGAAGTCTTCAATCTTGTATCTTCATAGTCTAACAGTCCGGCCAATGGAGATAGTCCGGCTGTCCAGAGACCCCCTAATCCAGGACTCCCTCAGTCGCTGTTGGGTTGGTTCCTCCCTTCTCTGATTTCTTCTATGAAGTCCTCGACCACTACGGGCTGTAGGCGTTGCACCTCCATCCCAACTCTGTCCTCCTCCTGTCCATCTCCGCCTACTACTATGAGGCGTACCTGGGCATGATGCCATCCATGGCGCTCCTGCGCCATTTCTTATTCCTCCGCGTTAGCAAGGGTCACATCTCCGGATGCGCCAACTTCGTTGCGTCCGGCAAGGCCAACTCGATCTCGAGCACGGGGAAGAGGGCCAACAATATCTTATCCAAATGGGTCATGATGGATGCCAAGCTCGCCCATCCGCGCCTGATGTTGCCGATGGAGGCGCCCCGGCAGGGCAAGGAGTGGCCCAGGGCGGAGCTTGTCGACGAGCGGGCATCATCAGTACTGGGACAGATGATGACTGACCTGATGCCGGGCAATGCGAGGGCGGCCAAAATAACGGGAGCGATGCTCCTGAGGGAGTTCTTGACGCTGCGGGTTGCCCCACTCCAGGCGCGCGCACGCCCCTTCTGGGAGCTTGAAGGAGGGGAAAACAAGGCCCGCCTGAGGCCGGAGGACCTGCTTGACGACGAACTGGACGCCGTCCTGTGTCTCATAGTCAAAGACAACCAGGAGTACCCGCCTAGCGCCTTCATTCCCCTGTTCCAACGCAGGGACCGGGAGGAATTCATCGCCTCCAAGCCAACTTTTGATACGCGCGGGCTGGTGCCTCCGGTGTTTTCGGGAGCTCCTACGGCACAGAAACCGGTGGAGGTGTCTTTTGGTGAGTCCTGTGGAGCGGGGGAGGAGGAGGTGGACTCGGAGAAGACCCCAGAAGAGGTGGGGAGACCTCCCCTCTGAGCAAGGCCGAGATTCTCCGCGCGCTTCCTGATGATGCCGAAGCCAACGCCTACCAAGGGGAGAGGGAGCAACCCCTCATCCCGACGAAGGGTAGGTCGTCGCTGGTGGTCAGTGGTGCCTTCTCCACCCCGATGCCTCCTGGGGCTGGATCCGGTTCCGCCTCCGCACCGCCTGGCGCCGCCGGAGCCCGAACGCCTACCCCTCAGGTCCCGATGCTGTCAGGCCTCAAGCTTCACAAGCGAAAGGTGGAGTACTTCGCGGTGGACCGGTAGGTGCTTCGAGCTTCGCTTTATCCCTGCCGGTACTTGTTATTTCCTGACAGTCGCCCTTGGTTGATCAGGCCGGCATCTTTGGCGAAGAAGAGGAAGGAGGGTACGGCGGCCGTACCTCCCTCCACAGAGAAAGGAGGCAGCAGCGCCCGCATCTCCCTAGCCCGGTCGTCCTCGCGGGGCCAAGAAGAACATCGCCGTGTGGAGTCAGCCCCCATGGCCCCACTGGCTCCGAAGGTGCCGGTGCTTGGCGCAGCTAACGAGATCCCAACTGCTCCGGAACCCGTGGCCTCCCGAGCCCTGGTGACGGTGCCGCTTCCTCCCTCCATAACACCTCCACTCCCTAGTTCTTCTGCTCCTGCTGCTGCCTTGGAGCGTGTCCTTTCAGAGATGACCCGGCTGCAGGCGGATCTCCTAAGCGCGGACCCGCGCCTGGTGGCCGGGCGTCTGGAGCTGGCCTCTGGCTGGCTTCACTCCGACCTGGCGGTTCGCGCAGCGCTGAGCCAGGCTGCTGCAGCTGTCTTTCAACTTGAAGTTGAGACTCAAGAAGCCAAACTGATTCAGGCAACGAGTTCGAAGAGCTGGTGCCAGCAGTAGTAGCCAGTAACTCAAACACTACATCAAGACAGGACTTTGGGGTTGTCTCAGTGTCTTCAATATAGTTTTTATCAGCGTTCTTGGAGACCAACAGGGATGTCTCACTATCTTGAACCTTATCTGCATTACTTCCTTTACCATTGCATAACAGGGTACTCTTCTCCAATATTTTATCTGCGTTCTAAAAGAGAAACAAACAAACAAATCTCAGGGTTTACAATGTAGTATATGAAACTCATTTTGGTAAACCAGTTCAGTAGTAAGGTGGACAGGATAACAACATGAAACAAACATATATCTATGTAGTATGGTCACTGTATGGTCTATATCATTCTAGTTTATGTTGCCAAATCAAGATAGATACAGTTCGAATCATATCTATTTAAGACAAAGCAGCATAGACAGAATATAAGTGTGGGAAACTACACAGCAATAACAACACTTGTAATGTGCATGACATGAGAACATAACTGTTTATTCAATTGAAACTGAAATCAACATAGAGAAAGTTATAACAGCAAACAGCCAAACACGCTGAAGAAACAGGTTTAAAACATACCTGTTGCACCATTGGAGTTTCAATTGCATCCTTCAAATTTGAAATTAGTTGGTATCAGTAAATACAGTTATGCAAGAGCAAAGTACTATGAACCATAGCTACGGAACCTGACTTGAGAACAATTCCTCTTCTGCTTTAAGAGTTAACTTCGGGTTCGGAGTGGTGGTCCTCGTCATTTGGGCACTGTAGTTGCCTTACTAACTGCTCGTGTTTGGGTGCTCTGTGGTGGAGACGGTGCTGTGTCAACGGGAACTGGGTGTCTATATGCTGGGGTTGGGGTTAGAAGGGGTGTAGCTGGTTCTCTGTCCAGCTGGGTAGGGGTACAATCTGCATGAGTGTGGGTTATGTGTGGTGGGGCTGGTTCTTGGGCAAGTACAACGGTGGTTCTATCTGCATCGACAGGTAGCACGATCTTTTCTGAAGACCGTGTTTTTACTCCCGCAGATACTGCCATCACTCCCTCCAATTGAAATGGCTGATAAACAAGAAAAGAAATTGAATGTACAGACATTGTAAGATAGACAGGTGCAATGGATCGTATGGAAGAAAACAGGGCATGAAATAATTCACATTTATGTTGTCTAAGAAAACAGAATAGGAGGACATAATTTCACATATATGATGGCTAATTAAACAGGATAGCATGACACAATTTCACATGTATGATGGCTAACTAAACATGATAGAATGACATACTTCAAAATATGATGACTATGTAAATAGGATGACATGATATAACTATACGATGTGTCTATTAAAGTGGTTGGCATGCCATAAATCACAAACATGCCGTCGATGGAAACATGATGGCATGATATAATTCACGGATAGAATGACATAATTTAAAATATGATGACTATGTAAACAGGATGAGATGATATCACTACTAGGAAAAGGCCTACTAATGGCGCACCGGTTTTGCCTACTAATGGCGCACCACCGGTGCGCCATTAGTATCACGCCACTAGAATTTTTTACTAATGGCGCACCACTGGTGCGCCATTAGTATCTGGTATGCTAATGGCGCACCAGGCAGTGCGCCATTAGTTTTGCCCACGGTGCGCCACTAGTGTCTGCTATACTAATGGCGCACCACATGGTAGTGCGCCATTAGTAACAATTTTTTTTTTTTTTTCTTAATCTCAGGTCACTATTTCACCTATGAGATATCCAACACATATATATACAACAAGCATCCATATAACAATCATAGCCAACACACAAGTTCCATCATATATACATACATAGCCAACACACAAGTTCCATCATATATACATACATAGCCAACACACAAGTTCCATCATATATACATACATAGCCAACACATAGTTCCATCGTTACATATTACAAAAGTTTCACATTGTTCATCCAACACCGTTATCCATCAATTCACAAAAGTTTCACATTGATACAAAATAAAAACACAAATGGAAAAGAAGCACTCCATCCATGCAAGCTTCCGTGAATTAAATCAAATCTGCAAAATGATAAACAAGAAGTTAGAAGAAGAAAAAGAAGAAGACTAGAAGAATACTAGAAGAAGAAGAACACTAGAAGAAGAATAAGAAGAATTTTGGAAAAGAAGAAGAATAAGAAGAAGACTATAATTATTATGTAAACTTGATCATTTTGTGCTAACATAAGTTATTTTGGAGCTAACCTATAGGAAACTAAGCATATAAGCTCTAAGTTAGTATATTAGAGCCAACTTAGGTAAAATGAAGCTAACCTATGTCATTTTGGAAAAGAAGAAGAATAAGAAAAAGACTATAAGCTTATTATGTAAACTTGATCATTTTGTGCTAACATAAGTTATTTTGGAGCTAACCTATAGGAAACTAAGCATATAAGCTCTAAGTTAGCATATTAGAGCCAACTTAGGTAAAATGAAGCTAACCTATAGGAAACTAAGCATACTAGATATAACATAGGTAACAGTATATATATATATATATCATTTTGGAGATCTGACATACCTGACAAAGTTCAGTTCTCATGCATTGTTCTTCTCCTTCTCCTTCCTCAACTTGATGCGCCAAGAGCGGCGAGGCGGTGGAGGCATTGGGATGTAGTCTTCTACCTCAATTGTCGTGGTCATGTCGCCCAGCTGTGGGATCGCCGACGCCACCACCGGTGCGTGGTCATTGTCAAGCACCACCACCATCGCGAGGCCACCTTCAGGCACGACCATCGCTAGGTCATCCTCAGCCACCTCCATCTCTTGCCCATGGTCAACCACCACCATCTCTTGCCCATGGTCAGCCACCACCATCTCTTGCCCTTGGTCAGCCACCCCCAGTGCTAGGTCATCCTCAGCCTGATGCCCATCGTCATCCTGTAGCTCCTCATCCCCACTCTGCTCCTGTTCTCCCGCACTCCAGTCCGGATCATCCTTCTTGTTGTCTATGCTACTGCCAGAATCGCTGCTGCTTTCGCTACAGCCAGAATTGCTGCTACTTTCGCTATGGCCATAGTCGCTGCTGCTTTGGCTGTAGCTAGTGTCGCTGCTGCTGCTCCCATTACCTGTCCAAATGCAACAATGGCCGTTAACAATCGATGTGAGACAAAGCCAATTGTAGAGGAATAAGAAGAGGCAGAACGTACCGGCATCATCATCGTCAGCGTAGCGCATGCGACACATAGTCGCGTTGAACACCTTCACGATGAGCATGGTGGCGTCGTCGTCGTCCCTAAAGAGAAGGAAGTACCCCAGCCGCAGGTCGTAGGCACGGTAGAACTTCTCCCACCCATGAGACAAGTACATGTGGCCCTCCTTGATCACCAACTCCACATCCCACTTCCTGCGAAACCCGCTGCCCGCCTGTCGCAGCTTCACATTATTTGGCGGATCTTCACCCATCAACATGTTCATAAAACTGTCAGGCAGCCTCTGCAGTTTGGAACAATGAGTGATGTAGCAAACAACAGATATCATAATGAAATGGGTGAAGGGTAGATCTCTCGTTTTATATACCTGCGTCATGGATGATACTGAAGTCCCAAGTATGATAGTGAAGAACTCGGAAGCATCCAACTCGTACTGCCGGTGTCGCAGAGCGGCGGTGGCTGCTTCCCGCCATCTCTGATAAGCAGCAGAAGAGACCAATTAGTACCCTTACAACAGATCATAAAACATGCATGATAACAGGCATTAGTCGCAAGTACCCCATATGTCCTATTTTTAGCAAAGTCATGCTAAAATTCACGGAAAATTTCAGCACATGACCTTTGCTGAAAATAGGACATATGGAGTACCCGAATTTGCCGGAACGGAAGTTAATCGACATTCCGGCAAACTCAAGGGCCTCTCGGGGTACCTGCAAAATCATTATCCCCGCGTAATGAAGTCGCCAATGGGTCATTTTCAGAAGATCACAAGTAGCATCATCACAAGTACAACATCATCACAAATACAGCAGCAGGGATATTTTTATGATACAAGAAGAAAGCAGCCACAACTACAGTAAAAACAAGCAACTACGCACAGGAGTTGTAAAATATCCCTGCTATTCTTTTTTACATAAACATGTAATTAGTCAAGACAACTTCTCTCATATTTTTAAACTTCCATTTATTTTAATCTACGGTAGAGACATGACATCATCACCCTCCAGAAAAAACCAACAAATATGGCATCAGAAACATATGTGCCACCTGTCAGAAAATATAGAAAAGACAAGCACATAGTTATAAAGATTAGTATTCGAGACTTTGTAGCGAGCTCTGGTTTCTCTTAATGGCAATTTGGGTGAACCTTTCCATGCAAAAAAAATTAAACTGTTATACAGATTTTGGACCCCATCATATGCTAAGCAGGTGTGATGGTTCAGGCTTAATATGAAGCAAGCAGTAGATGAGGTGCAAACAAACATTTTTTAAACAAATTGTGGTGGGATATTTCAAGACATTGCGGTTCGAGTGCTTCAGAATGGCTGTGAGATGAGAACTACAGACAATCAGATCCTCTTGACTATAGTACAGCATAAACTGAAGGATAAAAAGGGTGTTTGGATTCAGTTAACTGAATATGCTACTCTAGTTCCTGGAGTTGGTTACTTAATTCTGTCTATTCCCATTGGTCTGGCTGACCTTTGGGTAATAGCTACTTATACTTGTTGTTACAGGTTACTGCTGTTATATATACTTACAGCAGCACTGCTAATGATACTAGCCCAAGTGCTTGTGGGTGTGGTGTCCTATTTGCAGAAAAATACCATGTGTAAGTGGAGTGCAGTGTTCTGCAGAAGCAGATGTTCAGTTGGGTGCTACCCTGTCTATTTCTTCTATGCTATCCTTATACTCTGCTTAAGAATAGATGCTACTTGTCTTGGCTATATTCTGCTTTCTTGTCTATTTTTCCATCCCTCTCTCTTCTATTAAACTAATAAGAACAGATGTTGCCTGATCTTATTGCCTATGATGCTGGTCTGAGGCCTCTCTGGGTTCTAAAGTTATTTTTGTGGCTCCAAGAACTCCTACAAATCCTGTGATGCATGACACAACCTTTCCGTGTGAATTTTTCTGTAACTATACCTAACAGAAAAATTTACTTGAGAATCAACAACAATTTACAAGCCATGGCCATGGTCTCCACTCCCAAACCCTAACCCTATTTACAAGCCATTTTCTGTAACTGTACCTAACTGTCACCTGCGTGGTGGTGCCCTGCACAGCGGTCGTTGAGCTCGCGCGGTGTGGTGAGCTCGCCGAGATGGACGGGCCCTGCACAGCAGTCGAGACTCGAGCAGAGGTTGAGAGCAAGAGGAAGAAGAAGAAGAAGAAGAAGAGAAGTGGAGGGGAGGGGCTCACCTGCAGTCGAGGGAGTACACGCGCCGGCCTGGCTGAGCTGAGGTAGGGCAGAGCAGCGCGCGGACGGACGGCGTCGCGTGGCCTGGCTGAGCTGGCGGTCGTCTCTCCTCCTCCTCGTCCTCCTCCTGGTCCTCCTCCTCCGGCTCGGGGCGCGGGGGGGGCGGCGCGGGGGGAGCTACAGTGGTGGGGGGGCGTGGGGGCGGCGCGGGGAGCTGCAGTGGGGGGCGGGGGCGTGGGGGCGGCGGCGCGGGGGAGCTGGCTGGTGGGGCGTGGGGGCCGGGGGCGGGGGTCAGGGTCGGCGGCAGGGGACCGGAGGGGCGTGTAGCGCGAGCGGCGGCGTACGGTTGGGGCGGAGGGGCAAATTAGGTCGAGTGGGAGGAAGGGACGGGGAGGGGAATAGGTGGGAGTAGGGGGGGGAAGCTTACTAATGGCGCACCCAGCAGCGGTGCGCCATTAGAATGTTTTTTTATTACAGTTCGAGCCCTCAGGTTATATTCCACCTAACCCAATCTACATCAGAACCCGCCCACTAGCCCGACTGGTCAGCACGCAGCACACACACTGGAGGTCCTGGGTTCGATTCCCAGGCTCCCCAATTTTTATTTTTATGCATTTAAAATGTTGTTTGATATTTATTTGTGTTTAAATATGTTCAAACTTGTTTAAATTCATACAGTAATATTTTTTTATAAAAACAGTAATAATTTTTTTAAAATATGTTCAAATTTTTTATTTTGAAAACATTTATTTGAATATGAAAAGGTGGAGTGGAGGGTGCGGTGGGTCAATCCGGCGACGGTGGAGTGGGGGAAGGATGCAGGCGGGGGTCCGCGGCGGCGGCCGTGGAGCGGGGGGACGGGTGCGGTTCGTCGAGCGGCGGTTGGCGTGGAGGGTGCCGGGTTGCGTCGGTGGGGCGGTGGAGGGGGAGGGTGCGGTTTGATCGTCGACGGCGGCTGGAGGGGGAGGTGTGTGCGGTTTCGTCGGCGGCCAGGTGACGTCGATCCCATGAACTGGGTTTTCGAAGACCCGGGATCTCCTTATCTAGCTGGCGATACATTGTGTTCATCCATGCACCTTACGCATCCAGAAAATCCGTGGACTACCTTGCCCCGCGAGATACCGTACGAGGATAGTCGTGTGTAGGTGTATTTAAAATGCTGTTTGATATTATTGTGTAAATATGTTCAAACTTGTTTAAATCATAAACAGTAATATTTTATAAAAACAATAATAATTTTTTAAAAAATATGTTCAAAATTGTTATTTGAAAATATTTATGAATATGAAAAAAGGTGGAGTTGAGGTGCGGGGTCAATTCCGCGACGGTGGTGGGGGAGGGTGCGGGCGGGGGTCGGCGGGCGGTAGCGGCAGGCGGTGGAGCGGGGGAGGGTGCGGTTGATCGTCGGCGGGTGGGGGAGGGTGCGGTTGATCCGGCGGCGAGGGGGACGTCGATGTCCCATGACACGGTTTTCGAAGACCGGAATCTCTCTAGGCTGGCGATACGTTGTCATCCATGCACCTTACGCATCAAGAAAATCCGTGGACTACCTGCCCCGCAAGATAACCGTAACCGAGATAGTCGTGTAGTAGTGCATTTAAAATGCTGTTTGATATTTATTTGTGTTTAAATATGTTCAAACTTGTTTAAATCATAATAGTAATATTTTTTATATAAAAACAGTAATAATTTTTTTTTTAAATATGTTCAAATTTGTTATTTGAAAATATTTATGAATATGAAAAAGGTGGAGTGGAGGGTGCGGTGGGTCATCGACGACGGTGGAGTGGGGGAGGGTGCGGGCCGGGGGTCGGCGGCGGCGGCCAGTGGAGCGGGGGACGGTGCGGTTGATCGTCGGCGGCGGTGGAGCGGGGAGGGTGCGGTTGATCGTCGTCGGCAAGGGGGACGTCTATGTCTCATGAACACGGTTTTCGAAGACCCGGGATCTCTATCTAGCTGGCGATACGTTGTGTCATCCATGCACCTTACGCATCCAGAAAATCCGTGGACTACCTGCCCCGCGAGATAACCGTAAGCGAGATAGTCGTGTAGTAGTGCATTTAAAATGCTGTTTGATATTTATTTGTGTTTAAATATGTTCAAACTTGTTTAAATCATAACAGTAATATTTTTTTATAAAAACAGTAATAAGTTTTTTAAAAAATATGTTCAAATTTGTTATTTGAAAATATTTATGAAAGTATTTATGAATATGAAAATGGTGGAGTGGAGGGTGCGGTGGGTCATCGGCGATGGTGGAGTGGGGGAGGGTGCGGGCCGGGGGCCGGCGGCGGCGGCCGGTGGAGCGGGGGGAGGGTGCGGTTGATCGTCGGCGGCGGTGGAGCGGGGGAGGGTGCGGTTGATTGTCGGCGGCGAGTGGGACGTCGATGTCCCATGAACACGGTTTTCGAAGACCCAGGATCTCTATCTAGCTGGCGATACGTTGTGTCATCCATGCACCTTACGCATCCAGAAAATCCGTGGACTACCTGCCCCGCGAGATAACCGTAATTGAGATAGTCGTGTAGTAGTGAAAAATATATATATATACTAATGGCGCACCGCGTAGTAGTGCGCCATTACTAGTTTAAACTAGTAATGGCGCACTGTGACACGGTGCTCCATTAGTTGTTTTGCAAAAAAAAGAATAAAAAAAATTCAGTACTTGCGCACTCCTTGTCCGGTGCACCATTAGTATGTATGTAAAAATGAAAAAAAATAAAATTATCACTAGTGGCGCACCTTTTGTCTGGTGCGCCATTAGTGTCTTCCACACTAATGGCGCATCACCAACAGGTGCGCCATTAGTATATAGTAGTGGCGCACTACTTCCCTGGTGCGCCATTAGTGTCAATCCTATCTATAGCCCTTTTCCTAGTAGTGTATAACTATATTATGTCTTAGAAAATGGGTTGGCATGCCATAATTCAGATACATGCTGTCTATGTAAACATCATGGCATGACATAATTCAAATATATGATTTATATACTAAGGAAGTGAGCAGAGGGCAATCGCATATATGATGTGTCAACTAAGGAGATGGCATTCAATATTGTGTATATGATGTAAAAACTAAGCATTGCAATACAACATATGCATTATATGAGTAATATAACCCTGCCAAGTTTGAGCATACACCTCAGGGGGATAATAGGACTGGTCATCTGCCTCTGAATCCTCCTCTGAAGAGCTATCTGTAACCAGCAAGATATCTGCTTCAGCATGTAGCATTGTCTGTTGTAAAGACCTTGTTTTCACTCCAGATTTCTCCATCAGCAATTCAAATGGCTGATGCACAGGAAGAGCAGTTGAATATACAAACATTGTCGACAAAAGCAATGAGAAATACAAAAAAAGGACGGCATGATATAATTCACATATATAACGCTTGCCTAAACAGCATGTCATTGCATAATTCACATACATAATGGCTTGCAACAAGATAACATTGCATAATTCACATATATAATGTCTTGCAACAAGATGGCATTGCATAATTCACATATATGGTAATTAGACACTAAACAGGTGGCATTCACACAAAGCATGTCTAAACTAAGCAAATGAAATAGCAATGCAAGATACCATACGCACGATATGAGCAACATAACCCTGCCAAGTTAGGGAATGCACCTCGGGGGGAAATATGACTGGTCATCTGTCTCTGAATCCTCCTCTAAGGAGCTATCGGTAACCAGCAAGACATGCGTTTCGTCAGATAGCATTGTCTGCTCTGAAGACCTTTTTTCCACTCCAGATTTTTCCATGACCGTGTCGAATGGCCGATGCACAGGAAGAGTAATTGAATGTACTAAAATTGTTGACAAATTTAACACGTAACAAAAAAATGATGGCATGATATAATTCACATATAAGATGACTGGCTAACCAGGGTGGCATTGCAAAATTCACATATATGATGCCTGGCTAGACAAGATGGCATTGCATGATTCACATATACGATAAAGAAATTAAACAGATGGCATTGACACAAAGCATGTCTAAACTAAGCAGATGACATCTTTAATGTATACAGTAAGCAATGCAAGGCACCATATGCATGATATTACCAACATCAGCATGCCAAGTTAGAGCGAAGACCTCATGGGGTAAATAAGAGTGGTCTTATCCTTCTGAATCCCCCTCAGAACAGTTATCTTCCTCTTGATTACGATCCGAAATGGGTGGAGGGGGGCTGCCTTTGCGCCCACCATGGAACAACGTCTGCATGAAATTTTATTGCCATGCAAGGCTTGTCTCTTTTGCTCTACATGATCAGTTCCATTGTGTACAATAACTGGCATGCATAGGAATAAAACATAGTGAGATAATGTAAGGAGTGCATGCACAAATCCAGAGTGATGGTAGCAAACTGTGGATAGACCCAAAACCAATGATAGCAGGCAGATAATAGCTTTAGTTAAAAAATACAGATAATGGCTCCTTTAATGTTTGTTTGAACCCAACATGAAACTCATAGTAGACACCGGAGATTAACCAGATAGTAGACAAATAGTACTAATTGTTGCCCCAATATGTACCCCACAACCATTTAAAAACTCAAGTTTCAGCATTAGTTTGGACCTGACTCGGAGTCTAATAGGTGAACACGACGATAATGTAGCATGTCATCATATTAAGCGACGCATAACGTAAGCAGACATGGAAGAGTGCGACCTCTCTTGCGGACCCGTGTAGTCCTCAAGGTCATCTTCTCAGTTGATGATGGTAATGCAGTTGCCGTGGCTGCTGGCGGCGGGGAAGAAGATCTGAGGCGGCGAAAGACAGTCTGGAGAGAGGATCACTGCTGTGGTGAACCCTTCCGTCGAGGGAGCAGGTGAGCTGGGGTGGAACACAGCGCCGCAGGAGCAAGACAAACCACACAAGGTTTTCTTTGACACATATCTGTAACAGAAGTAATTGAGTAAGGGCTTGTTTGAATTTGAGGATTCTAACAATGGAGGGATAGGAAATAGACATGAATAGTATAGGAATGCACGTGTAAAACAGAGAATTTAAAAACACAGGGTTTCTGCCGATCTGGGTGTTTGATTCACAACAATTGGAAGATCACAGGATGCAAAAAAGCATGTTGAGATTAAGTCAAACCACAAGAAAATGTACGGTTATAATGCTACACCCATGCTACTATCTCTTAGTCTTGTGCTTGATGAATAGGAATATGATGTAGCACCCACGGTGCGGCTATATCTCCCATGTGTCGGAGCATGACTTAGAGGCATAACCGCATAGTAGGCATGTCGCAAGAGGGGTAATCTTTACACATCCCATGTACTGAATAAGAAAGGGATAAAGAGTTGGCTTACAATCTCCACTTCACATAATACATAATAACATTACAACATCCAGAATACAACCACGGTCCGACTATGGAACCAAAATAAAAGAAGATCACCCCTAATGCTAGATCCCCGATCGCCCCGACTGGGCTCCACTACTGATCAACTAGAAACAAAAATGGCACAACAATCACGATCTTCATCGAGCTCCCACTTGAGCTCAGTTGCGTCATCTGCACGGGCATCGTCGGCACCTACAGCTGGTTTTGGAAGTAAACTGTGAGTCACGGGGACTCAGCAATCTCACACCCTCGCGATCAAGACTATTTAAGCTTGTGGGCAGGATAGGGTGATGAGGTGGAGCTGTAGCAAGAACTAGCATATATGGTGGCTAACTTACGCAAATGAGAGCGAGAAGAGAAGCAAAGCACGGTCGTGAACTAGAAGTGATCAAGAAGTGATCCTGAAACTACTTACGTTCAAGCATAACACGAAAACCGTGTTCACTTCCCAGACTCCGCCGGAAATAGACCATCACCGCTACACACGCGGTTGATGCATTTTAATTAAGTTAAGTGTCAAGTTTTCTACAACCGGATATTAACAAATTCCCATCTGCCCATAACTGCGGGCATGGCTTTCGAAAGTTCAGAACCCTGCAGGGGTGTCCCAACTTAGCCCATCACAAGCTCTCATGGTCAACGAAGGATATTCCTTCTCCCAGGATGACCCGATCAGACTCGGAATCCCAGTTACAAGACATTTCGACAATGGTAAAACAAGACCAGCAAGACCACCTGCTGTGCTGACAAATCCCGATAGGAGCTGCACATATCTCGTTCTCAGGGCACACCGGATAAGCTAAGCGTACAGGAGCCGACGTAACCCAAGTTGCCAAGGGATGGCCCTGCACGGTGCTCTAGTTTGGACCAACACTCGGAGGAGCACTGGCCCGGGGGTTTAAATAAAGATGACCCTTGAGTCTGCAGAACCCAAGAGAAAAAGGCTTAGGTGGCAAATGGTAAAACCAAGGTTGGGCCTTGCTGGAGGAGTTTTATTCAAGGCGAACTGTCAAGGGGTTCCCATTATAACCCAACCGCATAAGGAACGCAAAATCAAGGAACATAACACCGGTATGACGGAAACTAGGGTGGCAAGAGTGGAACAAAACACCAGGCATAAGGCCGAGCCTTCCACCCTTTACCAAGTATATATGTGCATTAAAGTAAACAAGATATAATAATGATATCCCAACAAGGAACAAACTCCATCTTCACCTGCAACTAACAACGCTATAAGAGGGGCTGAGGAAAGCGGTAACATAGCCAAACAACGGTTTGCTAGGACAAGGTGGGTTAGAGGCTGGACATGGCAATATGGAAGGCATGATATAGCAAGTGGTAGGAATCGCGGCATAGCAAAAGAGCGAACAACTAGCAATCAAAGATAGAAGTGATTTCTAGGGTATGGTCATCTTGCCTGAGATCTCGCAAGGAAGAAGAACGAGTCCATGAAGAAGACAAACAGACGTAGTCGAACGAATCCTCACAAACGCGATGTTAACGGAACTAACCCGAAGAAGCAACAAAAGAAAGAAGCAAACAACATAGTAAACAACCATCACATAAACATGGCATGATGCACAACCAAGTATGATGCATGTCCGGTTTAAAGAGGCAAGGCATGGCAAAGTGCACAAGCAATCCTACAAATTAAGTGGACCTCAATATGCAACTCCGTTGCATATTGACGAAACACCACGTTTGAATATTCAGTTCACTCCCGTTTATTTACCCAACAATTTTAAATGTTGATTAACATGGCAAGAGGTAAAGCATAATTAAACTAACTATCTAGTCAAGTTTAAATGAGACCGGAAACAACAAACAACAATTCCGGTAATCCCCATATGCGTATTTTAGATTTGGTACTGTTCTGCCCTAAACACAATTTTTTAGAGTTGTTAAACATGCAAAGTAATGTCACCAAGATAATCTATGCATTTTTTCTACCCCATTTACATATAAAGTTTATTAAATTCCGAGTTACGGTTATTTAGTTATGAAATAAAGCATTTTAGCATGGCAATAGGCAAAATTTAAACAAACAACATTTTAAACTTTTTAAACATGGATGAAAATTGCAAATTATGAAACTAGAAGAAATTCTAGTCATGTTTCATATATAAATCATTTTAATCCGGTGCACGGATGATGAGTTATTAAATGCATGAAGCTAGGGGGGTTTTCTGTAAATCTGCCGTTCTCTGGATAAAAAGGAAAAATCGCTGAAAGGAAATAATAGAAGCGGGCCAAAATTGCTGGGCCCAAGGTGCACAGGAGAGGGGGCGGCTCACCCATGGGCCGTGGCCCGACTCGGTGGAGGGGACTGGGCCTTGGCGCGCGGCTAGAGAGGAGGTCGACCCACTCGGGCGGGTTGACGATAACGCGCGCGCGGTTTCCTGGCATCGCTCGATGTAGAGGCAGCAGACTAAGGAGACAAGACATGGGACGGCTTGCGGCAGGGCCGGTAGGAGCAAGAAGCGGCTGGTCGTCGACGCGGTGCAGCAGCGGCGGAAGAGGCACAACAAGGCACTCCAGCGAAGAGCGGGCAGACGGCGGAGCTGCGGTTCCATGGCGGCGATGTCGACCTGCAACTCGATGCAGAAGAAGCAGCGCTGGAACTTGGCATGGGGTTGGGTCGTTCGATCGACAGGGGAAACAAATGGCAGCAGCAGGTGAGGCCGGCGACGGCACCGGTGGTCGGGGACGGGGCCCAGCCGGCGGAATCCGGCAGGAACTGTCATGGGCAGCGGAGGCCCACCGGATCTGATGGTTTTCGACGAGGTTCCTTGCAGCAGTGCTCCATCGGGCGCCCATGGCGAACCTGCGACGGGTCAGAGAGGGGAGGTGAGAGAGAGAAGAACAGGAAGATGGAATGGGAGGCAGGGAAGAGAGGGGTGGTACGGGCCTGCTGGAGGAGGTCGCCGGTGACACGGCTGGTCGCGAGGACGGCGAGGGGTTCGGGCCTGAACGTAGCTGAGCTCGGCAGCGCTCCAGAAGCATGGCCGCGGGATTGGTCGGGCACGGAAACGGAGGCGATGGTGGTTGGCTACGGTGGGATTGGGTAGCAGAGGAAAACGAGGAGGGAGGTGGATCTGGGAGGATCCCGATGGGGATTTGGTCTAGTGGCGGCGGCAGACACGGAATGGATGGGACAGGTTCCTAAATTTTAGGGTTTTGACTGGTTATATAGGTAGGGGATTAGATGTTAGACTATTTGGTCCCTCTGATAAAAATCGGACGGTCCGAGATGAATAGTTTAGGTAGCCCAATAAACAAAACGAAGATGTTTTGTAGATGTTTGGGGATGATCTGGACCCAACGGTGACGACTGTCCGGGTCGGGTCCGGGACAGCTTTCGGACGTGCGCGCGAGGAGGTCCGATGCACTGTGAAAATAGGGTTAGGCATGGGTCTAGGTGGGTTGTGGAGAGCAGGTTGGTCTGTGAGAAGAGGGGAGAGATGCAGCCTGGCATGATTTCCGAAGACCGAAAACGTCCGACAAAAAGACCGGCTATACTGCCGTTATAGTTATCCGTTGGGGCATCAAACAGACCCCAAATGCGATGAAACTTGACAGGCGGTCTATCTACACTATAATAAGACCACACGCGAACTTTCAACCCAATCTGAGAAAATTTTCCGGCCACTTATAAAATAATATTCCGGACGTGCCGCGGGCATGTGCAAGTGTGTCTGGGCTCAGAACGGACAACGGAGAGAACGAGGAGACCGGGACGGATGCAAGTTTTGAAAACATGATGATGCAATGCACATGATGACATGACAAGATGCAACACGCAAGCGAATGACATGGCAACGATGGCGAATAACTGGGAGACACCTGGCGAATCGGTCTCGGGGCATTACATATGAAAAGGAGGAGAAGTGGAAATTAGAATTCCTATGGTTTTTCTTCCAAGGAGACACTAAAGGAACAAATCCTACAGTTTTCCTTTGCTCCATTCCTTTGCACCACATTCATGAAAAGTAGTACCATAGGAAACTTTCCAATTACGATTTTTTTTCATTCACTTTTCCTTTCAAGCACTAGCGATTCTAGTAGGCAGGCTTGAGCAAGGAAAATCCTACACTAAAAAAATGTTTTTGTGCTACTTCTATTACTTTGGACCTAGGCCACTGCCATACTAGCTCAACTCCTAGGCCCATCAACAAATGCATAGCTCAAACACGCAGAGATAAATAATGATGGTGTTCAAGAGAGTCCATCATGGATAGCTAAGTTGCCTGGTACCTCACTGCTTGTCATATAGTAGGATAAAATAATCGTATTTCCCATTACTACGAGTGCTCAGTGGATAATATATATAACATGTAGAGTAAAAAAGAGATGCAACAAGTGTACAGCCTCTTTGGCGAAGCCATGTCGATCTCAGCGTGATTGGGTTGGCCGGTGAGGATGCTCCGGCTGACTTGGCTGTCGGAGGAGGGGAAGAAGATCTTAGGCGTCTGGAGATGGAGCCCGAGGTACTGCTCTGCTGTGATGGAGGGTTTCGTTGTTGGAGTAGCTCCGGTGAGTTGTACAATGCCGAGGCTGAAGCAGGACAAGAGAGACAACGAACAACGTTAACCTGTGTGGAATTCTAATAACATCTCCAATACATGATGTAAAATACATAACCAAAAAGTGCTAGATGTAAAATACATCAGCCGCTCATCTCTGAACTTAACTGTCGAAACTGAATTTAACTGTCGAAACTGAACTTAACTGTCGAAACTGAATTTTGCTGTCGAAACTGAACGCACTAGCAAGGTGAGGCTACACGTCGGTCGACTGACTTTTTCATCTCTGGTCAGTCGATTTTGCAGCCGTTGGATACGAAATCAAGGGCCTGCGGTTCATCTTCAACCTCCACCCCCCTGAGCCGCCAGCCACCACCGGCCAAACAACAGCCCCCCGCCGCCCGCGGCCGGCGGTGCGCCGCCCCGCCCGCCCCGAAAACACTCCCCACCCCTGGTCCGCCGCCGCCCCGGCCATCCCTCTAGGCCCCCCGTGCCGAGCTTTTTCTTCGGCGAACCCCACGCCACCGCCCCGCCAACGCCCCACCACCGCCGGCGACCACCGCCCCCATCCTGAACCCTAAGATAGATAGTGGGGTACCTCTCCGGCGAGCCCCCCTCCCCGCTGCAGCTGGTTCTTCCTTCACCCCGGCGAGCCCCCCCACCCCCTAAAAATCGACTGACCCAAAAGTCGATTCAGTCGACTAAGTGTAGCTAAATCGGAGCAGCATTGCAAGAAAGAGCAAGAGCGAGAGCAGTAGCGCGAGCAAGAGCAATAGCAAGAGAAGACTAGGTAGGGGACCGAGAGCAAGAGTAGAGCAGCAACGAGAGCGAGAGCTAAAGCAGCAGCAGCTCCTACTGATGTGGACGTCGCCGCCGAGGGAGCGATGCCATGGAGGAAGTGGCCGGCGACGCCGCCGTGGATGGAGCCGTGCCATGTCGGCTCGGGACCGAGCACCAGCAGCACCGTGAGATCGAATCAAGAAGAAAATGCGCCGATTATTGTACAATCTCTTTGGTGGCGCCGATTAGGCCGTAGCTTCATCCGAGGAAATGTTGATGATGATGATCTTCCGGTGGTGCAAGTGAAGATGGCGGTGTGGGAATGGAGGTGGCGCGAAAGACGAGGGGAACATCGCGGCAGCTCCTTGGAGGTGGAGGACGGGGTGGCTGAACCGGCGAGACGATGAGATTGACGATGGATCCTCATCCGGTACGGTGGATGAGGGACGTCGAGGTGTTGCTGTGGACGACGTCGTCGGGGAAGAGGCTCCGACTGGGTGGCGGACGGAGCAGGGTGTGGGGTTCCGTCGCGGGTTTTCGTGACCTCGGTGTACGAATGGGTGGGCGGATGGGATGGAAGTGGGGAACCATGGCTTAAAGACGCGCTTGTCCGAAATGTGGGGTAAGTTACGAAAGTACCCCCACCGATTTGAGGCGGTTCTTTCGGTTCAGGGGTGCCACGGGCATTTCGCGTGTCGGGATTTCACAGGAGGTGGGAGTTTTCACGCGCGTTGTAATTTTGGAATAGCAAGGCGCGGATTGAGATGGAGCGAGTTGTCGGAGCACAATGAGACAAAGGTATATCTAAAATATTTTGGGCTAACAAGGCGCGGGTTGAAGAGGCAGGAGTTTCACAACACGATAGACAGAGACGTTAGCTTGAATTTTTTGCATAACAAGGCGCGGCTTGAAATTTCGGAAGAACAAGCTTAACGTGTACCCAAAAAAGACACAATTTGCACCTCAACACGCACAACACACACACAAACACCATTTAGACTAGAGTAAGGTACACGTGCATTGCACGCATGAGATTTGGCAACCAAATTATGAATAAATACCACATTATAGCATGCAAGCTTTGAGTCATATATGCATGATGTAGATGTTCGTTTAATTCTTATAGTTCATTTCATTCAAAATCATCTAGTTTTTATAAGAAAGCTAATCTATTTTAAGATTCATGTAGAAAAACATTTGGGCAATTCTGATACAGAAGATTCTAGAACAAATAAGAAGTGCTTGTGTTTTGATGTTTGTGCATTATGCTTAAGTTCAACCATGGAGTCTTCTAGATTATACATGGGGCAAAATCTGGTGGAATCTAGATGATATCCAACGGCCAGTAGTGCTCAAATTTGTCATCTTTGGACCGTCGGATTCGCCTCATCCAACGACCATCTTTCAAAGTTAAAGTTACCCGCACACAATATAAAAAATATAAAATATAATATATATAGGGGTATAGATATAGATATGTGATGCGAAAGCCGCCCATGATCTCCAATTAGAATAGTGTGTCCATGCACGGATGCGACGTGGCCAAATGATGTCTGCCATCGGTATCTCAAATTCAAATCAGTCTGACCTTGTTCAATGTGTATACGTTACAACATACTCGTTTCCAAACCACACCGCACGGATCTCCGTTATATTCATGCATGCATGGGTTTCGAACATCAGGATCTCTTATTCAAATGTTTGAATTCAACTTTACATTGATAATGACCTCACCTATTCTTTTACACCCACACAGTAGTCTTCTATTTATAATTGTACCACTAACTTTCTCTCGTGCATGCATGCACACACACTACTAGTCGGCATTATCCATCGCACGCATGCAATCTTTTTCTTCAGGTCAGTCTCCCATGAAGGCACACACCCACACACATCCCCCTCTCCATCATATCGGGCATTCTTTATCTCTCACGCGTGCATGCACAACGATCGATGTTCCTCCATGTATGTGTGTATATAGCTAGGTCTTTCATAGTTTTCCACACAAACCGATCAATCGATATATCCAGTGAGGTCTCACCCTCTTTCCCACGTCCACATCGATCAATCTATACCTCTCTATATAGTATTACCATATATAGCTAATACACCCACATTAATTATATATCCAACGTCCCCCTCTCATCATCCATGCCTTCCGCTTCATCTCTCAGACGCGTGCACAATGGCGAAGACAGGGGCAGTAAGGGCCCTGCCCCCCTCCCCCCTAACATCACTATATATCGAGGCTAATATGAATGTGATCATTAGACAATTGCTACTAAAAATGGTTTAAGTTCATGAATTGACCCTCCTCGTAAAGGATTAGCAATGCTTGGCCCCTAACTCATTTATTTTTCATGGCTCCGCCACTTCGCGCAACAGCGCACGTGTTCGCCCCCTCTCTCTAAATATCGATCTCACACTTCTGCATTCCTTCATAGTCTCCCTCCACTCGGCCCCTCGCACCATGTTCTAGCCCCCACCAGATTTTGCCACATGTACAATCTAGCAGACTCCATGGTTGAACTTAAGCATAATGCACAAACCACAAAACAATAGTGGTTCTCTTTTGTTCTAGAATCTTCCGTATCATAACTTTATGCTTTACAAGCACAATTCCATGAATCATAAAATAGATTAAGGGCTTCTTTGATTCAAAGGATTCTCAAAGGAATTTTGGAGGATTCTAATCATTAGGAATTTTTCCTATCTTGGTTGTTTGATTCGTAGGATTGTAAACCATAGGAATTTTTCCATATGATTCATTTGCACTAGATTTCATAGGAAACATGCCATCCACTCAAACCTCTTTGAAAGAATTCTGCGTTTTTTCTATGCACAATCAAACACTCGTACAATCCTGTAGGATTCAAGACGACATTCCACTATAATCCCATGTTTTTCCTATTCCCGCGTTCTTAGATTTTTTGTAAAAACTAATTGATTTTGAATGAGATGAACTATAAGAATTAAACGAAGGGCTCCATCAGGCATATATGACTTAGAGCTTACATGCTGTAGTGTGGTATTTATTCATAATTTGGTTGCAAAATCTGATGCGTGCAATGCACGTGTACCTTACTAGTACTTCGAGTAAGTGCAAAACATGTAAATTAGAATACCAATGGCACACTATACAGTGTCTCTGTTATAGTTCATGAAGCCACGTGGCACATGTGGAGGCGTTGTCGCGACCTCCTTGCGTGGATTGATCATAGTGACGTGCTGCTGGTTCCAGAAGAATGTACTCGTCCTCCCTGAGCCATACTGGCGCTACATGCACGAAGTCAAGATGTGCACACACGCCACGCACGCACTCATTCCCTCGCACGCACACGCGGGTACACGGGCAGACGCAATTTTGTACCAAGATCCACCCCATGTGATAATTTGACGCTGTAAAGTCGTTCACTTCATTGATGGTCAATTAATACAACGCATGCAAATTGAGTGGACGTGAGGGCGGAAGAAAGACATTATTACTCCACTGCGCGCATGCGAGTAGTTAAATCGTGGGTTTCTAGTAGTACTTCCATTGGTCTCCTTCGTATTTTGTGCCAATTTTTGAAAGTAACATAATATTTAAGCATTTGAGCAGTGTAGTACTTGAAATTTATGCTCCGCTAAACTCATCGGGAGCCGTTTCGGGCGTCGAAACCAAAACCATCAATTAATCTTTACCTTGTTCCCATCACATTCGAAAGCCTGCTCACACCTACTAGTACGTACCAAACCTGAACGTGTTCCCACTATGCAGGTATTAGTACTAGTGCTAGTACTTAGGTTATAAAAAGGGGAACTACCTAACCGAAAATTACTGTACCTTTCCTCCTCATAAGAGCTTCTTCTTCGTCCTTCGTTGCCATGGCCGGTGAGCAGAGCTCTAGGTCGAGAACTACTCATTACAAGGGAGCGGCAACCAAGGCTGCGAAAAAAAAGAGAGGGCTCACTGCCACGCAGAGACCTCGAAAGATCTCTCACGGGCAGGCGATGGCTCCCAGGAGCACCCTAGCCGCGGAGGCGAACATGCCAAGCCAGCAGAGCTGGAGTTGTTATCCCTCGATGGCATGCCCGATCAGCTCAATAAGCATCTCAATAAGCAGAAGGAGTTCATCCAAGGCTTGATGGAGTTGCTGAAGGAGAGCCTCGACGACATGCCCGCTGAGCTCAATCAGCAGGGGGAGTTGACCGCCGGCTTGGTGATGCTGCTGAAGAAAAGCATTGCCTCGGAGAAGAAGGCGACCGGCGAAATGGAGGACAAGGCAAAGCTCTGCCACGAGATTGACCTGTTGAAGGAGAAGAACGCCAGCTGGAAGAAGCTGCATGAGAATAGTAGTTCCTCGATGAAGATGCTACAGGCCCTCGTCATGGAATAGAAGGAGGAGTTGGAGAAGCTCCGCATCGAGGACCCGGCTGCTGTCAAGGTACGTAATGCGGCCGTGGAACAGATGATGAAGGCTCGCGTCGAGAAATCCCGCGTCATGGACAGAATGAAGAAGATGGCGGAGGAGACGCGCAAGCAGATGGAGGTCGTGTAGGCGATGAAGAAGCAGTTACGACTCCGCGGCGAATTAGATCATTTGGGGTGATAATATTCCTTCTTCTTTTGCTCCTGTGTTTCATCTTTTGCTTCGGGTGTTTCGCCGCACGTGTCACGTTCTCTGCGAGGCATGAATAGAACAATGGTTTTTTTAGGGAATGAATAGAATAATGCTAACAATGAGATGACTAGCAAATTAGATCATTTTTTATCGCCATATGGCACTGGGCTGCCGTGTTTCGTGCTCCTCCATCGCAGTACTACTCCAGTGGAAAACTTGAGTATACCGCATGGTTCTTTGCACCTCCTTGATCAGGTCGTCAGCGCATTTATACGAGCAGTCAAATCACAAGGCCCCGCCTTCCAGTAGTAATGAGCCGTCAAATCACAAAGGCCCTCCCCTCTCGTGAAACCGACCAAGCTAGACTGCCCCGCCCTCTAGCCTTTTAAAAAATGTATACTTTTTTACAGCAGTAGTATCGATGGATTGCACCATGGAGCAAAACTTGAAATCAAAAAAAAGGTGGTACATATAGAGAGCGCTCGTCGCCAAATTATGCATATAGTACTATTAAAAAGGCTAGTCACAATAGTGGTGTCCAGCACAACCCACCCCTCAAATAAAACTAAGAGGGTGCTTGGATACGTTTTAGTCCCATGACTAAAAGTAGTGGGACTAAAACATGCTAGCCTCACCCACGCTTGGATCCAAATACTAAAAAGGCTGAAATCAAGTTAATGAGCATTTATTATCCTCCAAACCCTCCAATCCAGAACTCGCCTGTATTAAAGAAGAGGGGTTAAATGAGTAGAGAGAGGACTAACCCACATTTTAGTAGGGGTACCTTTGACTAAAAAAAATTAGTCTCAAGACTAGTTTTAGCCCCTCTTTAGTCAGGGGTGCTTGGAACTTTAACATCTTAAAGAGACTATTTTTAGTCAGACTAAAAGAAGTCTCTTGGATCCAAGCACCCTCTAAGCATCCTAGAATTATTTGACAAAACTAAGCACCCTGAAATTCTTTGACAACTAAACTGATGGCTATATGATGTTGGCCATATATATTGTACGTATATAATGTGAAGAAACGAGTGGTAGTACTATACCAACTAAAAGATGAAATGTAAGAAATACTAGTATGTACGTATTGAAGAGTTAAAGTAACGAGAAGAAACATAACATAGTTCTGCTAGGGCTCAGCACAACACACCCCTCAAATTAAATTAAGCACACCTGAAATTAAACTTTGCAACTATTTCGGTAGACACTGCATTAGAACCACCATGAGCAACGATACTGCCACCTTACTCGGAGTCCTCGTCCACGTCCTCGACTTCGTCCTTGTCCCTCTTCCTCTTGGCCGATACTTCTTTGCTTGAACCGCACACTTGGCTGTTGCTCTTCATCCAACCCTTGTAGATATTGAAGCAAAGGTAGCCATCCATTGCAGTGTAGTGGATGTGGTCTATATCTAGTACATTCCGCTGCCATGCATGATGATGAAACGTGTATGGAGGTTTCTCCAGTTTACTGTACGAAGGATGAACCATGGCTCCTGCCAGGGTCAGTATTGAAGGCTGACGAGAGGACACCAGCCGATTCTTCTGGAGGTTGAAGGGGTTGCCTACAATGAGACCTATCCGACGCAGGGCATCCCTATAGTTCTTAAAGTCTACAGTAACGAATTTCACTGTTTTGTCCTTGAGGAAGTTCTTAAGATCCTGGCACTCAACGTCGGCATGTCATATGTGGTAGACCAAGCAAACGTTATGTACGCAAACCTGGATCACGGCGGGCTTCTTCCTCTCTTCGTCCTTTAGATCCTTCTCTGGTCCCAGGACTGTGATGTACTCAACATATAGCCCAGCGACCCACTCATCATCTGAGTTTTCGAACACGCGTCTGAAGCGAGAAAGGCATTCTTTCACCGTCGCGAAAGAACGGGTGTAGATGACGTCAAACTCATCGACGGTGATGGTTCTAACCTTTTACTCACCGCCGATCGTGGATATTTGAGACGCCATGGATTTGGGAGGAGGGTTAGGATTAGTGGAACTGCCGTAATGTGAATGGACGGGACGACTAGGAGCGAACCACCGTAGTATTGAAGGACGTGCGGGGACGAGTAGGAGCGAACTGCCAGCGTGTGAACGGCAGGGTAGTGGCTTTCCATTCTCCCAGGATACGGGCTTCTGAGAGCCCTTGGATCTAAGATCGAACGGTTGCATGGCGTGATTCTAGACCTATGGGTGAATATCCTATCCTGGAGGGTTATTCTGCAAATTTTTAGCAACTTAGCATGCGACCGTTTGATCTCAGATCCAAGGGCTGCCAGCAGCCCGTATCATGGTCGCGCCTACCACGACCGTCGCGTCGCTCGCGCGGTCGCGCCCTTGGGGATTTAACATGGTGCATTAGGCTATCTGATGTTGGCATGTCAGACATAGTCATCACTTAGTCACTCATACTTCAATAAGGTTGGCTATAAGTGTATTTTCTTTACTCCTCTCTATCTCTTTCTTCATAATGGAGGTGTTCAGGAATCGGGAGACTCAGGCCGGTCGTAGTGCCGCAGTTAAAATGATAATGGAAAGTCAAATCACGGGGCCCCACCTGTCCAGTAGTAACTCGCTGTCAGATCACACAGCCCTACGTTTGGAGCAGCTCACTCCCTCGTCTTCTCGCGTCTCTGTCGAACTGACTAGGCGGAACTGCCCCGCCGCCTACCGTGCAAGAAAAGCCCCGCCCTCGACATTTAAATAGTATAAAGTATACTAATTTTGTATCCATGGATTGCGTCCGCGCCATGGAGCAAAGCGTCTAGAAAACGACGGTACACATGTACGGAATATACAGCACGCCCGTCGCGTTTGCGTCGCACCCTAGACAGTCGGTCGGTCTGGCAGGCTGCTCTCCGAATGGAACGCGCGTCATATGGCGTTTGCACACACATGTGCGACGACAATTGAGCACCGACCATAGGCACACTCCCTGGCCCTGCAAGTCGGGTGACTTAATAGAAGAGGGAGACGAGCGATAGTACTAGAGAAGTATTGTACTACGTTGGTGCCTGGACGATCCCTGCAAGACACGGAAGATCTGTTCATCCATGCATGTGACCAGACTCCAGCAGACACGCCCGGATTGGCTATCGTCTACATATCGTGCAGGCTGTGTTGTACATGGTTGTAGTTGTGGTTAGAAATCTAAAAAAAGGTTTCTTGTCATCTCGCAAAATTAGGTGTCATGTGCTTCGGATCACTGCGAGGGTTAAACAGCGACAACTGAGTTGGGCTAGTCATTGGGGGCACATGCACGAACAGTGACTACTCGGCTGCCATCTCGGTCGAGCCGACTATGTTAATTAGGACATCTATCGACGGAACCCTTTTCTATGAGTTTATCTTTAATTTGAGCTTCGTTCCTCGTCTAGTTTGTCCGTCGGGATTCATTTTGTCTCCTTTGGGCAGTGAGGTTATGATTTCTTGTCATGTGGCATTTTTTCGTGTTATATGCTATAATCCGGCGCTTCAGATCAAAATGATGACAACTGCGCCTCCTGGCCACGTGCATGAAGACTTCTCAACAGTCATTGACGAGGTCAAGCCGGCACCGGTAGACAAAAGAAAACTAGTACTACTCCACTATATAGGCAGGAGCCTCCGCGCTTGCTTGCTAGTGTTGCTCTCTTCACACTGTCTCGGCCTCTCCAGATCTAAACACGACAGCGGTGGCCACACTCTCTCTCTCTGCTCACCGTTGGTCACAGATCCAGCCGGATCCTCTCCGCCGGGGAAGGTGAGAAGGTGCAACGTTCACGCGGTCGTCCTCGGCGACGGCTCTTACCCACTGCTGGGCGCGTCCCGATCAGCCTGCCTTGCCGTTCTCTCACATGCACCACTGGCGAGGGAGGGCCTCCGACCCCTTCTTCCTCGCTGACATAGTGTGGGCAGATCCGGCCTCCCGCCGCCCACCCAGTGACATCCCGGCGACCATTAGGTTTAACTTCCTTCGAAACCGGCCTTGCTCTACTTCCCGAGCTCCTGATGTCGCTGCATTTGTATCTTTTACTATTTCTCAGGCCCCCTCGTAGATAGGATCGATCGGCTGTTTGAAAACCACCTAATCTTTTTACGTTTAAGAGGTAAAACTAGTTCATGCACTCGAATCTAGTACTACTTGGTTCAAACAAGGAAGAAAGGGGGTGGGGGTGGGGGAGGATTTGTTACCTGAATCTAGGACTTGGTCGAAAGAGGAAACAATGGGGGCGAAAAGTAGCAGAGACTGGCTATCCAACTGGTCTCTAGGTCTAATAGGGAAATAAAGGGAAACGCAGTACAAACTCAATATAAACCCGATCTATTGTTTGAAAAAGGAAAGGAAGTGGGGACTGGGGGACAAGTCAACAGAGTAAGTCCAGCCCTAGATTTGCTAGCCTCACACAATATAAGGTGGCTATACCGAACAAAAATGGGACCAACCCAGATATCCTATTCTGATGTGTGTTGCCCCGAGCCACTCTTATGTAATGCCACTGGTAAAATGTAGCAGTCGCACTGTTAAAAGTAAGGACACGTTAAACCAATGTTGTTTTCAATGCAATGCCTCCAGTTATATGAATCAATGGCACTTCTTTACGTGTCCTGCTAAAATTTCCCATTAAGATAAGTTGGTTCTTTTCGTTAGAAATGCAACTGTCCTGGTCTGCCTACTCCCCCGTGCCCAAAGTAATATCGTATTTAACGGTTTTCATAGTTAATCCTAATGCCCACACTAATATCTAGCAATGCCAGTGCTTTAGAAATTGCTACTGTCCTTGTAGGATTGCCATTCAGATAAGGAACATGCTTCTTTTCATTTGATGCATGTTTCATCACTTGTTAGTCACCCTCCTTTCCACCTTTTTTTGTGCAAACAGAGATATACATTTCACGCTCGATCTTAGCTGAACTACACAAATGATATCCAAATTATAGTTGAGCGTTCCAGGAGCTTCACAACCAACCTTTATGTTGCTCAATTTTATTGCAACTAATGAAGAAGAAGCTCCGTGGGTTTCGTTTTATGATGGAAATGGAACCGGGGCTGGAGCCCTTTTCTTAAAAAAATTGAAGAAGAAGCTACTAGCTCACGGGACATTGCTTCATTTTAGGTGAACTGCACCAAAAGGTCCCATGAATTGAATCATCCATGTTGGTGACTGAAAGAGCCAGCTTCAGCATCCCAGTCTAAGCACCCCCGGCCTCCATCCTTGCGACGCACGGTACACCTCATTTGCCACCTGCTCGACCCTAGTGTCACTGATAAAATGAAGTAATTATACAGTTAAAATAGAGCGAGTGTCATCTCTATCATTTCATTTCCAATGTAGATAAAGAAAGTGCTTCTCTTTGTTAATGTATGTTTCATCAACTAGTCCCAATGTTAATGTTTAAGCGTTTCTGCAAACTAGGGTGCTTAATTTTAGTTGATATGTACAAAAATAGAGATTTGAATGTCTCAAGGCGCCTCCTTGTACTACCGCTGTACACTGATGTTCATCACTGGTAGAAGGTGTATTTGGGAGACTTGGGACCATATCCAGTATGAGGTGTACCGTATGAGGCATCGCAGGGCCCATCTCGCCCTTGCAGCATGGCATACTATGATACTATCGCAATATTTTCTTCTATTTTTTTTGTGTGTTTCATCAACTAGTGCCACTGTAATGTAATCACGCTTTTTCATTATCTGTGCAAACAGGGTTATTCAGCTGCATATTGGTGGAACTGCACAAATGTACGTATGGAACCGGCATATATGCAGAGTGCGAGGTGGTTTTGCAATGGAGAAGATTAGAAGAGGGAGAGGCGAGACGGTGGTTTTGGAATGGAGATGATGGAGAGGAGAGGAGATGGTTTTGCAATGGAGAAGAGGGAGAGGAGCGTGCGACAGCGATTTAGGATTGGACGAGAGGGCCGGCGCGCCGTGACTTGATCAAAATCAAAATCAATTTACCCTTCAATCAAGAAAGCGACCCCACATTAAATAGTCTCCCTTTTATTCTGGGTCATAATTGACCATGATTTTTGCACATAAAATATATGTTATACGTTGCAAAAATAATATAATTTGAAAGTACATTCAGATACGAACCAAACGATACAATTTTTGGTTACATGCATTCACATTTTGCTTGCCAAATACAGTACGTCGTCAAACTTTGACCCAAAATACGCAAAAGAAAAAAAATACTTCCAAGACCAGCGCCGCTCTTCCGCTCTTCTCCTCTTAAACCACCGCCGCTCCTCTCCTATTCCAATATAAATGAAGCACCGCTCCTCTCCTCTTCCATTTCAAAACCACCGCCCCTCCTCTCCTGTTCCAGTCCAAAACCAGTGTCGCTCCTCTCCCGTTCTAATCCAAAACAGCGCTGCTCCTCTCCTCTTCCATTCAAAAACCACCGCCGACGAGTGAAGGTGATGTGGAGAAGTAGATCGATGGAGGAGTACAACCGATACGTGAGGATCACAGACGGCGACCCCGTGACGCTAGCTAGGATGTTGGAGATACAGTCTTGGTTTGACAACAAGGACCAACTAGCGGCGACGGCGACATCCATGGCCAAATTTCTGCAACAGAGCGAAAAGGTGGCGATACTCCCAGAGGGAGTCGCACCGGAGTACATAGAGCTGCTCCTCTGGGCCATGGAGAAATAGATTCACCGAATCCGATCGTGAGGGAGCGGTGGTGGGAGTATCGATCGCAGATGGAGCATCCACCAGAGATTAAAGGATCGAGCATCTATAGGGTGCTGTTTGTGAGGGTGTCCTGCCAGAGCGAGCCGGTGGAGTCTTCGTCCACCGAACCCAACTGCAAGAGAAGAAAAGCAGTTGGGCCGATGACGCTTCCCCACCATCGTCTCCCTCGCCGTTCACATCATCTCACGGGGCGGCTGTCTGCCGCCGAGGAATAGGAGGGGGCTGCCCCCCAGCCCAATAGTCGGGCAGGTTGTGAATTGTTAGGAGGAGCTTAGGGTTGTCAGTATTTGCAGGTTGTGAATTGTGTTTTGTGTTGTGTATTTTGAGAGTACTTTCAGATATGAATGTCTTTTGAATTTCAGATTTGCAGTATTGAGCATATGAAGTATTTTATGAATTCTAGAGATCTATTTTTAGCATTTTAAAATGTAGTTTCATAGGAGTATAAAAGTGCAAACAATGTGATTCTCAGAGAAGAAACTGCAAGTTTCAGTTTTAGATAAGAAACTGCAAGTTCAGTTTCAGATAAGAAACTGCAAGTTTCAGAGGCAGAGCATTTATATTAACATGGCCTTTTCAAACAGGGTTAACATCATGTTGGAAGTTTTATTCATGGTTAAAAATGGAACTACCAGCCAGTTAACATCATGCTGATCAACATTCATGCATAGCACATCTTCATATGATGCACCGTCAAAATGCCCACACAATGTCGAGTGTGCGAAACACAGAGAAGACGAGGGACGAAGTTTTGGCAAGTGTTGGACGTGGTTTTGGGCTGCCTCGTCTAGGCTTTCATTTTAACATGTGCATCCCACGACCTCGGATGGGAGGTCCATAGGCCTATTTGTATTTTCTTAGGGCCGTCATGTATCGACCGGCCTATGGACCTCCCATCCGAGGTTTTATTTTTGGCAGCCCAATTTATGTTTTTTTTGAAGAAAACGCAGAGGTCTGTTCTATTTTTCTATATAAAATAGGAACGCCAGGTCCAACTTATGTTTCCCTTCTTACTATATTATATATATTTAAATTATATTATATGTTATTATATATTATTTTTATTGTCATCATATATTTAACAGATACTTACATATGTAAGAAAACAATATCCCACATCTTATTAACTTATAAAAATAATTTCTGAACAAATAAAATCCTGGATTGTTTTGGCACGAAAATCCTAGTGATTGTGTACAAAAGCTTGGTAAGATTTAAGGACGAATGTAATAATATCACTTATTATTTAAATATATTTATTACAAAATGCTCAGCCCCTTTTTATTTTTTTGATAACATTGCTGGCCCAACCCAACATTATAATTAGAATCAGCCCAGCAAAATCGTGTATTTCGAGAAAGTGCAAATGGCCTGTAATTTTTTAGGAAATAAAATATATGGGCCACATGGACGCTACATTATTTGTTCACCCAGCCCAGCTAAATTCTACCGCGCAAAAAAAAGACTGTAAATTTTTAAAAAATGGGTTGAATACGTGCCACATTTTTGGAGGCTGAAATGTGGGCCAATAGGTCGAAGCCAACGCAAGTCGTTGTCAACTTAGTCAACAAATTATTCTGACATGTTAGCCGTTGGATTTACATCCAACGACCGGCATCCATCTTCAATCTCTCGTCTTCTTCCTCCAGTGCCGCCGGGACCACCTCCCGCCTCCTGCTGCTAGCAGCTCTGCTTAGCACGCTTCGCTATGAAGCACTACTCCACTGTTGGCCAGGCCATCCCTCCACCCCTCCACACCTCCTGTTCTTCTCCACCGACCGCCAAACCACACCGCACTAGAACCAGTTAACCCTCGTACACCTCTCCGTCTACGACTCTACTCCCGCGTCTTCCCATCTCCGGCTTGTTGTTGTCTGGGGCCTCGCCGTCGTCCACCACCTTGGATGCGCTCGGTGCGGCGTGGTCAGCGTGGTCAACGAACGACACCATCAGAAGTAGACTGTGCGAGGAGAGGCTGACAGCTGGGTCCACGGCCGCACACAATGAAATGCCTCCTTAATTACGCGCAAAATAATGATTCCTCCACCTAACATCTAGGACACACCAGAAGGGCCTCTATATTTCGCGAAAATAACGTGCCCCCCACTGACATGTCGGACCCACCAGCTATCTTCGCACGCAAGGAAGTGCCTCCTTATTACGCACAAAAAAATGAATATTCCCCTTGCTAGCTGGAACCCAGCATAGTGGGAGGCTGACTTGTGGGCCTACCAAGTTGACGGGGACGGAGGGCTTTGTCAACTTAGTCAATATGAACGATTCTAGCTCCTGTTACCGTACGATGTTCATCCAACGGCCGTAGTGCTTCTTCAACCTCTGGTCTTCTTGCTCCAGCCGCCCAAACCAGCGTCGGTCGTGTCGCGTGCTCCTGCCTCCCATGGCCGGCTGTGATGCCGTGGAGGCCTCACCGCCCCCCTACTACTCCCACAGCTGGCCAGGCCATCCCTCTACTCACCCACACCCCTGTTATTCTGCGGCGACAGCAGCCTCACACTACAGCCGAACCAGTGAACCCTCGTACTCCTCTTCGCGTGGGCATCCACTGCTGCGTCTTCCCTGGCTCCGAGTCGTCCCCTTCCTAGTCCTTGCCGTCGTCCACCGCCGTGGTGCTCTCGGCGCGGCGTGGTCAACGTGGTCAAGGAACGACTTCCATCGGACGTGGACTGTATGTGGGGAGGCTGACAGCTGGGTCCACAGCCGCAGCAAGGAAGTGCCTCCTTATTACGCGCAAAATAATGATTCCTCCACCTGACAGCGGGGACCCACCGGACGGGCCATCGCATTTCGTGAAAAAAACCTTTCCCCTGACTGCTGGGACCCACCAGCTACATCTTCGCACGTAAGGAAGTGCGTCCGGGCAAAAAAAACGATTCGCCCCCTGACTGCTAGGACCCACCAGCTACATATTCGCACGCAAGGAAGTGCGCTCGGGCAAAAAAATGATTCGCCCCCCTGACTGCTGGGACCCACCAGCTACATCTTCGCACGCAAGGAAGTGCCTGACAGTCAGGACCCACCTGGTCGAAGCGTATGTAGCGTTGTCATTCTGGTCGCGAACATGTACGTACATATATACTGGTGGACATAGTGGCGCGCACATGTCGTAGTAGAGGCGCATACGTGTCGTAGTAGAGGCGCGCACGTAGCATGTACACATACGTATAGCGGCCAGGGTGCAAGAAAGAAAATACGGCCACGTATGTGTACATATGGGCGAGGTCTCGAACGCCAACTCGCGCATACGTATGGCCAGGGCTCGTGTACATGGCTGGGTCGGTACGGAGAAACAGCGTCGTTGACGTGTTCATGGGGAGGCAACGGAATGCGTTGTGTTCATTGGGAGGCAATAGAACGCGTGGGAGCCGACCGGCTGGGTCGGAATGGAATGCGTGGTCATGTTCATCGGGAGGGCTTGGACGGAATAGGCGATGGAAAGGAGGCCTGGCGTACCACAAAACGGAGGAAACGGACCTCCTACGTTCGGAATGGGGTCATGTTGATCGGGAGGGGTGTGGCGTACCGCAAAACGGAGGAAACGGACCTCCTACGGTCGAAACGGAGGTCCTGTTGATCGGGAGGGGTGTGGCGTACCACAAAACGGACGAAACAGACTTGTGTTGGAGCGCTACGGTCGAAACGAGGGTCCTGTTCATCGGGAGGGGTGTGGCATACCACAAAACGGGACTCCACGGGATACTGTTCATCTCCGCCGTCGACCTCCTCCAGCCTCCACGGGCTCCTGTTCATCCAGCCTCCATCGCACGCTACTCCACCGGCTACTGTTCAACCACCCCTCCACGGGCACCCCTCCACCGTCTACTGTTCATCCTGCCCTCCACACCACGGGGTAAAGTTCAACCACCCCTCCACGGGCACCCCTCCATCGTCTACTGTTCATCCAGCCCTCCACCACACCACGGGGTCCTGTTCATCCAGAGGCAACGCCACCGCTCACTGTTCATCCAACCCCCCCGGCAACGCTCACTGTTCATCCCAGAGGCAGCATCGACCGGCTTCAGTTAGCAGAAGTAGCGAAGGAATCGCTAGATCGGGTTCAGTTAACAGCCATCGATCGATCGCTCGGGTTCAGTAACACGTAGCCTGCAGTGCAATCGCTCGGGTTCAGTTAGAGCCCAACGCCTCACTCGGGTTTAGTTAGAGCCAACGCCTCGCACACACGCGCGTACGTGTACGAGAGAAACGCGCATCGCTCGGCCCCCGACCTCCCACCGTAACCGGGAACTCCCCGGAATTTTCCTCTCCCTCGCTTCTACCACGTTTTTTTCCGTCATGGACGGCCCAAAGAATGTCATGCAGCTGCGTCTCTGGCCCGCCCAGGACGAAAACCCATTTTCTGTCATGATTTTTTGTCATAGAAGTAGGAGCCCACCATATCTATGATGATACCGGGTTTTGTCACAATTATTGTCATAGAAGTGTCATATGTATGACATACATTTTTTTCGTTCGGCCCAAAATGTCACAGATGTGTCTTTTTTTGTAGTGCACCGAGCCTCTTAACGATGGCATACGGACGGACGACATGAATGTGGGCAGCTGGCGCCGGCTGGGAATGCACCGTGCGACGGCGCGAGGGACGAGGGTTTTTGGTGTGCCAGGGTAGTCAGCTGCGGTCGTGGCAACGTTGGAGATGCCCTTTGATCACATGTGATCGACGCATGTCATTGAAAAAGCAAGACGACCATGTCTAGCAACGATGAGCGTGTCGCTCCGCGGTCGCCATGTCCAGAAGCGGTGCTGGAGCTGCACCACGTTGTTGGCCCCCACGACCCACATGAACGATTGCCGGTGGCGAGGTCATGGGCCAGCTCCTCCATTGGACCAGTTTGCGCTATGTTGTCCCGACAGGTGTGCCCCACCTGTCGGTTTCCCTGTTTTTCCGGCCATATTCGAGTGTCAGTGCTCCGCGTTGCGCATTAGGCCTTTCACTATCTAGGCGTTTGCTTATTTGATCCGTTCAAGTATAATCATGTGGCATTTTCTTATTTCTCATTACTCTCCAACCCTCTTCTCCATCGATCATGTCGCCCTCCGGTTGAGTCCATCCTCCCACATGCCTCATTTGAACATTCAGCCGAGTATCATTCGCATGTGGGCCTAGACCATGCTTGTATTTCCAATGTTTATTTGTAATTTGTTCGACATGCATACAAACAAATGGTTCGTTTGAAGTTTCACTTTGCCTCCACTACGTGTCGCTTCGCATCTTAGTTTTGACATCCCATTCGGTTCATGCCCCGGCACATGTTGACGAGATCGATTGATGTTCAAAGATCAATTGCGTGTCATGCAAGGAGATAAATGTTTGGTCTGTTTCTATGATAGAAATGACCCGCGGGGGTGGGGGTGGGGCGTGGGGGGTGGTCTATGGGGATCAGAGGGAGTATATTGTACGTTCATAAGGGAAACAAACGTATTGTACCCACCCTAGTCCTCTTTCAATCGATCTCCGGACCGCGAGATGAAATCAAGAGAGAACGAGTGGGGGCATGTGCGATACCTAAGGCAGATTCAAAATTTTGAACCAGTGATCATAGCATCTGCAAATCATATATAAAGGGTATTCAATGTTCGTTTCATTTTCAAACGTATAATATACTCCCTCCTATCCTTTCTAGTTTACATATAAGTTTTATGTGTAGTCAAAGTATCTCTACTTTGATAAAAATAGTATCAACATTCAACAATGCCCAATCAATATTGTTAGATTCGTACGTACTCCTAGATTTGTACTCGATATGGTTTCCAATTTGTTTTCAACCACGTTAATGTGCTTGTTCTCGCGCATGCTCTTCCTACTAGGATTTCACCACGTATAGCCAGTCCAATAGTAACTTTTTTAAGCTCCCTGTCCAATAGTACTAGTGGAGTACTGACAACATTTGTACTAGAGTATGCAGTGCTCATAGTTGTACTCCCTCCTTCCATTTATATAGGGCCTATGTGGAGGAGAGAGATGTGAAAAAGTAAGGGGAGTGAGCTCTCATGCAAGAGCCTAGCTATATACGCATTCCTAGTTAAACATGTACAATAAATATGAAGAAAGAGATGGAGAGGGGATGGAAAAAAGTACTAATACAATAGCCAACCTTATATTTTTTTGTGGGAAATAGCCAACCTTATAGCCTGCACTACTGTATGAGTGCATATAATAGATGATGGCTATAGATGACATGGCAGTACCTTATAGCCATCGACTAGCTATATTATTAACCATGCTCTAATGCACTTTCAAAACTGCATTTGACTATTGACAAGATTAATAGTACATGAGATGTATAATGTGAAAATTATATCATTGGAAGCTCCTTTCACATACGTATCTCGGCCTTACCCTCCCTTTCGGCCACTTACTGGCGGACCCCATGCTTGCTAGGCCCCGCATGTCAGTTACTCAATGGGTTCGGCCATGTCAGGGGATCCTCATCCGTAGTATACTCCCTCTGTTTTTATTTACTCCGGATAAAATGACGCGGGCGGGGGAGGGGGAGGGACGTCGGTTTGCTCTCAACTGCGGTCCCACAAGCGAGCGAAAATTCAAGACGAAGCGTGTTCCATTCGGTGAGCGATGTGGAGGGTCCAACATGTCGGGCTGCAACGCGAACGTGACAAGAGCGATGTACAGTCAAAACTGATTGACCGGTCGTCACCGGAACCACTATTCACACTAGAACCTTCGCTGCTCGGCCTATGCCAGCCACTGCCCTAAAACCACACCTAATATCCAGCCCCTTCCCCCACCTTTTGATCCCCTAGCCTGCATCAAGCGTCCCCTAGTTTGCCGGAAAGCCATGGTGCGCCGCATAGAAATCGCGGGGGCGGTCGGCACCAGAGACCTCCGTTCCCAAGCTCGCTTTGCGGTGGGCCAATCCCCGAGTTCTCGGGAGCCAAGCTACGAGGAGGAGGAAGCTGATTCAATGTTCATGGCGGAGTTCGCGGTGCAGAAGGCCCCCGATGGGTATGAGACGATGGACGTCGACTTCGTGCCGGCGTCCAAGTCCCCCATGGTGCAGGCGGACCAGTGGTTCAACCTGGCGATACTAAAGGAGGACCAGGAGGCAGAGGCTCAACTCGACGCTGAGCGCACGCATGCAGCTGCCATCGAGGCTCTCCTGCGGGCGGAACCGGATGTCGTGGATGTGAACCGGGCGGCGGAGGCTCAACTTGAGGCGGAGCGCACGGATGCCGCCCTCCTGCAGGCGGAACCGGACGTCCTAGACTTGAACCGGGCGGCAGAGGCTCAACTCAACGCAGAGCGCGTGGATGCCGCTCTCATCGAGGCCCTCCTGCAGGCGGAACCGGACGTCCTAGACTTGAACTGGGCGGCGAAGGCTTGACTCGACGCGGAGCGCGCGGATGCCGCTGCCATCGAGGCCCTCCTGCAGGTGGAATCGGATGTCCTCGACTTGAACCGGGCGGTGCTCTCATCCATGCAGAGCGCCCGCATGCTCCACATGAACGAGTAGCTGGAGGCCGAGTACAACCACGGTGCGGAGACACATGTCGGCAGCTACGGCTGGTTCGCGCCGGCAGCCAAAGACGACGAGGCCGTCTCGTTCCGTGAGCAGTGATAGTTTTTCTTTATGTTGTTGTTTTTATGGATCTCTTGCTGTGTAAAAACATATATTGTTATGCAAGTCGCCTGACTTGGGCCAGTCTACACCATTTCAGGTGGTTGGATGAATATCCTATGTCTCCTAACCCTTCTTCCTCACCTCTTCTTCTTCCCCAACAGACCACCACATGGGCCGTACGAATAGTCCCCAACATGCATTTGGATAAACATACTCTATGAACGAAAATTATGTGTCAGCGATAGGATGGCTAAGTTTGGTTTGTTCACATGCGACATCATGTGTCAGTGAGGGTGTGTTCCCTTGGTTGGGTTTGCGGCGTGCAGGAGCGACTGTGCATGTGAGGGTGCCGTGCGACCGCGGCGTGCAGGAGCGACCGTGTGAGAGTGCGGTGCGAGCGCGACAGCCGTGCACAAGTGTACCTCCTTTTCATTTTGAAAACTTTAGGCAAGCTTGGAAAAAATGTGTGGCGGAGTATGGCAATGCAAGGCCTAGACCCAAACAGGATAAGTACGTAGTACTACGTACTAGGAGTACTAGTGTTAAAAAAGAAAGGCTGGGTTTTCCTTCGCGGGATTAATCTATACAAATACTCATTTCACGTATCAATTAATGCGCATTTTTTTCTCCAAAGCCCAAAGAGCTAACCATCTCACTCCTCATCGCTTGATTAATGCAGCGCCATGAAACCAACCTTCTCACTTCCGCATGCATCCAGGGGATATTAATGTCCTTGGTTGCTAGTACGAGGCAAACCCCATCAATTTTGCCTCGATTAGTGTTAGTGGCCTTTTGCAAATTGTAATTTTGATATACTGGCCTTGTGTACAAAAAATGGAGGTAGTAACTATATTCGACTTCCTTCCCCATTGCGGTGACGTCGACGATATCTCGAACATTGTGGTTTGGCGAAGTGCGTTCGACGGAGAACACCATTGAAGGAGACCACGGTAAGTCGTTCGCAAGTGCCGCCTTCAAGCCGAGACAACCGCCTTATTTGCATCTAGGAAGTCCGTTGAACCAAAGGATGCGTAAATGTACTAGTACTACTCGTACGCAATAGCGTCGTCCGTCCAGCTTAGTGCGGTGAGATGGTTCCTCGAAGAAGATGATGGAGAAGCGGATTCAGCGAAGAGTGAAATGATGGTTGCTTCATCCGTGCTTTGTGATTTGACGCCTCACTGCTTTGTGATTTGTGATAGAAGGGACAGGGGAGTAGACTCTGTCCTCTATACTGTACATGCATCCAAGCACAGGAGAAAAAGGAGAGACGTTGCATTTTTCTATTCCTTCAATCAATCAATCAATCAATCAATCAGGGAGCTTCGGTTCCATCCTTTTGGCTTTGGCAACACCGTCCATAATGGTTCCCATGATGCCAAAAGCTATTTTCGCATTTGGCTACACATTGTGGATGCCCTTAACCGTACCACTTGGTTTTGCTCTTGTGTGCTACCTATACAAATCTCAATTATATTGATCTAAAAAATTATAGAATCAAGATTAGTAAAAAGGAGTTGATTTTGCCGCGCGGATGGCAGGGGAGGTTTCTTATTTTTAGAGAACATTGTCCTGGTGGTTTGCTAACATGCGGTCCCACGTGTCAGTGCTTTACCAAGCCGATCCGCTTCCCACATGAGGCAGAACAACGACAGAAGCAACACGTGGTTAACTTGAAGAAGATGAGGGAGAAACGGATTCAGCAACGAGTGAAATGATGGTTGCTTTGTCCCTCCAACTTTTTTAACATTATTACTTCGTCCCTCCAACTTAACTGCGGGAAAGGTGCAACTTTGTTATTTGACGCCCCATTACTCATTACTACGCCGACGCCATGACTAGGTGCTTCACCCCGGCTGCTCTGCACTGTATTCCGGTATGGCACGTGGACCCGGTAGCTTGATGCCCCACATGTCGGTGAAAGGGACTAGAAGATTTATTAAAGCGAGCGCTCCACTCTTACAACAGAGGAGTACACGACACGACGGCCTAGTGAACTGTCACTTCTACTGTATATAGTACTATAGTTTTGCTGTTCCGCACGATCCATCGATACAAACCCGATTAAACAGGAAAGGGCGGGATTTTTCCCGCGCGGTATATGATACTGGCCAGACATTTCAAAGGAAATTTTAATGTATGCAAACTGAATAATTAAGTAACAATATGATATCTAGTAAAACTAAAAACACATACTATGATTTATTGTGTTAGAGTGTAGTAGTAGTGTTGTATTGCATAGTTGTTAGATGTAACATGCGAGAACGTTTAGATATGTAGTTTTGGAGGTCCTATAGAGAGAAAAGCGTAATACGTTCACCGAACTTCATAATAAGCTTTTACGGTCACTATATACGTTTTGCGGTGATTGTACGGTCAATTGCTCACGGTTCAACATTGGATTGCACTCTGTTGACCGGCCAAATAGTCTGCGTGGCACCATGTTGTCTAGTTAAATTGACCATGTTCCTTGTGGGTCCCACCTATCAGTTCACATAGGGAAAAGGTCAGATAAACACAAAATTACGCAGGCGCGACAAGACTCCACCCCATGCGCGGGAATCACCTGGTTTTGTATGTGTCTGTCAGGGCCTAATGTGTGCGGATGCATGTGTAGGTTGAGCACTTGATCGTGAGAGTGTGTGTTGGTCGTGTGGTGTACTGGTGTGTGCATGCATGTGTTCACGTGTGTGTGTGAGTGTTGCGTGCGTGCGTGGCTGCATGTGTACGTGTGAGTGTTGCATGCGTGCGTGGGTGCATGTGTTCGTGTGAGTGTTGCGTGCATGCAGTTCGTGTGCATGCGTGTGTGTGTGTATAATCAGCACACCAGCTCCTGTGTGTTAAAACAGACGGCTCAGCATACCAATACAAGGCCACCTTGTCCGCTGTGCCCGTGGTCATGACTTCGAACCACCGTCCAATATTTTTTTTGTCGTTTGTTTTCATTCTTACTAGCAAGATGCCCGTGCGTTGCACGTAACATCAAGATACATTTGTATGACTAGTTTATCTTGTGAGAGAAAAGGATGAACGAGGGAAGGCCTTATTTGCAAATGTGGAGAGGTGTGTTGGTACCTTTTTGCAAAATTGTCATAGTTTCTTTCCTATCCGTCAGATATAAATCGGACGGCCTATATTGCAGGATGGCAGGCACACCATTATCACCAACTCTGTTTTTATAAGAGTGTATTTTATCCCTACTCTTATTAAAAGTATAGTCGGTGATGATCGTGTGCCTGCCATCCTGCAATATAGGCCGTCCGATCTATATCTAACGGGTAGGAAGGAAACTATGGCAATTTTGCAAAAATATACCCACACCCCTCTCCACACTCGCAAATAAGGCCTTCCCTTGTTCATCCTTTTCTCCCACAAGATAAACTACTCATACAAATGCATCTTGATGTTATGTGCAACACATGGGCATCTTGCTAGCATTTTATAAGAGTGTAGATGTAGAGTACATACAAGCCGACAGGTGGGCCCGATGGTAGTGAGATAATGTGATGCAACACTAGAGGTGCCATGTGGAGCGTTTAACTGGTCAACTAGTCGTGTCTTGAGCAAATACAGAGTTGTACGGTGAGCCCGTGACTATATAATAACCACAAAACATAAATGGTGACCGTAATGAGTGGATTCAGAAGTCCAATGTACGTATTGTGCTTTCAGTTCAAATACAATGATCGTCACTGTATATATTGCGAGAGAAAGATGAAACATGTGTGAATGTGCTGGGGGCTTACTTTTAGAGAACCTGGAGATAGTTTGTGTGCGTACGTGAAAGGGGCGTAGAGGGGGGGTATGCGATGGAGAGAGAGATGCTCTTCGTTTCTCTTTATTATGACTAACTTTATATATAGTATAAAAATATACAAATTTACAATGCGGAATAAATATCATTATGGGCACCATGGAATGCAAGCATTCATACTCCTCCATATAACTTTGTAATGTTGTATATATGTAGAAATTCTAAAATATTTTTTGGCCTCACTTTATTCGAAAGGAATGTTGTATGTGAAATAAACGTGAAGAGAGGGCTTTTCAGATCAATGGGGTACGTGATGTAACATGTGTGAATGTGTAGTTGATGCATTTGGCAGGGCCTAGAGAGGTATGTGTGTGTATTACGTATTCGAGAGAGGCATGGATAGAGGGGCCGACAGGGGGGCGTGGGAGAGATAGCATGAGAAATGAGAGTGGTCTAGAGAGAGAGATACGAATATGATGTCACGGCGAGAGATTCCCTTGAGTGTGTACATGCAAGGGGGAGTGGATAGAGTCACTAGGAGAATATATTTTTGTGTGTTGTCTGTGTTTGTATGTGTGGGTGTGAGAAGATAACGAGACGTGGGGGCAGAGGGTGTGTCAACGCGTGAGGTCCGGTGGTTCGAGGTGAGGCCCTTTGTTCGGTTCTGTCCTGCGCCACATTGGTCGGCCCGTGATGCATTTAGGGATACCCATGGATGACTAGTCGTACAAGACAAAGATAGCATAATTGTGAAGGACTCTATGTCCACTGACAAAGCCATCTAGGATTTGTAACCCTAGGTTCTCGGTCTAAGGTAACCCCTTTATCTCTGATATTACTATTCATCCAACCTAACTTTAAGGGGCATCCTACAGAATGCTCTACTAGAATCATACTCGTCGATTAGGAAGAGAGGTGTGAGACAATGCGTGAGAGACAGGCCTAAAGATAATGTGCGTACAGGAGACAGGTAGGCAGGTCTATGTATATAGAAAGGGTCGATGGGGATTGTGCGTGTGTATGCTTGCGAGAGCAAGAGTTCTTGTGATAAAGGTTTGTGAAAACAGTCGTAAATGGTTACGAGAGGGAGGGAGGGTTATAACGAGAGCATGTGTGCGAGAAAGACACCTCGGGAGAGAGTGTGTGAGCATGTGTGAGAGACCACCGATGGAGAGTGAAACTACACGTACAAGACTGCTATACACATTGATTAAAGATACAAATTGTATCCAAATATTAGGATGGGATCATGATATTTGCAATTCACGTAAGGAACGGTCATTGATCCATCAGACATCTAGATTTTATCGAATTTGAGCATGTCTGTTATTATTCGACACAATTGATCCACATAGTTAGTATTTTGAACTCCAGACAATGCATCGCTTTAGCAATCGAATATAAACGTGAGTATAGTTCATGTTGTGTGTGTAAAGCACATTATACATATGAAAGTTACACAATGAACAATATAAATAGCTACCTATGAACTAGCATACATTTGAATTCAACTTAAGGTGGTTTAAAAAATCAAATTCAACATGAAGTCCATTCAATTATTTGAATTTGATATCATGGCATTTGTACATCATACCTAAATTATGGGGGCACTAATCTTTTCTCTGATTTTGTACATAATAGCATATGTAGTCGTGTACAAAATAGATTCTAATTTAGCTCCTCCATTCCAAAATAATCATAGTTACAGGATTTTCAAGTGTCAAAATTTCAAAAAGAAGCGGATAATTTAATGAGGTTTTCAGACATACAAGCTCAAATTTAACGTTGTCTATTTAGGTCAATCCTCAAAGTTCAAGAGTACTCTAAACGTGAATGCTTGTGTTTCAAAATTTCGAACGAAGCACCAAAAGAGCCTCTACTCGCCCGAAACCGCATGAGACCAATGTTTGGTAGTACAAGGAAATTACTTTTCTAATAACTCTGGCCCGTGAAACCTACCTGCCCGACGTCCAAAGGTCTAAACCGGGGTAGGTTTGTAGCTTCATCTAGACGCCACACAACCGCCTCCGAAAAATATTCATACACAATGGCCACCTAAGCTCACATGCTCGTGGCCGAAATCTCTCCCGCCCACTATTTGGGACACCTGGGATTACCATCCTACCCCCGACCCGCAGTAGGTCTGAAATTTAAGAGGGGTGTAAAGTTTGTACTTTCCCCAAATTTCAAACAAGCGCGTCCCATCTTTTGTTCAAAAAAGCCAAAAACAAGCGCGTCCCAGACTGAAACATGGTTCTCCCCCCTCCCCCTCGCCCACCCGTCTGATTCCCCATTCGTACTCCGTGGGCGCAAAAACTACCTCTCCACCAGCGGCGAAACCCCGGCGTCTTCTGTCCGCCACCCCATTCCACCCATCAACCGCCGCCCTCCTCCATCACGCCGGAGCCGATACCGCGACGTCTTCGTCCACCGCAACCTCAACTGCAACGCCCTCCACGACTAGTAGTTGAAGCCGAGGCCGAGTCGTTTGTACCCGAGCTAGTTCAACCACGCCGTCCTGCGCCTCACCGCTGCCGCTCCAACTTCGCCACCCTCCACCACACCGGAGCTGTTCCTGCTATGCCATCCTTCGCTGCCTCGGATCTGCTTCCGCTCCGTCGACATACGGCCATGACAACACATTCAACAATTTGTCCATGGGTTCATCCAAGCCTGCACCCTCCTCCAGAACATCGGTTTCCCCGGCAAAAAGAAGAAGATTGGTGCGACATGTGGAGGTGACCACACCGGCAACTGAAAATGGTGCTCCTCTTCCCTTATTCGTGCAAATCTTACGTGTCTGCTTGCATGGTATTCATCCCACAGAAGACACTAGTTGACAGCTTCTTCTTGATACTAGATGTTCCTAGTAACTCGCGATGCACAAGGTTTCTCCTCATATACTATTTCACCTTAGCTAGAGGTCCGTCGCCTCCCCCTGAATTTCAATTCCTGGTCAGTTGATTCCTAATTAACAGAAGCATTCCCCGGCGTAACAGGCGCTAGTCCGCCTATTACGCCGGGGAAGCAGCGCCTCGGTGTTTATCTTAGGGGCGTGTGGGGCCTAGAGCTACTGGCGGCCGATCTGGAGGTCGCCCGGGATTGAAGGGATGGCCTGGGGGCGCTGCCAAGAATGGCGGTGGTGTGAGGTCCAGGGGAGGGCGGGACGGGGCGGCGAAGGCAGGGGTCTGGGCCGGTGGTCGCTGGCGGTTCGAGAAAGATCGTCAACAATGACTAGAGGGAGGTAGACGAAGTCCATCTGCCCGTTCCTTATAGATCAGACGATTCATTAAAAAAATCGACTGACCTATTTATTTTTAGTCGACTGTTATCTTGATATGACCACATGTGGTGGTGTGCTGGAGGAGTACCTGCATTTCCTGTGCTCATATATTATAAAATCATACGGAGTAGAATCTAATTTTGTTTGCCATGTAATGTTGTAGAGCTATCATATGTCTCCTATCATTTTTTTCAGCCACCTGCTATCTGCTACTTTTACAGTGCACTATTCTGCACACACTTCACCCATACTCTCACTATTGTGTTTTTATGCAAGGGTATTTCAGACTCTGCTGCTATGAGAGAAGCAAAAATGAAATGAGAGAAGTCGCTCCAGCGTCGTACACGGATAGGCTAGACACGTTTCAGCCTTATAATAGGTGCAGTGTCAGCAGATGGAGACGGTAAACGTAGCTCTGGAGTTGATGACCTCGCTCGCAATGAACCACCATCCCAGGTGCTTGCTTTAACTTCGCGGTGTCATATGTGGTTGCATGTTCCATATGGTGTCTAGCTTGTATTCGAAAGGCCGAAGTCAGTCTTTATTAAGATAAGGAAAGACATTTTTTACATGAACCACCATCCCGTGAGCACCAGAAGACAAATAGCTAGTCAGGGCACTGGCCGAGCCAGTGACAAGCCTAGCAAAGAGAGGCATCACCTGGAAGCCAACTAAAAATCCGCGATGGTGGCGAAGCAGCCCACCTCCCACTAGGCTCTCAGGTCCTAGATGATCATGCTCACCACTCCAGCCGGATGTCTAGCTTGTATTGCTTCCAATTTGGTTAAATTGCATCTGCTTAGCATACACACTATACATTTGAATATGACATGCCTTTCTATTTTTGGTACATACTAGTACATCTGTGTATTAACCATGTTCTTACATCAAACTAATGTTCTTGTGTATCCCTCATCAATCACTTATGATGAGGCAATCAGGCAAGTGGATTACTCCTCATTTAAAGAATGCAGCATCAGCCTCCCGACATGATTCTCAAGAAACAACAAGGCTAGATGAAGATAGTGAACGCAGCTCTATAGTTGATTACCGCATTTCCCCTACACTAGCATCGCAGGTGCTTGCGCTAACTTGGCAGCGTGATATGTGGTTGCATGTTGCATATGGTGTCTAGATTGTAATTCTTCCAATCTGGTTAAACTGCCTGTGCTATTCTGCTTAGCTTATACATTATACCTGTTAATGTGAGATGCCTTCCTGTATTTAGTACATAGTACATCTATCTATTAAGCATGTCCTCACATAAAACTATTTGTTTTGTATCCCACATAAATCAATATGACGAGACACCTTTAGTATATGCAGTGTGATATTAGTTACATCTTTGATATGATTTATAGCATGTGCTGCTTCTAATTTGTTGAAATGCCATTTATGATGGGACACTTTTAACTTGGGAGTCATATTGGTTGCATCTTTCACGTGGTGTCTAGCTTGCATTGCTTCTTATTTGGTGAAATGGTTTCTGCTTAGTTTACACAAACAGTTGTGAATATGCCATGCCGTCCTGTTTTCGTATTATTCCATCCTGGAATCATGTGTTTGCCTTACATCAAAGTAGTGATTGTCAGTATCATGCACGAATGAGTTCTGAAGAGTGAATTTTATTGCTTTTTCTTGTTGGTTGTACTTGACAATTCAAAATCAATAAAGCAGAAGGAAGTTAGAAAGCAAGCGTATGAAGGTGCCCCTTCCAAATGGAGGGCCTCTACAGATTCTACTCCTCCATCCCCCCAAGATGATTTCCAAGACAACACATGCATAGACACTCAACGTAGCTGTGTTGGTGATGAGCACGTGTCCCCTAGTGCACCATCACAAGTGCTCCCTCTAACTTGGCACTGTTATATGTGGTTGCATGTTATGTATGATGTCTAGCTTGTATTGCTTCTAATTTTGTTGAATTTCATCTGCTTCCTTTACACATTATACTTGTGACTAAGACACGTGTTCATGTTTCTAGAACATACAATATCTGTCTATCACACCACATTCTTACATCAAAGTACATTTGTTCTGAAGAACTAAATTGTTATTCATTTTTCTTGTCGTCTTGACTTAACATGGTATAGAGAAAGAGGAAGCAAGACAAAACGAGAGGGAAAGGGAAGCGGAACAATCCTGCAGATTCTGCTGGTACTGATGGTGCAATAGAAGTTCAAAGTCCAGCGGAAAATTGTACCGATAGGGTATCCCGTGCTACACGAGCTGCAGAACAAGCCAAACAGAAACAAATAGCTACCACCAAACAAGCAGAGACAACCCTAGTTGTTGCAACACCTTCCATAGTACCACCAGCTGGACGATTTACTCGTTCGTCAACTCAGCTAGTAGCACGTTCCCAAGCTCCCTTGCCACCTGACACTACTTCCAAAGCACTCTTGACACAAGATGAGTTGGCAAGATGAGATGAACTTTGTGAGCTTCAACAGCAAGAAGGTAGTTGCTGGAGTCAAGTTATAGTTGCATGCTTCTTTATATGTAGTCTCACAGTTAGATGTACACTAACACTTCCTATGTTTGTTCTTGGACTAGCGCCTAGGTGCAAGAGGAAACAAACATCAGGGATAATGCTCGATAGGTTAACTAAATCTAGAGGAGGAAGAATGGAGATCCGTTTTGAGGCAGGTTTAAAAAGGCCACGTGATGCTACAGAGTCAGCCAAGTTAGTATCAGAGGCAGCGGTTGCTGTTAGGTGTCATGTACGTATCCTCCCAACATGGATTCAGTAGAGGAATGACAATGACGAAACCCAGTTCAACACCTTCCTCGACCATTTATCTGTAAGTATGGTTATGTATGGAAACTAGTAATACCGTCTTGCTCCGTCCAATACTTTCTAGGTTGCTGATAATGAGACTCCCATAATTTTCAACAGATGAGGTTCAAGTTGGATAGCCAAGATGATGCAACCAGACAAGCTTGCACCCATGTTTTCAAGTCTGCTCTATGACAGTATCGGTATAACTTGAGGAAAACTCACTTTGAAGGCAAGGCTAACATTGAACTTGCCTAAACATCTCTAGTGGAAAATATATCGGACGAAGACTGGAGAGGCCTCGTTAAACACTGGACCGATCCGAAGTATCAGGTACATTATATATATGTGATCAGATCACATGTTGAAGTCCTATTTACGCATGTCCCACACAAATATATCTTCTTGTAGGTGAACTATTCAAAGAACAAGGCCAACCGCACGAAAGTGAAATTCCAACAGACGACAGGATCTCGTAGCTATATTGCACACTGCGAGGCTCTTGTAATTAGCTGCCGTTTCACTCTTTTTGCTGTACCATATTATCAGATCTATATTGACTTGTTGCAAATGCAGAGGAAAGCCCGCAAGGACCAAAAAGTACCTAAACCAAATGTTGTGGAAATCTTCAAGGACTGTCACACTAGCAAGAAGAAGGGCATGACTACACCAGTCAAAGCCGCTGTTGTAAGTCCTTAATCCTCATGCCTTTTAACTACTACTTACTCTGGCTTGTGCCCTGAATTGCATGGTTTGTAGCCAATGTCTATTACTCTTTTCAATTTTATACACAATTGTCTTAGCATATCATTGCACCTTACACGGTTTAAAAGAGAGGAGTGATGTTCCTTTGATCTTGACCCGTAATCTAGTTCCGTGCTGGACTTTCCCACACAACGTTACAATTGCCTGTTTGCCTGTTCTCAGTTGTTTTGTGATATGAATGATGTCATACTATGCTTACCGTATTATAAACTTCGTCTCATTATCCTTAGCCCTTAATACAATGTGAAGAAATAGACAATACATGTAACAACCCAAATTTTCAATTTGGAATGTTATACATTAGATCATCATTGCATATCATGTTTTATTGCATTTTGGCTTGATCCTAGAAATTCTATGGAACTCAAGGACCCACGGAGAGAGTTAGGAATTTCATTATTTTCATATTTGAGTTTTCTCAAATTTTGAAAAGAGGATTGTTTGATTTTAATTATTTTCTCTTCGAATATTTCTTTTATAAAAATAAAAGAGAGAGGATAAAATGACTTCCTCAAAATAAAGAAATATTGGAGATTTAATATTAAAATCAAATAAGATTTTATTCGGATTTTTATTGCTATTTTATTTGAATTAGGAAAAATGTGCGTTTTTAAAATTTGCATTACAGTCCCAAATAAATGTTCACCTTGTCCGGTTGATTTTTAGAGGATGGGGAAAATTTATTTTAGGATTTTTGGAGTCCGTTTAGTATTTCTTTTCTTTGCCTTTCTGCACAGAATATTTTTTTTTAAAAAAGGAAACCGACTCCGGGCCGTACCCGAGCGGGACTCCGCCCGGGGGGCTTTATAAGCCGGGGCACCACAGCCCACCGCAGCCATTCCCACGCTCCGTCGCCGCCACCTTCTCGCCTCGCCTCTTCGACGCGCCTCGCCGGAGGTAGTCACCGCCGCCGCCTCGGTTTTCGCGAGAAAACCGATTGGTTATTTTTCGAAACCCTAGATCCATTTTTTAGACCCGGTTCGGTTTTTTCCGGTTTAGTTATTTAGCGGATGTTCGTCCGTATGTTCGTTTTAACGAACGGTTTTCGTCTGTTAGTCACAGACAGCGAACGTTTGTTCGTTAGCCCGTTTGTCAGTTTTTTCTTTTTCTCGGATTTTTCGCGATTATTTTCGATCGTGATTTCTGATCCAATTTTCGTTTTAGTTTTTCTTTTCGCTCGTTTATCGGAATCACGCGATTCAAGCGCCTAGAGTTTCGTCTCAAAGCCCTCTTTCTTTTTAACCAACTTAAACAAGTTTTTGGTACTATAAAATTTGACTTTAGTCTAGATTAGTAAACGGAGCTTGTTTCTTTCGCCGTTTGAGTTTCGTTGCTTCGTTTGATTTGATTCTTTTTGCAAACTGGAGTTCTTAAGTTGAACATTCTGGTTAGATCTTCTTGTTTGAGTTTTACCCGTGCTTCTTGCTTGATTGCTTTTTGTATGCTTGTTTGATTGCGATAGAGTACCCAGTGTGGCGAAGCGTGCTACTACGAGTCTCTAGGTTTCACGGATCATCAGCAAGGCAAGTAACGCTTTGATCATACATCTTTACTACCCAGTTTTTATTGCAATAGATCAACCCTCAAAAAATTGCATGGTTAGTATCTGAATAAATTGTGGGTTGGGAAGTAGCTGAGGTAGTACCTATTCACCTGTTTTATTATCGAACCCTGGGAGTTACTTCTACATTGCTTATATTGCTATGCTATGCTAGTAGACATGGTTTGGGTTTGAGTGTATCCATGACAGATGTGAGTTGTTAATTAGTGGTTAACTTAAGGTGGCAACTTTAATACACATCTGGGTGGATTGAGGCACCTGGGGAACCCAGTGATTGCCTGTATTTTTTTGGAAATCCCGGGGTACCGTGTGATTTTCCTATGGACTGCCACCCAGGCTCAGAGGGATCACAATATTATTCATTCTAGAAAATTCCGTGTGCAGCCACATGCCATTATGGGCTCTGGCATAGTTGAGTAAGTTGTGGGAAACCTTTCCATGATGGGCTAGCAGATGTAGGGGATTGTAGGTGTACCGGCCTATCTATCGGTTAAGGGGACATCTTCGGAAAGACTGTGTCTCGGTCATCCGTTTCTCAAACATTATGTAGTGCGAGAAATCCAATGGAGGAGATCGAGTCTTGTGGGGAAAAGTGCACAAACCTCTGCAGAGTGTACAAACTAATCATGGTTAGCCGTGTCCCCGGTTATGGACATCTTGAGTATCTAGTTCTTGGATTATCATTTGGATCTCATCACTCTTAAATATAATTTGATTGGGTTATTAATTAATTTTAATTGGGATTGAGATGGGGTTTACTATTCTCAATATTTTCAACAAACTTTGTAGTTAAATAAAATATATTCCTTTGTAGTAGGAAAAAATTGGCTTTTCGCAAAACCTGTTAACCATACAGCCTCCACCAGCCATATATGCATGTAGTGATAGCTTTATTATGTTCATTACTCTCTTGTGTTACATTGCCAGCATATTCCATATGCTGACCCGTTTTCGGGCTGCAACGTATTATGTAGCAGATTTTTCAGACGATGAGTAAGGTGCCTTAGGTCATGGTCTTTCACTCAGTGTTGTCGTTGGAGTTGATGGACTCACTTTATCTTCCAAGCCTTCCGCTGTTATCGTTTTAGATGGCCTTAAGACATATTTATTGTAATAAGTTCTCTTTTGAGACATTCGATGCAATAAGTGTGTGATTGCAACTCTGTTATAAATCCTCAAGTACTATGCGTGTCAGCATTACCGATCCAGGGATGACACTGATGCACAGAGATCAGACTATTTGAGGTCTGGTCTCTACAAGATGGTATCAGAGCACACGCTGACTATAGTACGCGACCACTAAGCTAAAGCCCTAGATCACTACTCTCTCCTCATTTCTGACTCCTCTCCATTTTCTACTCTTTAGGATGGCAGACGCAAGGAACAAGTTTGCACAACCGGATGAAGAAGCGCCTTTTGGACGACACTTGAAGGAAGTCACTAAGTACCTGAACATTGGAATACCAAGCTTCACTGGGACTTACAACGCCACTTTACCATAATAGGAGCGTTGGACAATTCAAGTTCAAGTTCCAGGAAGGACATTTACGCCAGTCACTAAGCCCATAGAGTTTTCCTTTGATGCACCAACCTGGAGTCTAGGAAAGAGTATGGCAGCCCACATCACCATGGGACGCATTGGAGAAGTTTAACATAAGGAGCTTAAGGATACTATCTACCAGATTTGTGGGCGCCGAGATGAGCAATGGGAGATGATTAGCACCAGGAAGGATAGATCCATTGCAGCTTTCATCCAGGAGTTAAACCAGCATATTCGCCGCCAGGAGAATAAGATGTGCGCAGGCATGATAGATCTGAAGAAGGCAATGACAAGGATCACGGAGCTGGAGGAAGAACTCAAGGCTACTCGCGAAGATTATGAGGAGGAAATCATCGTACTAGTGGAGAAGAATGATGACCTGACAAGGAAGCTAGGAGTATTCATGGGAGACCCTGCGCCAGGAGGAGAAGACGACGAACCCAAGGAGATTCATCCTGAGGACTACATCATCATCGACGACACCGACTCGGACCCCGACGATAGCGATGATGACTATGTTGATGAAGCTAGAGCAGATATCATGGAGTCTTCAACCAATCAATTTTTCTACTCGACCACCAAAATAGTAGTAGTATTCCACCATGTATATAGTATAGTCTAAGCACTTTTGTAATGATAGTTCTAGACCGATTGTATGCCTTGCTTGATTGATTGAGTGATGTGATTGTGTTTGTCTCATGGGTAGTGTTTTATCACTAGACCTCATTCTATTCTATTTTGTTCCCTCTAAACCCTCAGATGCCTCCGAGACTTGACCCCGAATTTACCTTTCCACCGGAGCTCACTCAGTTGATCTAGCAGCAGAATACCTTGATGCAGTTGTTAGTTCAGAACCAAGGCAACAACAACAACAACAACCCACCACCACCACCCCAGTTGACAACTTAGCCCATTTTCTGAGGTTGCAGCCGCCGGTGTTTTCCAGTAGCACCGAGCCAATAGTTGCAGATGATTGGCTCCACATGATTGGAAGGGAGTTAACCACTGTAGGATGCACAGATGTTGAGAAGGTGCATTTTGCCGCACACTAATTGGATCGACCATCAGCCTCATGGTGGGAGACTTACACTGTCACCTATCCTATAGCCACTGTTACATGGGACCAGTTCCAGCAGGCTTTTCGCACAGCCCATGTATCAACAAGAGCTATGGCCATGAAGAAGCGTGAGTTTCGCAACTTACGCCAAGGAGGACGCACAGTTGGCCAGTATGTTGATGACTTTAGTAAGCTAGCACGTTATGCCCCAGATGACGTCGCTACAGATGCAGCTAAGCAGGAGAAGTTCCTAGAAGAACTGAATGATGAGCTGAGCATGCAGTTGATGGTGGAAAATTTCAATAACTACCAGGAGTTGGTAGATAGAGCTCTCATGATTGAAGGGAAGTAGCAGCAGATTGATAACCACAAGAGGAAGTATGGACAGGGGATGTATAATTCTGGAGCTCAGCAGAGACCCCGTTTTACCCCGAACTTGGGAGGACTCCTTCAACATAACCATGGAGGTCACAATCACCCTGGAGGGAGTTCGCACAACTATAGTGGCTCCAAGAACGTGAATGGTAATGGAGGAAGCAACGGACAGAACCGTTCCAACCCAGCAACGCCCGCCAAGGAAGATCTAAGCCACGTTACTTGCTACAAGTGCCAGAAGACCGGACATTACGCTAATGAATGTCATGAAGCTAAGAATGGAAACGGCTATGGAAGTTCTGGGAAGAAGCCCAACCCTTTCAATAGAGGACAAGTGAACCACGGTAACATGGAGGAGATTGAAGCCCAGCCGGATGTAGTAATAGGTAAGTTTTTGGTTAAGTCATTTACTGCAGTCATTCTTTTCTATACTAGTGCATCGCATTCATACATATCAAGGGGATTTGTGGATAAGTATAAGTTGCCCACTAGAGTTCTTAAGACACCCATGCTAGTAACCTCACCCGAAGCCGAGTATATGGCAAGCAGTGGATGTTTTCAGTTGCCATTAACCATAGGTAGTCATATTTTCCCTTCTGACTTGATAATTTTGGATTCGCAAGGTTTGGATGTGATTCTGGGTATGGATTGGCTATCAATGTATGGAGGAAACATCGATTGCGCCAGTAAGTCAATTTTGCTCACCACCCCAGAAGGAAGAAGGATCAAGTATGTATCCCGACATGTGCCGATTAGGACTCAAGTAAAATTCCTTATTGGGAGTTGTACAGGAGGAAGTAACAGTGGTGAAGGATTTCCCGAATGTATTTCCCGAAGAGTTGCCAGGCATGCCACCGGATAGAGACATCGAGTTCTTGATTGAGCTTTAGCCAGACATAGGGCCAATATCTAAGAGACCGTATAGGATGCCCGCACAGGATTTAGAGGAAATTAAGAAGCAGATTAAGGAGTTACTGGATAAAGGATATATTCACCCAAGTTCGTCACCTTGGGGATCGCCAGTACTTCTAGTGGAGAAGAAGGATGGATCGTTAAGGATGGTTGTTGATTATTGAGGATTGAATGAGGTGACGATCAAGAACAAGTACCCACTGCCTATGATCAATGATTTGAAGATCGACCTGCGATCAGGGTACCACCAACTGAAGATTCGAGAGTAGGATATACCTAAGGCAACTTTTACCACAAGGTACAGGCTATATGAGTATACCGTTATGTTGTTTGGCCTGACTAACGCACCTGCCTATTTTATGAACATGATGAACAAGGTGTTTATGGAGTTTTTGGATAAGTTCGTTGTGGTGTTCATAGATGATATTCTGGTCTACTCGAAGAATGAAGAGGAGCATAAAGAGCATTTGCATTTGGTACTTGGGAAGCTCAGAGAACATCAGCTATACGCCAAGTTCAGCAAGTGTGAGTTTTGGTTGAAGGAAGTTGGATTTCTTGGACATGTTATATCCGGAGAAGGAATAGCGGTAGACCCCACCAAAGTTGTCACTGTGACAAATTGGGAGGCACCCATGTCAGTTGGAGAAATTCGGAGTTTTCTTGGACGCGCAGGATACTACCGGAGGTTCATTGAGAATTTCTCAAAGATTGCAAAGCCTATGACTGAGTTGTTGAAGAAGGACACCAAGTTCAAATGGACTGAGGAATGTGAGGCTAGTTTTCAGGAGTTGAAGAAACTCTTGGTTACATCCCCAGTGTTGATCCTGCCAGATCAACGCAAGGATTATGAAGTGTATTGCGATGCTTCTCGTCAAGGACTAGGAGCAGTGCTTATGAAAGAAGGAAGAGTTGTTTCATATGCCTCACAACAGCTTAAACCCCATGAGTTAAATTATGCCACACATGATTTGGCCTTAGCAGCCATAGTACATGCGTTGAAAACTTGGAGACATTTTCTCATCGGAAACCATTGTGAAGTATACACGGATCACAAGAGTTTGAAGTATATCTTCACGCGGAAGGAGTTGAATCTCAGACAGAGGAGATGGTTGGAACTCATTAAGGATAATTATATGAAGTTGCATTATCATCCCGGAAAGGCTAACGCAGTAGCCGATGCATTGAGCCGCAAGAGTCATGTCAACACACTGATGACCGGAGAGTTACCTAAGGAGTTAGCAGAAGACCTTCGTGAGCTATGTTTGGAAATATTTCCAAGAGGTTATGTAGCAGCTTTGGAGATTCAATCTACTTTGATGGATAAGATCAGAGAAGCTCAGAGGACGGACAAGGAGATTGCCGAGATAAAGGAAAGGATGAGCAAAGGAAAAAGCCAAGTGATTTCGTGAGGATGAGCACGATACCTTATGGTTTGAGGACCATGTATACGTGCCAAATGATCAGGAGATCAGGAAGCTAATTTTACAGGAGGCCCATGATTCGCCATATTCGATTCACCCAGGAAATACCAAGATGTATTTGGATTTGAAGGATAGTTTCTGGTGGACCGGAATGAAGAAGGATATTGTGGAGTATGTAGCAGTTTGTGATGTATGTCAGAGAGTGAAGGCTGAGCATCAGAAGCCACCAGGATTGCTACAGCCATTGCCGATACCCGAATGGAAGTGGGATAAGCTAGGAATGGATTTTATCATGTGATTACCCAGGACTCGTTCAGGCTATGACTCGATATGGGTTGTAGTCGATCGTTTGACGAAAGTAGCTCATTTCATCCCAGTGAAGACCACTTACACCAGTGCTAAGTTGGCAAAGATATACATGACCAGGATCGTATGTTTGCATGGAGTTACAAGGACCATTGTATCAGATAGAGGAACCTAGTTTACCTCAAAGTTTTGGAATCAGTTGCATGAAACTTTGGGAACTAGGCTAGAGTTCAATACAGCTTTTCACCCGCAGACAGATGGTAAGACTGAGAGAGCCAATCAAATTTTGGAGGACATGTTGACAGCTTGTGCACTAGATTATGGATCTAGTTGGGATGATAATTTTGTTTACGCAGAGTTTTCTTACAACAACAGCTATCAAGCCAGTTTAAAGATGGCCCCTTTCGAAGCATTATACGGAAGGAGGTGCAGGGCACCATTATTGTGGGATGAAGTTGGAGACTGACAATTGTTTGGACCAGATTTGATTAAAGAGTCTGAAGAGAAGGTTAAACTGATTCGCGATAGACTCAAGGTAGCCCAGTCCCGGCAGAAGAGTTATGCGGATTCTAAATGCAAGAAGACAATTTACGAAGTCGGAGACAGAGTGTATCTTCGTGTATCTCCACTTCGAGGAGTGAAGCGCTTTGGAGTTAAGGGAAAGTTAGCACCACGTTTTGTGGGACCATACAAAGTTTTGGAACGTATGGGAAAAGTTGCTTACAATCTGGAATTACCCGAAGGGTTGTCAGGAGTTCACGATGTGTTCCACGTTTCCCAGTTGAAGAAGTGCCACGCAGAGATGGCTGATATCCCTCTGAGAGATACAGTGCCACTGGAAGCAATACAGTTATATAGCGATTTGACCTACGAGGAGAAGCCAGTCAAGATTCTTGATTTTGCCAGCCGAGTCACACGCAGCAAAGTTATCAAGTTTTGCAAGGTTCAGTGGAGTCACCATACCGAAGATGAAGCCACCTGGGAACGAGAGTAAGACCTATGGGAAGATCAACCTCACCTATTTTCTAGCCAACCCGAATCTCGAGGGCGAGATTCATCTTAAGGGGGGTAGGTTTGTAACATCCCAAATTTTCAATTTGGAATGTTATACATTAGATCATCATTGCATATCATGTTTTATTGCATTTTGGCTTGATCCTAGAAATTCTATGCAACTCAAGGACCCACGGAGAGAGTTGGGAATTTTGTTATTTTCATATTTGAGTTTTCTCAAATTTTGAAAAGAGGATCGTTTGATTTTAATTATTTTCTCTTCAAATATTTCTTTTATAAAAATAAAAGAGAGAGGACAAAATGACTTCCCAAAAATAAAGAAATATTGGAGATTTAATATTAAAATCAAATAAGATTTTATTCGGAGTTTTATTGCTATTTTATTTGAATTAGGAAAAATTTGCGTTTCTCAAAATTGCATTAGAGTCCCAAATAAATGTTCACCTTGTCTGGTAGATTTTTAGAGGACGGGGAAATTTTATTTCAGGATTTTTGGAGTCCGTTTAGTATTTCTTTTCTTGCTTTTCTGCGCGGAATAATTTTTTTAAAGGAAACCGACTCCGGGCCGTACCCGAGCGGGACTCCGCCCGGGGGGCTTTCTAAGCCGGGGCACCGCAACCCACCGCAGCCCAAACCCGCGCTCCACCGCGAGCCGCCGCCACCGCCATCTCGCCTCGCTGCCGCCGCGTGTAGCGCCGCCACCGCCGCCGTTCGCCGGACCTCGCTGGAGGTAGTCGTCGCCGCCGCCTCAGTTTTCGCAAGAAAACCGATTGGTTTTTTTTTCGAAACCCTAGATCCATTTTTTTAGATCCGGTTCGATTTTTTTTCCGGTTTAGTTATTTAGCAGACGTTTGTCCGTACATTCGTTTTAACGAATGGTTTTCGTCCGTTACTCACAGACAGCAAACGTTCGTTCGTTAGCCTGTTCGTCAGTTTTTCTTTTTCTCGGATTTTTCGCGATTATTTTCGATCGCGATTTCTGATCCGATTTTCGTTTTAGTTTTTCTTTTCGCTCGTTTATCGGAATCAGGCGATTCAAGCGCCTAGAGTTTCCTCTCGAAGCCCTCTTTCTGTTTAATCAACTTAAACAAGTTTTCGCTACTGTAAAATTTGACTTTAGTCTAGATTAGTAAACGGAGCTTGTTTCTTTCGCCGTTTGAGTGTCGTTGCTTCGTTTGATTTGATTCTTTTTGCAAACCGGAGTTCTCAAGTTGAAATTTCTGGTTACATATTATTATTTGAGTTTTACCAGTGCTTTTTGCTTGATTGCTTATTGTATACTTGTTTGATTGCGATAGAGTACCCGGAGAGCGAAGCGTGCTACTACGAGTCTCTAGGTTTCACGGATCATCAGCAAGGCAACTAATGCTTTGATCATACCTCTTTACTACCTAGTTTTTATTGCATTCGATCAACCCTCAAACAATTGCATGGTTAGGATCTGAATAAATTATGGGTTGGGAAGTAGATGAGGTAGTACCTATTCACCTGTTGCTTATATTGCTAGGCTACGCTAGTAGACGTGGTTTGGGTTTGAGTGTATCCATGACAGATGTGAGTTGTTAATTAATGGTTAACTTAAGGTGGCAACTTTAATACACATCTGGGTGGATTGAGGCACTTGGGAACCCAGTGATTGCCTGTATTTTTTGGAAATCCCGAGGTACCGTGTGATTTTCCTATGGACTGCCACCCAGGCTCAAAGGGATCATAAGATTATTTATGCTGGAAACTTCCATGTGCAGCCACATGCCATTATGGGCTCTGGCATAGTTGAGTAAGTTGTGGGAAACCTTTCCATGATGGGCTAGCAGATGTAGGGGATTGTAGGTGTACCGGCCTATCCATCGGTTAAGGGGACCTCTTCGGAAAGACTGTGTCTCGGTCATCCGTTTCTCAAACATTATGTAGTGCGAGAAATCCAACGGAGGAGGTCGAATCTTGTGGGAAAAAGTGCACAAACCTCTGCAGAGTGTACAAACTAATCATGGTTAGCCGTGTCCCCGGTTATGGACATCTTGAGTATCTAGTTCTTGGATTATCATGTGGATCTCATCGCTCTTAAATATAATTTGATTGGGTTATTAATTACTTTTAATTGGGATTGACATGGGGTTTACCATTCTCAATATTTTCAACAAACTTTGTAGTTAAATAAAATATATTCCTTTGAAGTAGGGAAAAATTGGCTTTTGCAAAACCTATTAACCATACAGCCTCCACCAGCCATATATGCATGTAGTGATAGCTTTATTATGTTCATTACTCTCTTGTGTTACATTGCCAGCATATTCCATGTCCCGACCCATTTTCGGGCTGCAACGTATTATGTTGCAGATTTTTCAGATGACGAGTAAGGTGCCTTAGGTCGTGGTCTTTCACTCAGTGATGCCGTTGGAGTTGATGGACTCACTTTATCTTCCGAGCCTTCCATTGTTATCGTTTTATACGGACTTAAGCCATATTTATTGTAATAAGTTCTCTTTTGAGACATTCGATGTAATAAGTGTGTGATTGCAACTCTATTATAAATCCTCAAGTACTGTGTGTGTCAGCATTACCGATCCAGGGATGACACTGATGCACAAAGATCAGACTGTTTGAGGTCTGGTCGCTACAATACATTAGCGATGGTACATGGTCATATGTTTGGAACCTGGTTTTATTATGTACTTTGCAATAAAATACAACTATTATTTTACATGGGTTCACTAGAATAAGTTCTGTATATAGACCAAAGCTATTTTGTTTGGTTTTGCTGCCTCCTTAATATCTTCTGTTCTGGTACTACTAATGTAAAACCATAACTTTTCAGTGAGCTATGGAAAAAATGGTGGAACCGCCACTTTCTGAACGTGGCGAGGCAACTATAACCGCAAATTCAGCTCTTGCTGCAGTGGGTCAGTACCTGTCCACTAACAGTGCCACAAGCATGTTCTTGCGTAATACTGGCTTGGTTGTTAAGGCAATCTCGTCCGAACTGCATCATGATCAAGATATGAAAGCTCAAAATAATGTTGTATCTGCGCTCCAGACACAAGTCCACTCCCTAACAGAGACCCTTTGTGAAACAAGGAGAGACATTGTTCGATGTTGTCAAGATATGCATGGTTTTGAAACCAGACTATCAGACATTTGCTATGTTGTTCATGAGCCTAGGAGAACTGAAGGCGAAGGTTATGGTGCTCCATCGGACAATACAGCCTGAAAACGTAAGAATCAGGTCAAATGAACTGAGCTTCTGAACTTCTGTTGGTGCATTTATCTGCTAGACTGTTAACTTTTATGCCAACCTTCCTTTTGTTTTATAGTTGTAATTTGTTTTGATGCAATACAAAATTTGTTCTTAATGTGCAGCCACCAGCTGAAGAAAACAGCAAGCCATTTTTGTATAGTGTAGGGTGTTCCCTATATTTGCACTAGTGGCGAACTTTGATGCCCACCGGCTGTAGTTAACATGGGCCTCCTATAGGCCGTAGAAACAATGGGCCTTCTAAGGGCCATAGAAACAATGGGCCTTCTACGTGGCGTAGAAACAATGGGCCTTATACGGGCCGTATGATCGATTGGCCAAACATGGGCCAATAACAGACCACATTATGTCCGTAAATGGGCTAGAGTTAAAATCGTTCATGGGCCAACCATAACGGGCCGTCATTAATCGGTCGTATTTTGATGACGCTCTGAAAATGGCCCAACGTATTAACGGGCCACAAACGGGCCGACTGTAACCACATGCTGAATTTGGCCCACAAGCAGAAAATGACAGTAACGGGCCGTAAGTAAAAGATGTGGAAATTAGCCCAAGAATAAATGGGCCCCGAGAAGGCCAAAAAGATAACATGGGTTGGAAATAGCCCAACGGAATAATGGGGAGTTAATGGGCATAAAGTGATACACTATTCATTACGGGCCAGTTTCACCACGTGCCGTTAATGGGTATAAAGTGATACACTGTTCATTACGGGCCAGTTTTACCACTGGCCGTTAATGGGCCGAGAGTAATAAGGGCCTCATATGGGCCGAAAGACGTCATGGGCCATACCTGGGCCGGAAGTTAAAATGGGCTGGAATTATATTGGACTGCCCAGATGACGCTACTGGGCCTAATTCGGATAGGCCGTAAACGGGCCCTGGGTTAGCGGGCTATAAATGGGCTATATGCGAACATGCCATTAACAGGCTTGCCGTGGGCCGGCCCGCCACCTTTTGACCAAGTCAAACAGACCGGCCTTTTCACAGGAATGGGCCTTTGTTGGGCCGTGCCACTTGTCGACGTATCATAGGCGCTTTGGGTCCAATGAGTGGATGACATCTGTCCCAACGGTGAGCCGACACGTGTTTCCTCCAGCCAATGATGATTATTCACGTGGAAAATCCCCATTAGTCGGGGCTGGTAACGGGTTATCGGATCCAAAACCAGACCCGATAGCTTAACGGCGTTCCGTTACGGTGGATGCCACGTGTCGGTCACCCTTGACGAAAGCACTTCTGTGACGCGTGATTTATCGTGATGGAAGTGGACACTTCCGTGATGATAATTTTGGTAATGTCATGGAACACTTCTACGACATCACAAGTATGACTATCTTGATTCTGTCATGAATTTGTCATGGATGTACATGCATGACATAAAACGGGACCTACTGTGACAAAAACGTATCATCACGGAAGTGTATATTTTTGTAGTATTAGGACTAAATTTATAAACAAAGCAAATTACCATGCTGTTTAAAGACTAATATAAGTGAAGCATGAGAGTTCATCAATTTCTAAAAAATAAAATCACCGCTGTGCTCTAAAAGATACAAGTGAAGCACTAGAGCGAAATTACCTAGCTCAAAAGATATAAGTGAAGCACATAGAGTATTCTAATAAATCACGATTCATGCGTGTCCCTCTCAAAATGTGTCTACAACAAGGATGATTGTGGAAAACAAAAAAACCAAAAAATCAAATCATACAAGACGCTCGAAGCAAAACACATATCATGTGGTGAATAAAAATATAGCCTCAAGTAAAGTTACCGATAGACGAAGACGAAAGAGGGGATACCTTCCGGGACATCCCGAAGCTTAGGATCTTGCCACTCCTTATTCCATATTCCATCAAATCCTTACCCAAAACTTGAAAACTTCACAACACAAAACTTAACAGAAAATCTCATAAGCTCCATTAGTATAAGAAAATAAATCACCACTTTTGGTACTGTTGTGAACTCATTCTTTATTTATATTGGTGTAATATCTACTGTATTCCAACTTTCCATGGTTCATACCCCCCGATACAATGCATAGATTCATCAAAACAAGCAAACAACACATAGAAAATAGAATCTGTCAAAAGTAGAACAATCTGTTGCAATCTGTAACTCTCGAACACTTCTGTAACTCCAAAAATTCTGAAAAATTAGGACACACTAAGAAATGTTTTTATTAATCTTCCGCAAAAAGAATCATTATTTTATCGCTCTTCTGTTAAGAACGAAAATTAATTTCCTGGGCGCAAAAGTTTTTGTTTTTCAGCAAGATCAAATCAACTATCACTGTAAGCTATCCCAAAGGTCTTACTTGGCACAAACACTAATTAAAAAAACAAAACCACATCTAACCAGAGGCTAAATAAATTATTTAATGAAAAACAGGACCTAAAAAGCAAGAAATAAAATAAATTTGGGTTGCCTCCCAACAAGCGCTATTGTTTAACGCCCCTGGCTAGGCATAAAAACACGAATAGATCTAGGTATTGTCATCTTTGGTATGCTATCCATAAGTGGCTCTCATAATAGATTCATATGGCAATTTAATTTTCTTTTCTCGAAAAGTGTTCCATGCCATTCCTTAACGAAAATTGAAATCTAATGTTTCCTTCTTTCATATCAATAATTGCATCAATCGTTCTAAGGAAAGGTCTACCAAGAATAATAGGACATGTAGGATTGCAATCTAGATGAAGAACAATGAAATCTACGGGCACATAATTCCTATTTGCAACAATAAGAACATCATTAGTCCTTCCCATAGGTTTCTTAATAGTGAAATCTGCAAGATGCAAATTTAGAGAACAATCATCAAATTGACGGAAACCTAGCACATCACATAAAGTGTTTGGAATCATGGAAACACTAGCAGCCAAATCACACAAAGCAAGGCACTCATAATCTTTAATCTTATTCTTAATAGTAGGTTCCCACTCATCATAAAGTTTTCTAGGGATAGAAACTTCCAATTCAAGCATTTCTTCAAAAGATTGCATCATAGCATCAACGATATGTTTAGTAAAATCTTTGTTTTGATTGTAAGCATGAGGAGAATTGAACATGGAGTGCAACAAGGAAATACAATCTATTAAAGAACAATTATCATAATTAAATTTCTTGAAATCCAAAAGAGTGGGTTCATTGCTACCTAAAGTTTTGACCTCTCCAATCCTACTTTTATCTATTTTTGCATCAAGATCTAAAAATTCTAAATCATTGGGATGCCTTTTAACTAAAGTTGACTCATCTCCAGTCCCATCTTTATCAATATTTATATTGGAAAAAAAATATTCAATAGGAGTCACATCAATCATTTTAGGATCTTCATCATTATTTTCACGGAAACAGGAAGAACACATTTTTACAAACCAATCTTGTTTAGCATGCATCTTAGCGGTTCTTTCTTTGCACTAATCAATGGAAATTATCATAGCTTTGAGAGACTCATTAATATCCTGCTTGGGTGGAATAGATCTAAGTTTTAAAGAATCGGCATCAAGAGAAATTCTATCCACGTTCCTAGCCAAATCATCAATCTTAAGCAAATTTTCTTCACTCAAAGCATTGAAATTCTTTTGCAAACTCATAAATTCTTTAACACTATTCTCAAAATCATAAGGCATCTTATTATAATTTCCATAAGAATTTTTGAAGGAATTACCATAATTAATTTGAGGAATTACTAGGAAACAACCTAGGATTTAAATTACCTCTATACGTGTTATTAGCAAAATTGTTCCTACCAACAAAATTCACATACATAGATTCATTATTATTTTCAATCAAAGTAGACAAAGGCATATCATTAGGATCAATAGAATAAATCTAGCTAGCAAACAATTTCATAAGATCATCCATCTTTCCACTCAAAACATCAATCTCTTCAATTGCATGCACTTCTTTACTAGTGGAACATCTTTCGGTATGCCATTGAGAATAATTAACCATAATATTATCCAGGAGTTTAGTCGCTTCCCCTAAAGTAATTTCCATAAAAGTACCTCCCGTGGCCGAATCTAAAAGATTTCTAGAAGCAAAATTTAATCCGGCATAATTTTTTGTATAATCATCCACAAATTCAAACCATGAGTAGGGCAATTTCGTATCATCAAATTCATCCTCTCCCAAGATTGTGCAACATGTTCAAGGTCAAGTTGCTTAAAATTCATAATATTGTTCCTAAGGGAGATGATCTTAGTGGGAGGAAAATACTTGGAAATAAAAGCATCTTTACACTTATTCCATGAATCAATACTATTTTTAGGCAAAGACGAAAACCAAGTTTTAGCATGATTTCAAAGTGAGACCGGAAATAGCTTCAATTTAACAATATCATTAACCACATCCTTTTTCTTTTGCATATCACACAAATCAACGAAATTGTTTAGATGGGATGCGGCATCTTCACTAGGAAGGCCGAAAAATTGTTCTTTGATAACAAGATTCAGCAAAGCGGCATTAATTTCACAAGATTTTGTATTAGTAGTGGGAGCAATCGGAGTACTAATAAAATCATTATTATTGGTGTTGGAAAAGTCACACAATTTGGTATTCTCTTGAGCTATCGCGACAAAGCAAGCAATCCAACACACGAGCACAAAAAAAAGCAAACAGAGAAGACGAACAGAAGAGGGGCGAAGAAAAGGAAAATCTTTTCAAAAATCGTTTTACAAGTGGGGAAGAGGAAAACGAGAGGCGAATGGCGAATAATGTAATGCAAGAGATGAGAGTTCATGATGGGTACTTGGTACGTCTTGACATGGCGTAGATCTCCCCGACAACGGCGCCAGAAATTCTTCCTGCTACTTCTTGAGCTTGTGTTTGTTTTTCCCTTGAAGAGGAAAGGGTGATGCTGCAAAGTAGAGATAAATATTTCCCTCAGTTTGAGAACCAAGGTATCTATCCAGTAGGAGACAACAGACAAGTCAACGAATACCTGCACAAACAAACAACAACTTGCACCCAACGCGATAAAGGGGTTGTCAATCCCTTCACGGTTACTTGCAAAAGTGATATATGATAGAGATAGATAAACGGTAAAGTAAATATTTTTGGTTTATAGATCAGAAAAATAAAATATTGTAAAATAGTAAATCGGAAACTAATATTGTAGATCGAAAACTCATAAGATGGAAAATAGACCCCGGGGCATAGGTTTCACTAGAGGCTTCTCTCAAGATAGCAAATAATATGGTGGATGAACAAATTACTACCAAGCAATTGATATAAAAGCGCAAAGTTATGAAAATATCTAAGGCAATGATCATGAATATCGGCATCACGTCCGTGTCAAGTAGACCGAAACAATGTTGTTGCAGAAAAATTGGACATGACCGGACTGTTCGGAAATTTGACCAGACTGTCCGGTCCAAATCGTGAAAATCGTCCAAAGCTTCTGTTCCTAACAGACAGTATAGTAAACAGGCCGGTCCAGATTAGGACTGCAAGTTTTCGTAATTCTGACCGGTACTGACGATTAAGGCCTTAAGATGGAGTCAAATAAAAAAACGCCTACAATGAAAGTTTTTTTGTTTTTTGAGACAAATAACTTTGCTTTTTCACGATTTCGATCTAAGGCCGTTTACTGCCTCAAAATTGATCCGGAATGTACGGTTAGATTTTTAGCCAAACAGTTTTAGAAAGTTTGGCCCAAATCATCCGAATTAGAGTCAAATTAGGGCTTTGGACGTGAATCCAAGTCCTTTCTTGCCAGGGAAGTCCAGCCGCCTCTTATATACGTGAGAGGTGACGGTCGATTGAACAACACACAATCGACAAAACCCATCTACTTTTTACCCTAATTTTACATCTCTCCCTTATTTGTTCTTTCTTGTTCTTCATGTGTTCTTCGTGTTGAAGGACAGCGATCCTCGAGGCTCTAGGGGCAGGCGAACCGACCTAGGGAAGCCCATAGCTGCCGCACATCCTGACGGGGTCCCTCGTGGGCGCGTGGGGTTTCGGGTCCTGAAAAGCACCCGCCGGATTGCATGCGTACCATGCTTCTAGACGGGTCTCCTTCGACGTGAGCTGCGGTGCATCACCCTCGGCATTGGAGGTATACGGTGACGTGTTCGTGTGCAAACACACTTTTTGGCGACTTCGCTGGGGACGAAAGATCAAGAATCATCATCAACCATGTCTAATCACCCCAAGCCCGCAGAAGTTGACGGTGATAACATCATTAAGCCCAGTCTTGATGAACTATCGGAGGAACATCGCCAAGCCTATGAAACGTGCAAGAAGCAGTGTGAAGAGGCTTTTGAAGCGCTCAAGAAGAAGCACGAGGAGGATTTGGAGGCATTTCTTGCAAGTTTCAAGAAGGATCGTCAAGGCAACATCACTCTGGTTCAAAACATCAATTTCCCACCTCTCATTCATGAACAAGATGTAATCATTGTGAGTAATTTTTTTCTCCAGAGCAAGTGGCTGTGATTGAAAGTCTTGTTAGTAAGGGTAATGTGAGGACGTACAATTCTTTCGTAGCAAGTGCTAATGCTCTATGCCTCCGTCATCTAGTGGTACTGCTGGTTTATCTGAAAACCCTAGTCCAACTTACCTATTTCATCAGCACCTCCTATGCAACAAAAATATAGTATGGCGTTGAATTTTTACCCTAGTCAAACCAACCAGCTTGTGGCTACACCTACATATCCTGATCCTATTATGAGTGTGCCCAATTCGACATCAATGCCGAATCACTTTGTCACACCACCCATAGGCGCAAGCATGGTTGGTCTTCCACCGAATTATGGCTCGGAGCCCATCCCACAAGTTGCACCACTAGCTAGCTAGTACTCAGGTTGCTCCTATGTCATTGCCACAAATATCTTCATCTACCTCGGATCCAATTTTTGCTAAATTAAGGGAGCATTTGCATAAGATGTTTCTAGAAATTTTTGGAAACAAGCCGAAAGTAAAGAGCCGTGTGTGCCAAAAGCCTCATCCAAAACACTTCGATGCAGTTTTGTACCCTCAAGGTTATAAGGTTCCTGATTTTGTAAAATTTAGTGGAGAGGGCACGAAAACAACATGGGATCATGTTAGTCAGTATCTACCGCAGTTGGGTGAAGCAGGTTCCATAGAAGAATTGGAAGTGTGTTTATTTCCCTTATCTTTAACGGGCACCGCATTTTCATGGTTAGCTCATTTACCACATGGTTCAATTCTCTTATGGTCGCAATTAGAGCAAAAGTTTCATGATCACTTTTATAGCGGCGATAATGAGCTTAAGTTTTCACATCTTACATCGCTTAGGCAAAAACATGATGAATCAGTCACCGATTATGTTAAGAGATTTAGAGATATAAAAACCCCGATGTTATAGCTTGGTGATAACTAAGAGACTTAGCGGATCTTGGTCTTAATGGTTTAAAAACTCACATTAAAGAGAGGCTAGAAAGTTATGAGTTTTTGAATATTAACCAAGTCTTACAAAAAGCTTTGGCTCAAGAGAGTCTAAGTAGAGAGGTTCATAGGTCTACAACCGATCGTCCTAGAATTCATATGGTAGAATACAATGATGATAATTCGGACAATGAGGTTGATGTCTATACTACTGAGTTTGTTTGGTCCTCAAAGGCCAAACCCTATACATGCAATGCTCTTAAGTCGATTCGCAAGAATCATGATGAGGAGATGAAGTTTACTTTTGATATATCTAAGTGTAATAAGATATTTGCAAGATAAGATGAATAGAATATCACACACCATACCATCATTTAACGAACTAAAATGGCGTGCTTATTGCAAATACCATAATTTATTTTCTCATGCTACTAACGATTGCAATGCTTTTCGACGATAGATACAATCGGCCACTAATGACGAACGATTGAATTTTGCTGAGATTCAAGTTGATAAATAGCCTTTCTCGATAAACACCATGGCTTGGAGGGAAAGAAAATGTTAATTCGGCCTAGCATAGCCGAATCTGCTAATAAAAATAATGTTGTTATTGGTGAACCCAGGAAAGGCAAGGAGGGCGACAAAGTCTTGGGAAGAGAGGTTGTGCTTGATAAGGAACCCGATGGCAAGGAAGTATTGAACATCACCATAAAAAATCTTGCACTTGGGGGCAACCACAAGTACAAGAAGATACTCATGTTAAATTTATCAAGCCCTAGAATTTAGAAGTTGGCAAGTGGGAAAAGAGTGAAGCTAAGTGCGAGCGAATCAAGCTAACTTTTGATATGTTGGTGTCCAAATATGCAAGTCAAGCGGCCGGTTCTAGATCTAATCAGCCATCACATTTAAAGCGTTCAAGGTAACCTCTGAAGCAAGAGTTTTGATGCTATGGAAGGCCATATGGGTCATGGGCACTGACACTATGGATGTCACAACCCCCCTATGTGCCATATTACATGAGAGACTTCAATGGACGATGGGGGCAACCCCCAATGACTCCTTATGCTTTTCATATGGGGTGTGTTGCATCTAGAAGGCATGCTCGTGAGAGGCTTTATTATCCCACACAACGCCATTTGAGCTATGGTGTTAATCAGCCAACAAAAATTTCTCCAAGCAAGGTCTGGCGTATTAAGTCACCTAATGCAGAAATTTCAGAATGCGACAAGCAAAAGGAGATCAAAAGGCCGATTGTTGGTAATCTGGATAATTATAATGGTGATATTGTTATTGTCTAGAAGGGTTTCATGGTTAATGATCATGAGGCTAGCACAAGAAAGGCCAAACCTAGGGATCCCAAATATACCCAACCTAATTAAGTGGTGTTCTCCCGGTTTAACTAAGACCAAAAAAAGGAGATTACAATGCATGAGGAATGACAAAAGGTAGAGCGCAAATAAGAGAAGCAAAGGGACGAATTATTCAATGAAATTCGGCCCATGGCACTCACAAAACAAGTGTTGAGGCCTAAACAAAAGGAAAATGCAGATGGTTCTAGTGAACCTACTGTAGACACACCTAAGAACCGAAATGATATTTCTATTTCTGATGTTCAAACATCATCTAGTGATGAACATGAACCTAGTAATAATGATAATGATGATGTTCATGCTCAACCTAATAATGATAACGATGTGGAAACATAACCTGTTGTTGATCTTGATAACCAACAACCTAAGAATAAAAGATATGATAACAGAGACTTCAATGCTAGGAAACATGGTAAAGAAAGAGAAGCATGGGTTCAGAAACCCATGCCTTTTCCTCCTAAAGCTTCAAAGAATAAGGATGAAGAAGAATTTGAGCGCTTTTTTGAAATGCTTAGACCCATATTTTTGCGCCTTCGTTTGACTGATATTCTGAAAATGTCTCCTTTTGCTAAGTACATGAAACATATTGTTACAAATAAAAGAAGGATACCGAAAGCTGAAATTTCCACCATGCTTGCAAATTATTCATTTAAGGTTGGAATACCAAAGAAAATTGAGACACAGGAATACCAACTATACCATGCTCCATTATGAGAAACTATGTTAAAACCATTTTATGTGATCTAGGAGCCGGTGTTAGTGTTATGCCCTTCTCTTTCTATTGGAGATTTGATTTGAGTAAGTTGACACCCACTGAAATCTCTTTGCAAATGGCTGATAAATCAACTGCTATACCCATCGATATTTGTGAGGATGTGCCTGCCGTAGTTGCAAATGTTACTATCTCAACGGACTTTGTTATTCTTGATATACCCGAGGACAACAGTATGTCGATCATCCTTGGTAGACCCTTTTTGAATACTGCAAGGGCTGTCGTTGATTGCAACAAAGGCAAAATCACTTTTCATGTCAATGGTAATGAGCATACGGTACACTTTCCATAGAAACAACCTCAAGTGAATAGTATCAATTCTATTGGAAAAATTTCAACAATTACTATTGGAGGTTTTGAATTCCCTATTCCTACTATCAAAAAGAAATATCAAGTTCTTATTATTGGGGACATGCATATCCCTGTTGAGGTAACCTAGTGTTATACAAAGATTCTCTGGTTTCATGTCAGTCAGAAGAAGTTTGTTAATAAGACTTGATCAACCTTATTAATGGATTCCTTTTGATAGGCATGTGGTCGATGAATTTAGTAAACACAACTTTCTGTACCCACTTTTTACTTTCTGTTACTTATAGTTAATAAAGTAGAATTGCCCCGATTATACTGTTTTGTGAATTACGTGTGCAATAAAAATGAACAAAAAATAAAAGTTCTCCAAATGCCCTGAAAATTTAATATGATTTTTTCTGCAATATATGAAAAATATTGGCACTGAATACACCTCTATGCACCTGTGAGCCACAAGCTCACAGGGCGCCCCCACCCCCTGGGCACGCCATGCAAGCTTGTGGGGCCGATGTAGCCCCCCTCACTTATTGCTGCCACCCATGCTCATCCTCTTATTTGCTCCATAGCACATGTTCTTGCTCTTCTTGCTGCAATTTTTGATCTCCTTGCTCGTAGCTCCGATTCCAAAACTGATTTGGTGGATTGCTCGTCGGTATGTGACTCCTCCGTTTGTCCAATTAGTTTTTGTTCTAGTGGTTTATTATTTACACATTTTGCTATTGTTGTTGACCATGTTCTTGAGTTTTCATGTCAAATTTATATGTCCCAAACTAGTTTTGGTGCATGATATGGCCTATAGACACTTATGGGAGTAGTTGTTGTCGATTTTGTTGAGTTTGGTTCACTTTTATTATGAGTTACTAAAAATTTCAGAAATTTTCAAATAAAAGGAGAACTATGAGGAGGTGGTTAAGGGGCTCATCAAGCCGAGATTTGGAGGAAACTCCGAAGAGGAAGCCCAAGTACCATCTTCCGCATGCAGCGGAGGTTTGACCATGTGAGTGGTCGTGTGACACATTGTTGAAGGAAGCGAGAATTTATGAGGATTCTATTACTTGGCGAACAATGCCAGCATCACTCCCTTCCTTAAAGATAAGTGTGATCATCATCTCCTACTCACCAATACCTTCGTGCAAAGCATTCACTTTTATCCTAGGAAGGAACCACCCATGGTAGAATTTAACCTCTATGATGTGCCTAAGGAAATGACACTATATGATTTTTGCAATGTTTGCAAAATACCTTATGAGGGTAGTCACGGTGATCCACGTCCTAGAGACATGGATGATTTCATCTTTGAAATTACTGTGGGAGAGACAAGGGGAGTGTCAGAAGCGCGAGTGGCTAGTTTGCATTTTTTCCGTCTTACGTTACTATGCATTGTTTGCCGGGAGATGTTTGATTACTCGGTGGGAGAGTCGATCGCTCAGTGCGTCTGATCTTGCTATTTTGTGCCATGCTTTATATGCTGATAGGACTTTTAGTTTGGGCACTATGGTTGCTCAATGGTTACACACAAACCGTTCGAAGGGTGTTATTCATGGTGGTATCTATGCCTCCCGCCTTGCTGAACATTTTGAGATCCCTATTAGACATGAGGAGGCGAAGGAGAAGCTGCTACCTACTAAATACTTAGACTATGATAGTATGGTGGCGCATCATTTTATTGACAAATATAAACACAAAAAACTTTGTTACAACTTATTTTTTAGCTATGGGACTCGTGAGATTATTACTTTGACTACACCTTTGTTGTTCGATCTTTCTCACACAAACCCTAGCACCTGAGCCATATCTGGAGCCTGTTCATTAGTGGGAGCTACAGGAGCTCTCCAACCAGTGGAACCCTCAAGAGCCCCCGCACTACCCAAGGGAGGGCTACTTCAATCCGTGGACATAGACCAACTTAGGCCAAAAGCCTAAGCTTGGGGAGTACATATTTCTCACCGATATTACATTCATGCATCACACATTCATTCCAGTTGTCGATGTCCATCCTTTTTCATTATATAATCCTTGTTAGTTTTATTTTGCTTTCTTCTTGTGTCTTTGAAAAATTGCGAAAATCCAAAAATATTTCTCATTTCTTTTCGGTTTTTATTTTTGGTTTTATTAGTTTGGTAGTTCATAATATTAAAAGAAAACCCAAAAAGATTTCTCGTTCTTCTATTGCTTGTTGGGAGTTTTCCCGTGTATATAGTTTTTCTCATTTTTGTTCTTCTTTCATTTTACTTTCTTCAGAAAAACAAAAACTCGAAAAATATTTTAGTGTGTTTCTTTGAAATTATTTTATTTTCTTTTAGTTGTTGTAAGGAGAAGACCATGATGAAAATGTTGAGCGGCTCTCATATGTACTATTGCTGATCTTACAAAGAGCCCATATTACCCTGTCTTCTCCTTTGAATAAATGTTTGCAGATTCTAGCTTAGTCCAATGCACGTGCACTCTTATTATTATTATTATTCACGTTGTTCAGTCGTGCAAGTGAAAGGCAATAATGACAAAATTTGCAAATTGAGGTGAAGAAAATCTAGTATTAAATCAACCTGTTTTGTTTTTGTAAATATGTTTAGCTCATCGTTCTTGATTCGGCCTATTATGAATAAACATGTTTGCAATATAACAATTAGAGATCATAATTACTCATGCCATGCTTAAGCAGCTAGGAGTGGATGACGGTTTATCTTGTGTGTCAACATGCTTTTAAAATGGTTATGATGTTGTATGATAGGATGGTATCCTCCTCTAAATGATTCAAGTGGCTTGACTTGGCACATGTTCACACATGTAGTTGAATCAAAACCAACATAGCCTCCATTATATTTATGTTCATGGTATTTTATATCTTACTCATGCTCGTATTCAATGTTGATTAACCTCAATGCATATTTATGACCATTGTTGCTCTCTGGTTGGCCGCTCCTCAATCTATTTGCTAGCCTTCACTTGTACTAATTAAGCAGGAATACTGCTTGTGCATCCACATCCTTAAAACCCAAAGTTATTCCATATGAGTCCACCATACCTAACTATATGCGGTAATTACCTGCCATTCCAAGTAAATTTGCATGTCCCAAACTCTAAATCTTCAAATAATAATCTGTATTGTATGCCCGAATCGCTCATAAAGCGACAGGGGGCAATCAGTATCTTCAATGCTAGGTGGGTTATTCTCACAATGAGTGTTTATTCACTTGTCATTCACGAGAAAGTGGCTGGTAATTGGGATGCCCAGTCCTATGATCAAAATCAAAATATAATAATGAAACAAAACTCCCCCGGATTGTTGTTGGACTAGAGGGCACTCGAGGATTCGGCTAGCCATGGCTTGTGTTTGTTGGTGGATGGGGAGTAAAACTGTACCTTTCTGTTTGGGAACCGCCTATAATGTGTCTAGGATGGAAGATGGTGAGAACTCTCGGTTGCTATACTGACAATGAAAGCATACCTCCCAAAATTATATTCATCTCTTTTTTAAAAGCTTCGAGCTCTGGCTCCTCTGCAAATCCCTTCTTCCCTCTACAAAGGGCCTATCGATTTACTTTTATTGTTGAGTCATTATCTTCTTATTAAAGCACCAACTGAAGAGCACTATTGCCATTTTTATGATTTGTGTTTAGTTAATGTTGAGTATGGATGTGACTGGATCTCTTTCACCAAGAATTACAATATCTAGCCAGTGCTTGAATTTCAGAGGTGCTCAGCATTTATGTTTTACGGTCTCAGAAAGGGCTAGCGAGATACCATTATGTCATAATATATCATGATTGTTTTGAAAAGAAGTGTTGTCATCTGAGATATCTTATTATGGCTCGCTAGTTGGTTATATCATTGATATGACTAAATTTGATACCTAAATGTTATCATGAATATGGTTATTTCATAATCTTTGCTGAAAACCTAAACATGGTTAGGCATATTTACAACAACAAGATCAAACATAGTTTGTAAAAGTTTTTCTTTGCCACTTTCAGTTTGTCAACTAAATTGCTTGAGGACAAGCAATGGGTTAAGCTTGGGGGAGTTGATACATCTCTGTCGTATCTATTTTTCCAAACACTTTTGATCTAGTTTTGGACTCTAATTTGCATGATTTGAATGAAACTAACCCGGACTGACGCTGTTTTCAGCAGAATTTCCATGGTGTTGTTTTCTTGCATCTATTCAGTACATGGTATGTTGTAATGATATCCACCTTGCAAAGCGTCTCTGATATGCACTTCTATCCTTGGTGGTACTTCCGAGTTCCTTGAGGATAGGACTGCGTATTGGGCATTCAAAAATCCACTTTCCCAATGTTTGGTGCTACTTCTTGAGCTTGCGTTGGTTTTTCCCTTGAAGTGGAAAGGGTGATGCAGCAAAGTAGAGATAAGTATTTCCCTCAGTTAGAGAACCAAGTTATCAATCCAGTAGGAGGTACAAGCAAGTCCCCAATCTATGAACCTGCACAAACAATCAAACACTTGCACCCAACGCGATAAAGGGGTTGTCAATCCCTTGATGGTCAATTGCAAAGGTGAGATATGATAGAGATAGGTATAAAAGATTGCTAAAACATAAAACAAAATAAAAGTAAATAAATAGCACCAAGATTTTTTTGTTTTATAGATATGAAAATATATAATGGAAAATAGACCCGGGGGCCATAGGTTTCACTAGAGGCTTCTCTCTTGAAGGAAAATAATACGGTGGGTGAACAAATTACTGTCGAGCAATTGATAGAAAAGCGCAAAGTTGTGACAATATCCAAGGCAATGATTATGCATATAGGCATCACGTCCGTGTCAAGTAGACCGACTCCTGCCTACATCTACTACTATTACTCCACACATCGACCACTATCCAGCATGCATCTAGAGTATTAAGTTCATAAAGAATGGAGTAACGCCTTAAGTAAGATGATATGATGTAGAGGGATAAACTCAAGCAATATGATGAAAACCCCATCTTTTTATCCTTGATGGCAACAGTACAATATGTGTCTCGCTACCCCTACTTTGTCACTGGGTGTAATCACGCAAGATTGAACCCAAAACTAAGCACCTGTCCCATTGTAAGAAATACCAATCTAGTTGGACAAACCAAACCGATAATTTGAAGAGAAATACAAAGATATCAAATAATGCATATAAGAATTCAGAGAAGATTCAAGTAATATTCATAGATAATCTAATCATAAAATCCACAATTCATCGGATCTCGACAAACACACCGCAGAAGATTACATCGGATAGAACTCCAAGAACATCAAGGAGAACATGGTATTGAAGAACATAAAGAGAGAAGAAGCCATCTTGCTACTAGCTATGGACCCATAGGTCTAAGGTAAACTACTCATGCTTCATCGGAAGGGCAATAGGGTTGATGTAGATGCCCTCGTGATCGAATCCCCCTCTAGCAAATCGCCAGAAAAGGCCCCAAGATGGGATCTCATGGGAACAGAAGGTTGCGGCGGTGGAAAAGTATTTTCGTGGCTTTTTCTGAGGGTTTGGGAATATATGTGAATTTATAGGACGAAGAAGTAGCTCGGTAGACTCCTGAGGGGGCCACAAGCCAGGGGCGCCCCCCATAGGGCACGCCCCTACGGCTTGCCGCCGCCTCGTGTGTCTTTTGACTTGGACTCCAAGTCCTACGGGTGTCTTCTGTTCCAAGAAAAATCATCGCGAATGTTTTATTACGTTTGGACTCCGTTTGATATTCCTTTTCTGCGAAACTCAAAAACAAGCAAAAAACAGAAACTGGCACTGGGCTCTAGGTTAATAGGTTAGCCCCAAAAATAATATAAAATAGCATATTACTGCATATAAAACATCCAAAACAGATAATATAATAGCATGGAACAATAAAAAATTATAGATACATTGGAAACGTATCAAGCATCCCCAAGCTTAATCCATGCTCGTCCTCGAGTAGGTAAATGATAAAAACAGAATTTTTGATGTGGAATGCTACCTAACATATTTATCAATGTCATTTTCTTTATTGTGGCATGAATATTCAGATCCATAAGATTCAAAACAAAAGTTTAATATTGACATAAAAACAATAATACTTCAAGCATACTAACAAAGCAATCATGTCTTCTCAAAATAACATGGCCAAAGAAATTATCCCTACAAAATCATATAGTCTGGCTATGCTCCATCTTCATCACACAAAGTATTAAATCATGCACAACCCCGATGACAAGCCAAGCAATTGTTTCATGCTTTTGATGTTCTCAAACTTTTTCATCTTTCACACAATACATGAGCGTGAGCCATGGATATAGCAGTATAGGTGGAATAGAATATGGTGGTTGTGGAGAAGACAAAAATGAGATAGTATCACATCAACTAGGCGTATCAACGGGCCATGGAGATGCCCATCAATAGATATCAATGTTAGTGAGTAGGGATTGCCATGCAATGGACGCACTAGAGCTATAAGTGTATGAAAGCTCGAAAAAGAAACTAAGTGGGTGTGCATCCAACTCGCTTGCTCACGAAGACCTAGGGCAATTTGAGGAATCCCATCATTAGAATATACAAGCCAAGTTCTATAATGAAAATTTCCCACTAATATATGAAAGTGATAACATAGGAGACTCTCTATCATGAAGATCATTGTGACGCCCCCGATTCAATCGTACACTAATCATACACGCAAACGTGTACGATCAAGATCAGGGACTCACGGCAAGATATCACAACACAACTCTACAAATAAAATAAGTCATACAAGCATCATATTACAAGCCAGGGGCCTCGAGGGCTCGAATACAAGAGCTCGATCATAGACGAGTCAGCGGAAGCAACAATATCTGAGTACAGACATAAGTTAAACAAGTTTGCCTTAAGAAGGCTAGCACAAACTGGGATACAGATCGAAAGAGGCGCCGACCTCCTGCCTGGGATCCTCCTAACTACTCCTGGTCGTCGTCAGCGGGCATCACGTAGTAGTAGGCACCTTCGGTGTAGTAGGGGTCATCGTCGACGGTGGCGTCTGGCTCCTGGGCTCCAACATCTGGTTGCGACAACCAGGTAGAAGGGATAGAGGGAAAGAAGGAGAAAGCAACCGTGAGTACTCATCCAAAGTACTCGCAAGCAAGAAGCTACACTACATATGCATGGGTAAATGTGTAAAGGGCCATATCGGTGGACTGAACTGCAGAAAGCCAGAATAAGAGGGGGAAATAGCTAATCCTTTCGAAGACTACGCTTCTGGCAGCCTCCGTCTTGCATCATGTAGAAGAGAGTAGACTGAAGTCCTCCAAGCCGCATCGCATAGCATAATCCTAACCGATGATCCTCCCCTCGTCGCCCTGTGAGAGAGCGACCACCGGTTGTATCTGGCACTTGGAAGGGTGTGTTTTATTAAGTATCCGGTTCTAGTTGTCATAAGGTCAAGATACAACTCCAAGTCGTCCTGTTACCGAAGATCACGGCTATTCGAATAGATTAACTTCCCTGCAGGGGTGCACCACATACCCCAACACGCTCGATCCCATTTGGCCGGACACACTTTCCTGGGTCATGCCCGGCCTTGGAAGATCAACACGTCGCAGCCCCACCTAGGCACAACAGAGAGGTCAGCACGCCGGTCTAAACCTAAGCGCACAGGGGTCTGGGCCCATCGCCCATAGCACACCTGCACGTTGCGAACGCGGCCGGAAGCAGACCTAGCCTAGTAGGCGGCCTTACGTCCAATCCGGCGCGCGCCACTCAGTCGCTGACGTCACGAAGGCTTCGGCTGATACCACGACGCCGGATACCCATAACTACTCCCGCGTAGATGGTTAGTGCGTATAGACCAAATGGCCAAACTCAGATCAAATACCCAGATCTCGTTAAGCGTGTTAAGTATCCGCGAACGCGACCAGGGCCAGGCCCACCTCTCTCCTAGGTGGTCGAACCTGCCCTGTCGCTCCGCCTCAAAGATCCACTCGCGGGTGCTCCTCAAGCCGAGACCCGTCTTTAGTCACCACATGTATCATGTATAAAGTATATAGTATATATACCCGTGATCAACTCCCGAGTGATCACGGCCCGATAGTATAGCATGGCAGACGGACAAGGATGTAGGGCCACTGATGATAAACTAGCATCCTATACTAAGCATTAGGATTGCAGGTAAAGGTAACAACAGTAGTAGCAAGGACAGGCTATGCACCAGTATAGGATTAACGGGAAGCAGTAACATGCTACCCTACTCTAATGCAAGCAGTATAGAGAAGAGTAGGCGATATCTGGTGATCAAAGGGGGGGCTTGCCTGGTTGCTCTGGCAAGAGAGAGGGGATCGTCAACTCCGTAGTCGTACTGGGTAGCAGCGGCGTCGGTCTCGGTGTCTAGGAGAGAAGAGGGGGGAGAAACAATAAATAATAGCAACAAGATGCATAACAGCATGACATGACAGCAGTGCTAGGTGTCTAACGCGGTATGAGGTGATACCGTGAAGGGGGAAAACATCCGGGAAAGTATTCCCGGTGTTTCGCGTTTTCGGACAGATGAACCGGAGGGGGAAAGTTGCGTGTTTGCTATGCTAGGGATGTGCGGTGGACGAACAGGCTGCGTATCCGGATTCGTCTCGTCGTTCTGAGCAACTTTCATGTACAAAGTATTTTCATCCGAGCTACGGATTATTTTATATTAATTTTTAAGGATTTTAAATCATTTTCTAGAAATTAGCATAATTAAATTAATTTAGAAATTGCAATTATGATGTCAGCGTGACATCAGCATGATGTCAGCAGGACCAAAGGTTGACTAGGTCAACCCTGCAGGTGGGTCCCGTATGTCATAGTTACAATAACCTAATTAATCTATTAATCAGTTTAATTAGTTAATTAGGTACCTAATGTTTAATTAGTTTAATTCAACAGGATTAATTAAGTTAATTAAGTCAATTAATTAATTAACATTTTTATTTACTTATTTAGTTAATTATTTATTTTTAAGTTCCTTTTTTTTAATCGTTCTGGTGCGGGGCCCCCTTGTCATAGGCCCCTGGGGGCCTAGCGGGTCGGGCGTGCGGGCGCAGGGGCGCTAGCCCCCAGTCCGAATGGGCGCCGATGCGGGAGCGAGCGCCGGCAGCGGGAACCGACGCAGCCGGCCGGTGCGGGCGTTGACGGTGCCGTGGACGCGGGCGGTGGACGGCGCGGCGCAACGGAGCACCGGCGCACTAGGCAGAGGGGCGGAGGCGGGACGGCGCGGCGAGTGCAGCAGGAGCAGTGCGGCATCGGGGCGGTGCGCGGATGGGGGCACAGTGAGCGCGCATCGGGCGCGGCCGGAGATGGCACACGGGCTGGGCGCGGCGAAGGTCGGCGCCAGTGCGCGCACGGAACAGGGGAGAGCGGGGAGGGCATGGCCATGGGCAGTGCGGTGCACGCAAGCATTGCGCGCGGCCGGCGGGGCGAGCACGCAGGACGAAGGTAGCAGCAGTGGGGAGACGCGGGCGAGGTGGATCTGAGGGGCTCACCGGGCCCTGCAGATGTGCGAACGCGGGCTCGGGGGAGGCTTGGTGGAGCGAGAAGGGAAGGCAACGGCGTCGAGCGAAGAGGACGGCGGCGTCGGGCGCGTGGAGGTCGTTCGGGGAGGATTGGTGGAGCGAGGCGGCGGCGATGGCGTTCCGGCGACGGAGTGGTGGGGCGGGGCAGCCCGGTGACGATGGGGCGGCGTCGGGCTCGGGGGGCAAGGGGATCGGGGCGGTGCGTTGGGGTGCGTTGGGGCCCCCGATCCAGATCGGGGGAGGGAGCGAGGGGGCGAGCGGGGTGGGGCGGGGGGGGGGGGGGGGGGGGGGGGGGGGGTTGGGGGTGGGGGGGGGAGGGATAAGGGGGGGGGGGAAGGCCGGTTGGGCCTGCGCCCGAATGGGCCGGCCAACTGGGCCAGTAGGCCGTGGGAGGGGGTTCCCTCTTTCTTCTCTTTTTTTTGTTAGTTTCTTTCTTTTATTTATTTTCCTTTTCTGTCTTTATTTATTTTAAAATACTTAGGCAGTTTATAAAATTGTGTTTATTACACCATATTGACCTATGTAAAATATGGCATCTCCCGAACACTTTTGTTTTAAATTTTGAAAAACTTTTATTGTTTGCTTTGATTTTGAAATTTGAATTCGAATGGGATTGAATCATCGCGAGGTTTACAACAGTAAGAGTGGTGACGAGGCATCATTAGCAGAGGTTACTGTAGCTTGATTATCCGGGCGTTACAAATCTCCTCCACTACAAGAAATATCGTCCCGAGATTTAGGAGGTAGGAGGAAACAGTGCAGGGTATTCATCGCGAAGACGATCCTCGCGTTCCCAGGTGGCTTCGTCCTCAGAGTGATTCGACCACTGGACTTTGAGGAATTTGATCGCCTTCTGACGTGTGCGGCGTTCAGCTTGGTCAAGAATGCGGACCGGATGCACTTTATAAGAGAGGTCATGTTGCAATTCGAGCACTTCATGATCCACCGCTCGGATTGGATCCTTGAAGCAACGGCGGAGTTGTGACACATGGAACACATCATGAACCTGAGAAAGGTTCGGCGGAAGCTCCAATTGATACGCTACCTTTCCACGCCTTTCGAGAATAGTGAAGGGACCGATATAGCGAGGAGCTAGCTTGCCCTTGATCCCGAAGCGGTGAGAACCCTTCATTGGTGTAACTCGAAGATAAGCCTTTTCGCCAGGTTGATAGACCATGTCTTGGTGATGACGGTCATACTGACTTTTCTGACGTGACTGAGCAGTCTTGAGATTCTCGCGAATAATGCGAACTTGTTCTTCGGCCTGTTGGATAATATCCGGACCAAAGAGTGGACGTTCCCCAGTTTCTGACCAGTTCAGAGGGGTTCGACACTTTCGTCCATATAGCACTTCGAAGGGGGACATCTTCAGACTAGCTTGATAGCTATTATTATAAGAGAACTCGGCATATGGAAGAGATTCCTCCCATTTCTTGCCGAATGAGATTACACAAGCTCGAAGCATGTCTTCGAGAACTTGGTTGACACGTTCAACCTGTCCTTGCGACTGAGGATGGAACGCAGTACTGAACGACAGATGAGTCCCCATAGCTTCTTGGAAACTCGCCCAAAACCTTGAAGTGAATAAGCTGCCACGGTCTGAACTGATAACCAGTGGGATACCGTGAAGTGAAACAATTCTAGCCATGTAGAGAGTTGCAAGCTGACTAGCAGTGATTGTCTCTTTGACCGCCAGGAAATGGGCAACTTTGGAAAGTCAGTCAATGACGACAAGAATAGCATCATTACCTTTCTGCGATTTGGGAAATCCAGTGACGAAGTCCATTTCAACATGGTCCCATTTCCATTCAGGAATAGAGATAGGTTGCAGAGTTCCAGCAGGCCTTTGATGCTCTGCTTTGATTCGGCGACAAACGTCACACTCAGCAACATAACGAGCAATGTCCTGCTTCATATTAGACCACCAGAATCTTTGACGAATATCCTGGTACATCTTTGTACTACCAGGATGGATGGACAGAGGCGTATCATGGGCTTCTTGCATAACCCTTTTAGTCTTATCCAGGTTTTTCTTCGAACATGGTACCACTAGGCGGCCTTTGAAATACAAGGCGCCATCATCGGCGATCGTGAAGAATGAGGGCTTTCCTCTTTTGAGGTCGCGCTTAATCTTGAGGACTTCATCGTCACATTTCTGTATCCATTTGATGGTGTCCACAAGATCTAGTTTCGCAACCAGGGTATTGAGAGAACCCTTGGAAACAACATGGAGGTTCCGTTTGGGGAAACCTTCGGGAGGGGGAGCGAGTGATCCCGGAGGAACAATATGGACGTTCAGCCTTCTAAATTCTTCGGCAAGCGAGGGCTGAACTTTGTGGACCTGGAGGTGGTTGCAGTAAGACTTGCGGCTCAAGGCATCAGCCATTACATTAGCCTTGCCGGGGGTATAGGATATACCCACGTCAAAGTCTGCAACAGTCTCCATCCATCTTTGCTGGCGTAGGTTCAAATTTGGTTGAGTAAACAGATACTTCAGACTTTGATGGTCGGTGAAGATCTCGCAACGATTACCGAGAAGGTAATGTCGCCACTGCTTCAGTGCATGAATGACAGCAGCAAGCTCGAGGTCATGAACCGGGTAGTTTTCTTCGTGAGGGCGCAGTTGACGAGAGGCATAAGCAATCACTCTGCGCTCCTGCATTAGGACACAGCCTAATCCTTGACGGGAAGCATCGCGGTAAATGATGAAGTCCTTCTTAGTATCAGGTGGAGCAAGTACGGGGGCAGAAGTCAACTTGTTTTTGAGCGCCTGGAAACTTTCCTGACACTTGTCTGTCCAGTCAAACTTGACACCCTTATGCAACAGATTAGTCAGGGGCCTGGTAATCTTGGAGAAGTTCTCGACGAATCGACGGCAATAGCTGGCGAGACCGAGAAAACTTCGGACTTGCTTGACGTTCTTCGGAGGAGTCCAATCGAGAATAGCCTGAACTCGTTCAGGGTTGACGGCAATACCATCCTTGGAGATGACATGCCCAAGATAGGTTACTTCGGGGAGCCAGAATTCACACTTGGAATACTTAGCATACAGTTGGTGCTCTCGAAGCTTTTCTAGCACAAGACGAAGATGTCCAGCATGTTCTTCCTCGTTCTTGGAAAATACAAGGATATCGTCCAGATAAACCACGACGAACTTGTCGAGGTAATCCATGAATATATAATTCATCAGACGAGAGAAGGTGGCGGGAGCATTCGTTAAGCCGAATGACATGACGGTGTACTCGTATGATCCATACCGAGTCACGAAGGCGGTTTTTGGGATGTCCTCTTCACGAACACGGATCTGGTGGTAACCCAACCTCAAGTCAAGTTTGGAGAACACTGATGAACCAGCCAGTTGATCATAAAGATCATTGATCCGAGGAAGAGGATATTTATTCTGAATGGTAGCTTGGTTTATAGGACGGTAGTCTTGGACTAATCGGTTTGTCCCATCCCTTTTCTTAACAAAGAGAGAAGGTGCTCCCCAAGGAGAGCAACTTGGGCGAATGAAACCTTTGACAAGAGATTTGTCGATTTCCTCCTTAAGCTCAATGAGTTCATGCGGCGGCATCTTATAGGGTCGTTTAGCTATAGGGGTGGTGCCGGGTTTCAAGTCGATGATGAATTCGACAGCTCTAGCAGGGGGAATCCCTGGAAGTTCTTCTGGGAAGACATCTTGGAATTCACGAACGACGGGAATGTTTTCAATGCCCTCGAGTGGTGCAGCGTTCAACGCATTCAAGGCATAAAGTCGTGCCTCGGCGTTCTAAACTAGATGAGCTTGGTAAGCTATTATTTCGTCAGAAGAGTGTAGCAGATGGATGACCTTAGTGGCGCAAACTATAGAAGCAGTATGCGCTTTCAACCAATCAATTCCCAGAATGTGGTCGATGTTAGACGACTTCAGGATAATGGGAGAGGCATAGAATTCCAGCCCTTCGATTTCCACGGGGACATCGATGCCAGCCAGTGAGGTTTGACATTGTCCCACGGGGGTTTTTACCAATACCGAAGTGTTCATCTCCTCACATTTAACGTCATGCTTGTATGCAAAATCTTCTGACATGAATGAATGCGATGCCCCTGAATCGAATAAAACAGATGCAGGTACTGAGTTTACGAGGAGTGTACCCATCACGGTAGCAGGCTGGTCTAGAACTTCATTGAGATCAACATGGTTGGCATGAACACGACCATAAGACTTGGCACTGTTGTTGCGAGGCTGGTTGCTTCCACAGCCAGTTGCTGGGAGGGCCAGTTGATTCTGGTTTTGATTGCAATCCCTAGCACGGTGACCTGGCTGACCACACTTATAGCAGAGGCCATTATTGGGAGTGGGAACAGGAGCTTGTGGTGGTGGAGCTGGAAGTCTTGTCTGCCTAGTTGGAGGAGCAGGCAGACGAGGTGCAGCATAGGACTGCCTTGGGGCAGGTGCATCCGGCTGGTACATGCTGTTGGGGATCCATATCTTGCGCTTCTGCGAGGACGGGCCCGAAGATGAGCCCGTGTCACGGCTGCGCTTGTGAGAGCTCTGGTATTCCTGCAGACCAGTTTCGACGTTGATGGCTTTGTTCACCAGAGTGGCGAAATCAGCAAAGTCATGCACTAGAAGTGCGAGCTTGATGTCAGCTTAAAGGCCACCACGGAACTTCTCCTGTCTGCGTGCATCAGTTGCGATGTCTTCTTCAGCATAGCGGGACAAGTCAAGAAACTCCCGCTGGTAAGCTTCCACAGTTTTATTGCCTTGGGTGAGATTGCGGAACTCACGCTTCTTCCGGTCCATGACCCCCTGAGGAATGAAGCGAGCACGGAAGGCAGCTTGGAAGTCTGGCCAGCTGATGATTGTTCCAGCTGGCAGAGTACGCCTGTGGCTATCCCACCATTGAGCTGCGGGTCCTTTCAGGAAGAAGGAAGCAAAGGTGACATAGCTGGCAGGGGCTACATCAGCAGACTCCAACTCATAGGTGATGTCACGGAGCCAGTCATCAGCATCCAGAGACTGAGTTGAGCTGCGGTACACGGTTGGGTTGAGGCGCATGAAATCCTGCAGAGTCACTTGGGTTGGCTGCTGGTTCATATTGGGGCGAGGAAACTGAGCCATAATATTCTCCATGAACTGACGGTTCAGCTCAAACTGTTGCATCATCCCAGCCATGTACTCAGGCGGTGGTGGGGCGTTGCCACCACGACCACGACCACGACCACCTGGTCTAACCATCCTGCTAATATATAACAGGGGTAGTTCAGTATTGAGAAATGTGCAAAGACGAGAATCATTCATGATGAAACATGCACAACGAAAGCAGCACGATAGATACTACATAGTAGTCGGCATATCTTACAAAAGAGATCATGCATGGAGTTCATTACACAGAGTCTGGTACATAGACTAAGATATCATAGGCGGCACGCAGGCTCGCGGCGAATGCATCTAACACTAACAAGCAAGTCTACATCAGTCCCACGCGGTACTGCGGAGGTAGCTGTAGCCTGAAAGCTGGTAGTGTGGCATCGGGTACGCCACGTCGGCAACCTGGGGTCCGCGGGTACTCTGGTGCAGAACCAGACGCTCAAGTGGCAGAAGAGGACCAAGTGCGGGAGAGTAGCCTCCCACATCTGGCCAACCGACACCCTGGGGCATCACGGTCCTGGCTGGGTAGATAGCAGAACGCGACAGCTCCCCAGATCCGACGAAGGAGTGCAACATCGTCAGAGCACGGTAGAGGTGCTGACGAGTGGTGTACAACTCATGGCGAAGAGTTCGGTTAGCTCGATCCAGCCCATCAGCATGCAGAACCAGGTTCTGATGGTAGAAGGGCTCTCGGGTGACAGTGGAGTAGGCAGCAGTGTAGTAACCCTCCGCACCAACATCGGATGCGATAGCAATGTGCCTGAAGGGGGAGGTATCCAACTCCTGATACTCTCCACGGAGACGTGTCAGAGCAGCATAAGCAGCATCGTGGACCGCCATATCAATAGTCACTCCAACACCATGAGCAGTGTGCAGCACGGTAGTGGAGTCATACTCCCGAGAGTAGAGGTGGACGATGGCACGGTACTGCTCCTGGTTGAAGTCCTGATACTCCTCATAGACGGTGTACTCAGGGTGCCAGCGATAACCCAGATAGGTCATCATCTCAACCAACACAGCAGGTGATCCTGAGGCACCAATGGCCGTCGTGTGGCGCACGACCTGCCTCGTGGGTTCCATCTGAAAACAAAGATGTTTTCACAGGAGTCAAATGACAATGTGGATAATGTTCAAGTACTACTCTAAAGAATAACTAGGGCTTATCCAACTTTGGGGTGAATGTCGTAATGGGATCCTTGTGTCAGAGTTGGTAAATTCGTTTAACCCAAGTAGAAGAGAGTTCAGAGTCCCAGTGTAAAGGTCGAGGAGTAAAAGATCCTAATATCACCCGATGGCGACGTGGGCCCGTAAGGCACACAGCCAAGTTAGTAAAAGTTTTTGCAATGTCTAGACTCGACTTCGGCCAAGGAGTGTGGAAGGGGAATTCCTACAGGCAGTCGGCTCTGATACCAACTTGTGACGCCCCCGATTCAATCGTACACTAATCATACACGCAAACATGTACGATCAAGATCAGGGACTCACGGGAAGATATCACAACACAACTCTACAAATAAAATAAGTCATACAAGCATCATATTACAAGCCAGGGGCCTCGAGGGCTCGAATACAAGAGCTCGATCATAGACGAGTCAGCAGAAGCAACAATATCTGAGTATAGACATAAGTTAAACAAGTTTGCCTTAAGAAGGCTAGCGCAAACTGGGATACAGATCGAAAGAGGCGCCGACCTCCTGCCTGGGATCCTCCTAACTACACCTGGTCGTCGTCAGCGGGCATCACGTAGTAGTAGGCACCTCCGGTGTAGTAGGGGTCGTCGTCGACGGTGGCGTCTGGCTCCTGGGCTCCAACATCTGGTTGCGACAACCAGGTAGAAGGGATAGAGGGAAAGAAGGAGAAAGCAACCGTGAGTACTCATCCAAAGTACTCGCAAGCAAGAAGCTACACTACATATGCATGGGTAAATGTGTAAAGGGCCATATCGGTGGACTGAACTGCAGAAAGCCAGAATAAGAGGGGGATAGCTAATCCTTTCGAAGACTACGCTTCTGGTAGCCTCCGTCTTGCAGCATGTAGAAGGGAGTAGACTGAAGTCCTCCAAGTATCATCGCATAGCATAACCCTAACCGATGATCCTCCCCTCGTCGCCCTGTGAGAGAGCGATCACCGGTTGTATCTGGCACTTGGAAGGGTGTGTTTTATTAAGTATCCGGTTCTAGTTGTCATAAGGTCAAGGTACAACTCCAAGTCGTCCTGTTACCGAAGATCACCGCTATTCGAATAGATTAACTTCCCTGCAGGGGTGCACCACATACCCCAACACGCTCGATCCCATTTGGCCGGACACACTTTCCTGGGTCATGCCCAGCCTCGGAAGATCAACACGTCGCAGCCCCACCTAGGCACAACAGAGAGGTCAGCACGCCGGTCTAAACCTAAGCGCACAGGGGTCTGGGCCCATCGCCCTTAGCACACCTGCACGTTGCGTACGCGGCCGGAAGCAGAACTAGCCCCCTTAATACAAGAGCAGGCTTACGTTCCAATCCGGCGCGCGCCACTCAGTCGCTGACGTCACGAAGGCTTCGGCTGATACCACGACGCCGGGATACCCATAACTACTCCCGTGTAGATGGTTAGTGCGTATAGACCAAATGGCCAAACTCAGATCAAATACCCAGATCTCGTTAAGCATGTTAAGTATCCGCGAACGTCGACCAGGGCCAGGCCCACCTCTCTCCTAGGTGGTCTGAACCTGCCCTGTCGCTCCGCCTCAAAGATCCACTCGCGGGTGCTCCTCAAGCCGAGCCGTCTTTAGTCACCACATGTATCATGTATAAAGTATATAGTATATACCCGTGATCATCTCCCGAGTGAACACGGCCCGATAGTATAGCATGGCAGACGGACAAGGATGTAGGGCCACTGATGATAAACTAGCATCCTATACTAAGCATTAGGATTGCAGGTAAAGGTAACAACAGTAGTAGCAAGGACAGGCTATGCACCAGTATAGGATTAACGGGAAGCAGTAACATGCTACACTACTCTAATGCAAGTAGTATAGAGAAGAGTAGGCGATATCTGGTGATCAAAGGGGGGGCTTGCCTGGTTGCTCTGGCAAGAGAGAGGGGTCATCAACACCGTAGTCGTACGGGGTAGCAGCGGCGTCGGTCTCGGTGTCTAGCGAGAGAAGAGGGGGGAAGAAACAATAAATATAATGTAAACAGATGCATAACAATGCATGACAAGGCAAGTAACGGTGCTAGGGGTGCCCTAACGCGGTATTAGGTGATACCGGTGATGGGGGATAACCTCCGGGAAAGTATCCCCGGTGTTTCGCGTTTTCGGACAGATGAACCAGAGGGGGAAAGTTGCGTGTTTGCTATGCTAGGAATGTGTGGCGGACGAACGGGGAGTGTATCCGAATTCGTCTCGTCGTTCTGAGCAACTTTCATGTACAAAGTATTTTCATCCGAGCTACGGATTATTTTATATTAATTTTTAAGGATTTTAAATCATTTTCTAGAAATTAGCATAATTAAATTAATTTAGAAATTGCAATTATGATGTCAGCGAGACATCAACATGATGTCATCAGGACCAAAGGTTGACTAGGTCAACCCTGCAGGTGGGTCCCGTATGTCATAGTTACAATAACCTAATTAATCTATTAATCAGTTTAATTAGTTAATTAGGTACCTAATGTTTAATTAGTTTAATTAAACAGGATTAATTAAGTTAATTAAGTCAATTAATTAATTAACATTTTTATTTACTTATTTAGTTAATTATTTATTTTTAAGTTCCTTTTTTTAATCGTTCTGGTGCGGGGCCCCCTTGTCATAGGCCCCTGGGGGCCAAGCGGGTCGGGCGTGCGGGCGCAGGGGCGCTAGCCCTCAGTCCGAATGGGCGCTGATGCGGGAGCGAGCGCCGGCAGCGGGAACCGACGCAGCCGGCCGGCGCGGGCGTTGACGGTGCCGTGGACGCGAGCGGTGGACGGCGCGGCGCAATGGAGCAGCGGCGCACTAGGCAGAGTGGCGGAGGCGGGACGGCGTGGCGAGTGCAGCAGGAGCAGTGCGGCATCGGGGCGGTGCGCGGATGGGGGGCACGGTGAGCGCGCATTGGGCGCGGCAGGAGATGGCGCGGTGGACACGGGCTGGGCGCGGCGAAGGTCGGCGCCGGTGCACGCACGGAACAGGGGAGAGTGGGGAGGGCATGGCCATGGGCAGTGCGACGCACGCAAGCGTAGCGCGCGGCCGGCGGGGCGAGCATGCAGTACGAAGGTAGCAGCAGCGGGGAGACGCGGGCGAGGTGGATCTGAGGGGCTCACCGGGCCCTGTAGATGTGCGAACGCGGGCTCGGGGGAGGCTTGGTGGAGCGAGACGGACGGCGGCGTCGGGCGCGTGGAGGTCGTTCGGGAAGGATTGGTGGAGCGAGGCGGCGGCGATGGCGTTCCGGCGACGGAGTGGTGGGGCGGGGCAGCCCGGTGACGATGGGGCGGCGTCGGGCTCGGGGGCAAGGGGATCGGGGTGTTGTGCGTTGGGGCGCCCCCGATCCAGATCGGGGGAGGGAGCGAGGGGGGCGAGTGGGGGGGAGTGGGGATCGGGTGGGTTAGGGTTTGGGGGGGGATGGATAAGGGGAGGGGGGGAAGGCCGGTTGGGCCTGCGCCCGAATGGGCCGGCCAACTGGGCCAGTAGGCCGTGGGAGGGGGTTCCCTCTTTCTTCTTTTTTTTCTTTTATTTATTTTCCTTTTCTGTCTTTATTTATTTTAAAATACTTAGGCAGTTTATAAAATTGTGTTTATTACACCATATTGACCTATGTAAAATATGGCATCTCCCGAACACTTTTGTTTTAAATTTTGAAAAACTTTTATTGTTTTCTTTGATTTTGAAATTTGAATTCGAATGGGATTGAATCATCGCGAGGTTTACAACAGTAAGAGTGGTGACGAGGCATCATTAGCAGAGGTTACTGTAGCTTGATTATCCGGGCGTTACAATCATGGTGCTACTTTGAAACACAAGTGTCGAAAAAGGATAATAACATTTCCCCTTCTCTCTTTTTTTGGTGAGCTCCTTTGGCCTCCTTTATTTTTTGTAAAGTCCGAAGACTCATCCCAACTTGTGAGGGAATCATAGCTTCCTTCATCCTTTCCTCACATGGGACAATGCACTAATAATGATGATCATCACACTTTTATTTACTTACAACTCAAGAATTACAACTCAATTCTAGAACAAATATGACTCTATATGAATGCTTCCGGTGGTGTACCGGGATGTGCAATGACTCAAGAGTGACATGTATAAAAAAATATGAATGGTGGCTTTGCCACAAATACGATGTCAACTACATGATCATGCAAAGCAATATGACAATGATGAAGCGTGACATTATAAATGGAACGGTGGAAGTCGCATGGCAATATATCTTGGAATGGCTATGGAAATGCCATAATAGGTAGGTATGGTGGCTGTTTTGAGGAAGTTGATGGTGGGTTTAACGCACCAGCGAAAGTTGTGCGGTACTAGAGAGGCTAGCAATGGTGGAAGGGTGAGAGTGCGTATAATCTATGGACTGAACATTACTCATAAAGAACTCACATACTTATTGCAAAAAATTATTACTTATCGAAACAAAGTAATAGATGCATGCTCCTAGGGGGATAGATTGGTAGGAAAAGACCATCTCTCGTCCCCAACCGCCACTCATAAGGAAGACAATCAATAAATAAATCATGGTCCGACTTCATCACATAACAGTTCACCATACGTGCATGCTATGGAATGACAAACTTTAACACAAGTATTTCTACCAATCCACAATTACTCACTAGCATATCTAATATCACCATCTTTATATCTCAAAACAACCATAAAGAATCAAACTTCTCATAGTATTCAATGCACTTTATATGAAAGTTTTTATTATATCCCTCTTGGCTGCCCATCATATTAGTACTAAATTCATAAACAGAGCAAATTACCATGATGTTTAGAGAGACTCTCAAAATAATATAAGTGAAGCATGTGAGTTCAACAATTTCTATAAAATAAAGCTACCGCGGTGCTCTAAAAAGATATAAGTGAAGCACTAGAGCAAAATTACCTAGCTCAAAATATATAAGTGAAGCACATAGAGTATTCTAATAAATCACGATCCATGCGTGTCCCTGTCAAAAGGTGCGTACAACAAAGATTATTGTGTCAAACTAAAAAGAAAAGACTCATATCATACAAGACGCTCCAAGCAAAACACATATCATGTGGTGAATAAAAATATAGCCTCAAGTAAATTTACCAATGGATTTAAGACGAAAGAGGGGATGCCTTCCGGGGCATCCCCAAGCTTAGGCTCTTGGTTGTCCTTGAATATTACCTTGGGGTTCCTCGGGCATCCCCAAGATTAGGCTCTTGCCACTCCTTATTCCACATTCCATCAAGTCTTTACCCAAAACTTGAAAACTTCACAACACAAAACTCAACAGAAAACTCATGAGATCCTTTAGTATAAGAAAATAAATCACCACTTTTGGTACTGTTGTGAACTCATTATTATTTATATTGATGTAATCTCTACTATATTCCAACTTCTCCATGGTTCATACCCCCGATACTACCCATAGATTCATCGAAATAAGCAAAAAACACACAGAAAACAGAATCTGTCAAAAACAGTACAGTATATAGTAAGCTGTAAATCTCGAATACTTCTGTAACTCCAGAAATTCTAAAAAATAGGATAACAGAGGCAATTTGCATATCATCTCGTGCAAGAACCATTATTTTATCGCGCTTCTGCTAAAAATGAAAATTATTTTACTGGGTGTAAAAGTTTCTATTTTTCAACAAGACCACATCAACTATCACCGTAAGCCATCCCAAAGGTCTTACTTGGCACCAACACTAACTAAAACATAAAAACACATCTAACCAGAGGCTCTATGAAAAAGTTATTGAAAACAGGAACAAAAAAGGAAGAACAAACATAAAATTGGGTCACCTCTCAACAAGTGCTATTGTTTAACGCCCCTAGCTAAGCATAATGCAGTAGATCTAGGTATTGTCATCTTTGGTATGCAATCCATAAGTACCTCTCATAATAGATTCATATGGCAACTTAATTTTCTTTCTAGGAAAGTGTTCCATGCCCTTCCTAAACAAAATTTGAAATCTAATTTTTCCTCCTTTCATATCAATAATTGCACCAATCGTTCGAAGGAAAGGTCTACCAAGAATAATAGGACATGTAGGATTGCAATATATATCAAGAACAATGAAATCTACGGGCACACAATTCCTATTTGCAACAATAGAACATCATTAATCCTTCCCATAGTTTTCTTAATAGTGGAATCCGCAAGATGCAAATTTAAAGAACAATCATCAAATTCACGGAAACCTAGCACATCACATAAAGTTTTCGGAATCATGGAAATGCTAGAACCCAAATCACGCAAAGAGTGGCACTCATAATCTTTAATTTTAATTTTAATGGTAGGTTCCCACTCATAATAAAGCTTTCTAGGAATATAAACTTCCAACTCAAGTTTTTCTTCAAAAGATTTCATCATAGCATCAACAATATGTTTAGTAAGAGCTTTATTTTGACTATAAGCGTGAGGAGAATTCAACATGGATTGCAACAAGGAAATAAAATCTATCAAAGAACAATTATCATAATTAAAATCCTTGAAAACCAAAAGAGTGGGTTCATTGCTACTTAAAGTTTTGACCTCCCCAACTTTTATCAATTTTTGCATCAAGATCTATAAACTCCGAATCGTTGACTTGTCTCTAGTACCATATTTGTCAAGATTTATATTAGAAACCAAAGATTCAATAGGATTCACATCAATCACTTTAAGGTCTTCATCACTATTTTCACGAGAAATCGAAGAACACACTTTTATAAACCAATCTTTCTTAGCACGCATCCTAGCGGTTCTTTCTTTACATTCATAAATAGAAATTCTCATAGCTTTTAGATACTCATTAATGTCATGCTTGGGTGGAATAGAACTAATTTTCAAAAAATCAATTTCAAGAGAAATTATATCCATGTTCCTAGCCAAATCGACAATCTTAAGCAATTTTCCTTCAACCATAGCATTGAAATTCTTTTGAGAGCTAATAAATTCTTTAATATTGTTCTCAAGATCCGAGGGCATATTATTATAATTTCCATAAGAATTGTTGTAGGAATTACCATCATTATTAGAGGAATTACTAGGAAATGACCTAGGGTTGAAATTGCCTCTATACGCTTGAGGGAGTCCTGGATTAGGCGGTGTCCGGATGGCCGGACTATACCTTCAGCCGGACTCCTGGACTATGAAGATACAAGATTGAAGACTCCGTCCCGTGTCCGGAAGGGACTTTCCTTGGCGTGGAAGGCAAGCTTGGCGATACGGATATGTAGATCTCCTACCATTGTAACCGACTCTATGTAACCCTAACCCTATTCAGTGTCTATATAAACCGGAGGGTTTTAGTCCATAGGACATAAAACATACACAACAACAATCATACCATAGGCTAGCTTCAGATCTACTCTTATACTACCCATATCATCAATATTAATCAAGCAGGACATAGGGTTTTACCTCCATCGAGAGGGCCCGAACCTGGGTAAAACTTCGTGTCCCTTGCCTCCTGTTACCATCCGGCCTAGACGCACAGTTCGGGACCCCCTACCCGAGATCCGCCAGTTTTGACACCGACATTGGTGCTTTCATTTAGAGTTCCTCTGTGTCGTCGCCGTCAGGCTTGATGGCTCCTACGATCATCAATGGCGATGCACTCCAGGGTGAGACCTTCCTCCCCGGACAGATCTTTGTCTTTGGCGGCTTCGCACTGTGGGCCAATTCACTTGGCCATCTGGAGCAGATCGAAAGCTATGCCCCTGGCCGTCAGGTCAGATTTGGAAGCTTAAACTACACGGCTGACATCCGCGGGGACTTGATCTTCGACGGATTCGAGCCACTGCCGAGCTCGCCGCACTGTCACGACGAGCATGATCTAGCTCTGCCGCTGAACAGTGCCCTGGAGGCTGCACCCACATCAGCTTCGACCCTTAATTCGGAGCCAACTACGTCGATCGAGGATGGGTGTTTGGACGCCGCCTCGGGGGCTGCGATCCCAACGGTGATTGAGCCGAACACCAGCCCCGCACTCCACGAGACTCGTGACTCCAAGGAGACGGACTCCTCTCCGGACTCCGAACCCTCCGCGCCCCTGCCGATCGAATCCGATTGGGCGCCGATCATGGAGTTTACTGCCGTGGACATCTTTCAGCACTCGCCTTTCGGCGATATTCTGAAAACACTGAAGTCTCTCTCTTTATCAGGAGAGCCCTGGTCGGACTACGGTCAGCAAGGATGGGATTCGGACGATGAAGAAATTCAAAGCCCACCCACCACCCACTTTGTAGCCACTGTCGACGACTTAACCGACATGCTCGACTTTGACTTCGAAGACATCGACGGTATGGACGCCGATGAAGGAGACGATGAAGAACCAGCGCCTATCAGGCCATGGAAAGCCATCTCGTCATATGACATATACATGGTGGACACCCCAAAAGAAGGAGATGGCAATGGAACAGCGGAGGATGACCCCTCCAAGAAACAGCCTAAGCGCCGGCGTCAGCGGCGCCGCTCAAAATCCCGCCAAAACAAATACGGTGATTCCAGCACAGGAGATAATAATACTCCGGAAAGTGCCGAAGAAAACCCCCTCCAGCAAGATTTAGCACAGGAGGATGGAGAAACCAGCCCTCATGAGATAGCGGCAGACAGAGAGGTTGAGGACGATAATTATATGCCTCCCTCCGAAGACGAGGCAAGCCTCGACGATGACGAATTCGTCGTGCCAGAGGATCCCGTCGAGCAAGAGCGTTTTCAACGCAGGCTTATGGCCACGGCAAGAAGCCTCAAGAAAAAACAGCAACAGCTTAAAGCTGACCAATATTTGCTAGTCGACAGATGGACTGAAGTCCTTGCGGTCGAAGAGCATAAACTCGAACGCCCCTCCAAGAGCTACCCAAAGCGCAGGTTGCTACCCCGATTAGAGGAGGAAGCACTTGATGCGGCCGACCGGCCACCTCGTGGCCGTGACAGAGAGGCTCTCGGCCCTCCACTCAAGCCGCACCCCGTACCAACGCACGGGAATATGCGCCGGACTTACGAGATATGTTGGAGGACAAAGCAAGGCAAACAAGATCAATCTACGGATCGCGTGGGCGCCCCACGGCTCGAGACGGTAACCGTCACGCCGGCCACAAATTCGGCAGGGCCGAACACAGTAGACAAAGCTCATTGGAGCTACGTCATGATATAGCCCAGTCCAGAGGCGCCGCACACCCACTATGCTTCACAGACGAAATAATGGAGCATCAAATCCCAAACCCGTAAACATCGAATCATATGATGGCACAACAGATCCTGCGGTATGGATCGAGGATTATCTCCTACATATCCACATGGCCCGCGGCGATGATTTCCATGCCATCAAATACCTCCCACTCAAGCTTAAAGGACCAGCTCGGCATTGGCTTAACAGCTTGCCAACAGGATCAATCAGTTGTTGGGAGGACCTGGAAGCCGCATTCCTCGACAATTTCTAGGGCACTTATGTGCGACCCCCAGACGCCGATGACCTAAGTCACGTAATTCAGCAGCTAGATGAATCGGCCAGGCAATTCTGGACACGGTTCCTAACATAGAAAAATCAAATAGTCGACTGTCCGGATGCCGAGGCCCTAGCAGCCTTCAAGCACAATATCCGTGACGAGTGGCTTGCCCGGCACCTTGGACAGGAAAAGCCGAAGTCTATGGCAGCACTCACGACACTCATGACCCGCTTTTGCGTGGGAGAAGACAGCTGGCTTGCTCGTAGCAACAATATGACCAAGGACCCTGGTAATTTGGATACCAGGGACTGTAGTGGCAGGTCGCGTCGTAACAAGCAGAAACGCTGCATTAACGGCGACAATGCTAAGGATACGGCAGTTAATGCCGGATTCAGAGGCTCTAAATCCGGTCAGCAGAAAAAGCCATTCAAAAGGAATCCTAGGGGCCCGTCCAGTTTGGACCAAATACTCAACCGCTTATGCCAGATACATGGCACCCCCGAAAAGCCGGCCAATCACACCAACAGGGATTATTGGGTGTTCAAGCAGGCAGGCAAGTTAGATGCCGAAAACAAAGACAAGGGGCTGCATAGCGATGACGATGAAGAGCCGACCGCCTTGTGGAGCTCGACCAGTTGCTTCAGCTGGTCGCTCAGGGGCACGGGGTGTCGGGCCTCAGCATACTGAGACCAGAACACCTTCTTTGTCGAGCTGCCCTCCTCAGATTGATAGAATGCGGCGGCATCGGACACACTCCGGGGAAGATCTGCGAACGCTCCTGGAGAGCTCCGGATTCGGGTAAGTAACAAGTAACTCACACTTATGTGCTTGCTTTGCATAAATAATGCCTTACCCACCGCTATCTTCTTCACCTCATCCAACTCCTGGAGGGTCTTCTGGGATTCGGCCTTGGCAGACTTGGCATTTTCCGTAGCCACCGCGAGCTCGGATGCTCGCGTATTTGAGTCAAGCTCCAAACTCTCATGTTTTTCCATGAGAGCCTGGAGATCTTGCCGCACCTTGCCAACCTCGGCCTCATACTTTTCTCGCTCGGTGCGCTCCGTGGCCGCCCTCTTCTCGGCCTCGACCAGCGCTTGCTTAAGGGCCGCCACCTCAGACATGGCCCCTACAATAGCCACGATAATCCTGTCATTTTTTGCAATTGCACCTTTTTATATTTATTTAAACAAGGTATTTCTTACCTTCATTGTCCTCGAGATGCTTCTTGGCACGCCCGAGCTCTTGCTCGGACCGCTCGAGGTTCTGCTTTAGCGTATCCACTTCCGCAGTCAGTGCGGCGGATGCAAGAAGCGAAGCCTGCATACGCATATTGACTCCTTTTTGTTAGACTCCTGCGAATTTTAATTGATCCTCTATTCGGCTTTTCTTCCCGAACGCCAAACAGAGCATCAGGGGCTACTGTCTATGCGGTAATATTATTTACACATTCTTTACTTACCTCAAAGCCTGTTAAAAGGCTAGTACAAGCTTCAGTCAGTCCGCTCTTGGCGGACTGAACCTTCTGGACCACCGCACTCATAATGGTGCGGTGCTCCTCGTCGATGGAGGCGCCTTGGAGCGCCTCCAACAGATTGTCCGGCGCCTCCGGTTGGACGGAGGTCATCGGCACGGTGGGCTTGCTCCTCTTGGAAGGAGGTCCCCCGCTGGACTCTGGAACCTTTGAAGGTTCCGGAGCGGTGTCCGGCCTAGGGCCGGACTTGGAGCCCTGGGGGATTTCATCCCCTTTACTCCTGGAGTCCGGGAGGTCGCCTTGCGGCGCCTCCAGGACCACCTCCTCCCGGCTTGGAACCTGTTGGGATAACACTTCGGTGTCGTCCGTAGGGCGGGGGTAGGAGGCCGTCGGAAGCGAGTTCACATCCGACGAGTCCAGTGAGCCGCTCGATGAAGCGTCAAGCCAGTCTTTGGGTGGGCTGCATAACCATATTCGACATAAGGGAAAGCTGTGCAATAAACGAATACTATGAATTACTTTGGTATCCGGATACTTACGATTTGGCCAGGGGCTTGGCCCTAGGCGCCCACCCCTCTCCGCCGTCGTCGGCGTCGATGGAGTAGTCCGGAGGAAGGGTTTTCCCCTTCTTGGACCCTTCGGCCTCCCCAATTGGGGCGGCCTTCCTTTTCTTCCCTTCCCCTGCTGGAGGGGGAGGGGTCTCTTCTTCCTCCTCCTCGTCTTCATGGGAGGAGTGCGTCTTGGATTCGTCGGATGATGAATCCGACACCTCCGGGCGTCGGGCACTCTTTCGAGTCCCCGTGGCCTTCTTCTTGGCCTTCTTTTCCGGCACCACATAGGGTGCCGGAACCAGCAGATTCGCCAAGTGGGCATCGGCTGCGTCTTCGGGCAAAGGTGCCGGACAGTCGATCCGTCCGGACTTCGCCTGCCAATCCTGTCAAAGGTAAGGGAGCTTAGATCCCGCACAGAGTTAAACTGTGAAAAACTAAGTGCCATGTAAAAGGTACAAAAAACTTACCGCGCTAGCGTGACGCTGCACGCTGAATCTGCGATCCTCGGTAGCAGATGCGGGAGCCTCGGCGCCTTTGAAAAGCATCTTCCAGGCATCTTCGTACGTCGTGTCGAAGAGCCTGCTCAGAGTTCGATGCTGCGCCGGATTGAACTCCCACAGATTGAAGGCCCGCTGTTGACACGGGAGGCTCAGGCGGATGAGCATAACCTGGACTACGTTGACGAGCCTGAGCTGCTTGTCCACCAGGGATTGGATGCATGTTTGCAGTCCGGTCACCTCTTTTTTGCTGCCCCACGACAGGCCTGTCTCTTTCCAGGACGTGAGCCGCGTTGGGGGTCCGGACAGGAACTCGGGGGCTGCGACCCACTTAGGGTCGCGCGGCTCGGTGATGTAAAACCACCCCGATTGCCACCCCTTCATGGTCTCCACAAAGGAGCCCTCGAGCCATAAGACGTTGGGTATCTTGCCCACCATGGCGCCTCCGCACTCCGCCTGGTTGCCGCGCACCACCTTCGGCTTGACATTGAACGTCTTGAGCCATAGGCCGAAATGGGGGCGGTTGCGGAGGAAAGCCTCGCACACGATAATAAACGCCGAGATGTTGAGGACAAAGTTCGGGGCCAGATTGTGGAAATCCAGGCCATAGTAGAACATGAGCCCCCGGACAAATGGGTGGAGAGGGAAGCCCAGTCCGTGGAGGAAATGGGGGAGGAACACCACCCTCTCACGGTGCCTAGGGGTGGGGATGAGCTGCCCCTCTTCGGGAAGCCGGTGCGCGTTGTCATTAGACAAGTATCCGTCCTTCCTTAGTTTTTTGATGTGTCCCTCCGTGACGGAGGAGACCATCCACTTGCCTCCTGCTCCGGACATGACTGGAGAAGGTTGAGGTGGGGAGTGCGGACTTGGGCGTTGGAGCTTGAGTGCGCGAGAATGGATAGGCAAAGGAGGAAGAAGGCGTAGGTGAAAAGGTGGATCCTTATCCCCTTATATGGGTGGACGTGACTATGCGTCCCCACCAGCCTGGTAAAACTCGCTTATCTCCCAACCGCTGTAATCAATGGCGCGGTTGGGTTACCCACGCCCATATTGATGAGAATCCCGGAATAAGGGGACACGATCTCTGCTTTAACAAGAAGTGCCAAGGAAACCGCCTCGCATGACGCGCTGAGGTGGGATAATGAAATGACTCGGATAAAGGCTTGGCCGTGGTGTGTCGTACTACGGGATACGTCAGCAGATTAGATTTGTGTAAATATTATTCTCTCTGTGGCAATATGTGGAAACTTATTTTTGCAGAGCCGGACACTATCTTTGTGTTCAGAATCTTCTATGAAGTACTTGGAGGAGGAACCCGCCTTGCAATGCCGAAGACAATCTGCGCGCCGGACTCGTCGTCATTGAAGCCTGGTTCAGGGGCTACTGAGGGAGCCCTGGATTAGGGGGTGTCCGGATGGCTGGACTATACCTTCAGCCGGACTCCTGGACTATGAAGATACAAGATTGAAGACTCCGTCCCGTGTCCGGAAGGGACTTTCCTAGGCGTGGAAGGCAAGCTTGGCGATACGGATATGTAGATCTCCTACCATTGTAACAGACTCTATGTAACCCAAACCCTATTCGGTGTCTATATAAACCGGATGGTTTTAGTCCATAGGACATAAAACATACACAACAACAATCATACCATAGGCTAGCTTCTAGGGTTTTGCCTCTCTGATCTCGTGGTAGATCTACTCTTTTACTACCCATATCATCAATATTAATCAAGCAGGACGTAGGGTTTTACCTCCATCGAGAGGGCCCGAACCTGGGTAAAACTTCATGTCCCTTTCCTCCTTTTACCATCCGGCCTACGCGCACAGTTCGGGACCCCCTACCCGAGATCCGTCAGTTTTGACACTGACAACGCTTATTACCAAAATTGTTCCTACCAACAAAATTCACATCCATAGATTCATTATTATTCTCAATCAAAGTAGGCAAAGGCATATAATTAGGATCAATAGGAGCACTCTTACTAGCAAAAAAATTCATAAGTTCATCCATCTTTCCACACAAAACATTAATTTCTTCAATCGCATGCACTTTTTTACTAGTAGAGGATCTTTCGGTGTGCCATTGAGAATAATTAGCCATAATATTGTCTAGGGGTTTAGTAGCTTCTCCTAATGTGATTTCCATAAAATTACCTCCCACATAAAAAATTTGTATGATCATCTCCATAAACTTAAACCATGAGTAGGGCAATTTCTTATCATCAATTTCTTCCTCTCCCAAGATTGTGCAACATGTTCATGATAAAGTTGCTTAAAATTCATAATATCGATCCTAAGGGATATGATCTTAGCGAGAGTAAAATACTTGGAAATAAAAGCATTTTACACTTGTTCCATGAATCAATACTATTTTTAGGCAAAGATGAAAACCAAGTTTTAGCTTGATCTCGAAGTGAGAACAGAAATAGCTTCAATTTAACAATATAATTATCCACATCTTTCTTCTTTTGCATATCACACAACTCAAGAAAGTATTTAGATGGGATGTGGCATCTTCAGTAAGAAGGATGGGAAATTGTTCTTTCATAACAAGATTCAACAAAGCTGCATTAATTTCATAAGATTCCGCACTAGTGATGGGAGCAATCGGAGTACTAACAAAATCATTGTTATTGGTATTGGAAAAGTCACACAACTTGGTATTCTCTTGAGTCATCGTGACAAAACAAGCAATCTAACACACAAGCAACCAAAAAGAAAATGAAAAGACGAACGAAAGAAGGGCGAATAAAAAGGCAAATCTTTTTGTATTTTTCTAAAAATCATTTTAGAAGTGGGGGAGAGGATAATGAGAGGAAAATGGCAAATAATGTAATGCAAGAGATGAGGGTTTATGATGGGTACTTGGTAGGCTTGATGTAGACCTCCCCGGCAACGGCGCCAGAAATTCTTCCTGCTACTTCTTGAGCTTGCCTTGGTTTTTCCATTGAAGAGGAAAGGGTGACGCAGCAAAGTAGAGATAAGTATTTCCCTCAGTTAGAGAACTAAGGTATCAATCCAGTAGGAGGTACAAGCAAGTCCCCAATCTATGCACCTGCACAAACAATCAAACACTTGCACCCAACGCGATAAAGGGGTTGTCAATCCCTTCACGGTCAATTGCAAATGTGAGATCTGATAGAGATAGGTATAAAATATTGCTAAAACAGAAAATAAAATAAAAGTAAATAAATTGCAGCAAGATATTTTTGGTGTTTTTTGTTTATAGATCTAAAATTATATAATGGAAAATAGACCCGGGGCCATAGGTTTCACTAGAGGCTTCTCTCTTGAAGGCAAATAATACGATGGGTGAACAAATTACTATCGAGCAATTGATAGAAAAGCGCAAAGTTATGGCGATATCCAAGGCAATGATTATGCATATAGGCATGACGTCCGTGTTAAGTAGACCGACTCCTGCCTGCATCTACTACTATTACTCCACACATCAACCGCTATCCAGCATGCATCTAGAGTATTAAGTTCACAAAGAATGGAGTAACGCCTTAAGTAAGATGATATGATGTAGAGGGATAAACTCAAGCAATATGATGAAAACCCCATCTTTTTATCCTTGATGGCAACAGTACAATATGTGTCTCGCTACCCCTACTTTGTCACTGGGTGTAATCACGCAAGATTGAACCCAAAACTAAGCACCTGTCCCATTGTAAGAAATACCAATCTAGTTGGACAAACCAAACCGATAATTTGAAGAGAAATACAAAGATATCAAATAATGCATATAAGAATTCAGAGAAGATTCAAGTAATATTCATAGATAATCTAATCATAAAATCCACAATTCATCGGATCTCGACAAACACACCGCAGAAGATTACATCGGATAGAACTCCAAGAACATCAAGGAGAACATGGTATTGAAGAACATAAAGAGAGAAGAAGCCATCTTGCTACTAGCTATGGACCCATAGGTCTAAGGTAAACTACTCATGCTTCATCGGAAGGGCAATAGGGTTGATGTAGATGCCCTCGTGATCGAATCCCCCTCTAGCAAATCGCCAGAAAAGGCCCCAAGATGGGATCTCATGGGAACAGAAGGTTGCGGCGGTGGAAAAGTATTTTCGTGGCTTTTTCTGAGGGTTTGGGAATATATGTGAATTTATAGGACGAAGAAGTAGCTCGGTAGACTCCTGAGGGGGCCACAAGCCAGGGGCGCCCCCCATAGGGCACGCCCCTACGGCTTGCCGCCGCCTCGTGTGTCTTTTGACTTGGACTCCAAGTCCTACGGGTGTCTTCTGTTCCAAGAAAAATCATCGCGAATGTTTTATTACGTTTGGACTCCGTTTGATATTCCTTTTCTGCGAAACTCAAAAACAAGCAAAAAACAGAAACTGGCACTGGGCTCTAGGTTAATAGGTTAGCCCCAAAAATAATATAAAATAGCATATTACTGCATATAAAACATCCAAAACAGATAATATAATAGCATGGAACAATAAAAAATTATAGATACATTGGAAACGTATCAAGCATCCCCAAGCTTAATCCATGCTCGTCCTCGAGTAGGTAAATGATAAAAACAGAATTTTTGATGTAGGGGGATACATTGGAAACGTATCAAGCATCCCCAAGCTTAATCCATGCCTTAAGTAAGATGACATGATGTAGAGGGATAAACTAAAGCAATATGATGAAAACCCCATCTTTTTATCCTTGATGGCAACAATACCATACGTGTCTTGCTACCCCTACTTTGTCACTGGTTGAAATCACGCAAGATTGAACCCAAAACTATGCACCTCTCCCATTGCAAGAAATACCAATCTAGTTAGCCAAACCAAACCATTAAGTCGAAGAGAAATACAAAGATATCAAATCATGCATATAAGAATTAATAGAAGATTCAAATAATATTCATAGATAATCTGATCATAAATCCACAATTCATCGGATCTCGACAAACACATCGCAAAAGAAGATTACATCGGATAGAACTCCAAGAACATCGAGGAGAAGATGGTATTGAAGAACATAGAGAGAGAAGAAGCCATCTGGCTACTAGCTATGGACCCGTAGGTCTAAGGTAAACTATTCACGCTTCATCGGAAGGGCAATAGGGTTGATGAAGATGCCCTCGGTGGTCGAATCCCCCTCCGGCAAATCGCCTAAAAAGGCCCCAAGATGGGATCTCACGGGAACAGAAGGTTGCGATAGCGGTAAAGTATTTTTGTGGCTTTTTCTGAGGGTTGGGAATATATTTGAATTTATAGGACGAAGAAGTAGGTCGGTGGACTCCCGAGGGGGCCACAAGCCAGGGGACACCCCCCTTGGGCGCGCCCCTACGACTTGTCGCCGCCTCATGGGTCTTATGACTTGGACTCCAAGTCCTATGGGTGCCTTCTCGTCCAAGAAAAATCATCGCGGAAGTTTCATTCCATTTGGACTCCGTTTGATATTCCTTTTCTGCGAAACTCAAAAACAAGGAAAAACAAAAACTGACACTGGGCTCTAGGTTAATAGGTTAGTCCAAAAAATATATAATAGCATATTAATGCATATAAAAAATCCAAAACATATAATATAATAGCATGGAACAATGAAAAATTATAGATACGTTGGAGACGTATCATTTGGCAAGAAATATCATCTATGGGAGGAAACCAAGGAGAATTGCTGCAAATCAAGCCAAATGGAGCAACTTTCCTGAAGAAACTGAAGTCAGCAAACGCACCTGAGTAAAAGACGATGTTCCATACGACTACAAAGGCTCGCATGAATAGTCGTATAGACTTCCATCAGCTCCACCACATCTATACAAACAACTTTCATGAAGGGGCTGAGGGAAGAAGAGAACTTAATGCTTGTAGAGGATCTAAAGAACTTTCAGAGATCATTTTGGTTTTGGTCCTTTCATCTCCGTCATCATCACGATCACGTTCATTATTGTACGAGGAATTCCAATTGGGAGAACAATTGAAACTTTACTGAATCTCATATGGAGATCAAGACTATTGAATCATCCATTTATCTTATTATGGATCTTCAAAGTATTATCTCATGGGTTTTATCTCTGTTGTGATTGATTCCCCTCTTATGATGTGTGAGTAATTCCCCCTAGGTGTGGGAGATGTAGGTAAGTGCTAAGATTAAATTGTGCTTATTCTATATGTCGTCATTTGCATTTGTAGTAGTATGATCTATCTAGTATGTTGTTACGTTGTGGTGAACTCTATGCGTGTTGTCCAATTTAAGGCCCCAGGCAACATGGTCTTAATACCTAGCTACATAGGTAACATGTAATGATTAGGAAATTTGTGACCTCTGACGTGACAGGTGAAGATATCTATTAGGACCGAAGACAATATGAGATAACAGTGATCCATTGAACTTAATGCTTGGTTCTGATCCAAGGACCTTAATTGTGGAAACAATCACTCTATGGGAACAAAGAAACAAGACCATAGAATGAAATATAATCCCATGAGGAGGAGTTTCGTAACTTTAGGGAGAACCACCTACAGAACACTTATATCAAATGCTATGAGTACAATACAAGGTAACTGGTATTACCGTCGCACTCACACACTTTATATATTATTACCATGAGTTGAAATCTCTCCGCACCTAATCTCTTCATTGTAGGAAACACGGCCATACTATTATTCATGTTATTTACTTCTTTTAGTTGTTACTACAATTCCCTTTATATTTGTCAAACTGGTTTATTCGTGATTCAGGACGGTAACAATATTTGCAGAAGCGCAAGCAGTTGCTTCGCACAAGAACTGTGACACCTTGTGTGTGACAGAAACGCTACATATAAATACTCTCCTCCGCTTTTCGTTGGCACGATTACTCGTTAGGATACTTCTGCGAAAGTGCTACACTACCCTGTTTAGCTTGCAGGCAACAAAGGTCGAGAAATTTCAACATATAAGGTTGCATACAAATCTCGGATCCACAACATTGGAAGAATCAATGATAAACAAGCAAACTTCAGTAGATAAGGTACCATACACATCTCGGATCAACAACATTGGAACATCAACAATGAATATAGCAAACTTCAGTACATAGCGATAAAAAAACTAGAAGTACATGACTCACACAACTATGGGCGACCACTCATCCTCCGACTTTGCTTTGTACATGACAACCCCTAAATGTTGTCATGTCTGCTCATATGCTTTATGACGTATGAATACCTATCCTCCTCGTCGACGGTCGAAAAAGTCTTTGACAACCAATCCTCGTCCTCCTCCTCATCCTCAACTACCATTTTCTTGTCACCTAGCGTAGGCCTTTTGATGGTCCTCATAAACTCCTCCACATTATCAGGCATAAATACGTGTAGAGACATACTAGGAGGATGATCTCGTTTGACCTTTGGATCCAGTGGGCCGCGTCGAGACCCATATGAATACCAGCAAGCTCGCTGACGAGGATTCGTCGACTCCATTTCCTCAAGCATCGCCTAGATGAAAACCCCAATACAATTCACCCCATTGACTCGATCTGGAATTATCCATCGGATATCATCCTACCCCGCATCTATCAAAAATTGAAACGCATGCTCCATCAATGCTTTCATGCTAGGAAACCAAGAGCAGATCTCCTTGCACAAGACAGGTCACCGGCACAAAACGCCTCCAACAATCTCGTCATCACCGACAGCGGCCGCGTGATTGCGGGTGGGGAAGGTGGAGGTGGGCTGCTCGGGCCACAGGGGATGCAAAGTGACTGAGAGTGAGAGAGAGATTACTGAAGGAAATATGCCCTAGAGGCAATAATAAAGTTGTCATTTTATATTTCCTTATTCATGAAAAAGGTTTATTATTCATGCTAGAATTGTATTGATTGGAAACCTAAATACATGTGTGAATACATAAACAAATACCATGTCCCTAATAAGCCTCTACTAGACTAGCTCGTTGATCAAAGATGGTTAAGGTTTCCTAACCATAGACATGTGTTTTCATTTGATAATGGGATCACATCATTAGGAGAATGATGTGATGGACAAGACCCATCCGTTAGCTTAGCATAATGATCGTTTGGTTTTATTGATATTGCTTTCTTCATGTCAAATACATATTCCTTTGACTCTAAGATTATGCAACTCCCAGATACCGAAGGAATATCTTGTGTGCTATCAAACGTCAAAACATAACTGGCTGATCACAAAGATGCTCTACAAGTATCACCAAAGGTGTTTGTTGAGTTGGCATAGATCGGGATTAGGATTGGTCACTCCGAGTATCGGGGAGGTATATCGGGGCACTCTCGGTAATACACATCATAAGATTGCATGCAAATGACTAAGGAGTTAGTCACGAGGTGATGTATTACGGAACAAGTAAAGATACTTGCCGGTAATGAGATTGAAGTAGGTAGGAAGATACCCACGATTGAATCTCGGGCAACTAACATACCGATGGACAAAGGGAATTACGTATTGTATCATAACGGTTCGACCGATAAAGATCTTCGTAGAATATGTAGGAGCCAATATGGGCCAGCCGCTCGAGGGAATGGACCCAAGATATCCAGCCCCCAGACCGCAAACAGCCACGAGAGTGGGATAGTTTGGAGGCCCTGAGCGGACTGGTGGCTTTGCTTGGCGTGGAACTGGCAGGCCTCGTAGGATCTCACCAGCTCAGTTGCGTCGTTGAGTGTCGTGGGCCAATAGAATCCGCTGCGGAAAGCCTTGTCCACCAAGGTACGCGACGACGAATGATGCCCGCAGTCTCCACTGTGTATGTCAGCTAGCAGTTCACACCCCTGCTTCCTGGAGATGCATAACAAGGAAACATCATTCGGTTTCTTTCGGTATAGCTAACCGTCCCGGAGGCACTAGGCTGTAGCTTGCCGAGCCACGCACTCCGCCTCCTCCTCCTTCTCCAGGAGGGTTCCTTGCAGAAGGTACGTCTTGAATTCTTCAGTCCAGCACCCTTCCTGGGGTTCGAGCACGAGGAGCAGACGCGCTCCTGAGGTTGGGCCATAGGCGGGGGCTCCTGAGGTTGGCGGCAGGGGAAGCTCCTCCTGAGGCGGCGCAGGCTCCCCGGCCAGAGGGGCCGCTGAGGGCTTGAAGAGTCACTCCTCGAAGACACCGTGCTCTTGGGGCTGACGCCTTGACGCCCTTTTGGCGCTATCATCGGCTTCCTTATTCGTGCCGCGGGGCACATGCTGCAATTCCAGGCCCGAGAATTGCTTCTCCATTTTGCGTACCTCCGCGAGGTATGCCTCCATGTGCTCATCCTTTGGCTCATACACCTTGTTGGAAAAGTTGACGACGAGCCGAGAGTCGCCCTTGATGGTGAGGCGCTTCACCCTCAAGGCCGCCGCAGCCTTGAGGCCGGCGATCAATCCTTCGTATTCCGTGATGTTGTTGGAGACCTTCTTGCCCCGCTGGAAGCAGAGATGCATGGCGTAGTAGAGCTTGTCTTGGGTAGGCGAGATGAGCACGGTGCCATCCCCCGCGCCCTGGCGTGCGAAAGCGCCGTCGAAGTACATGACCCAGCCCTCTGGTGCTTTGCTCCCTGGCGAGAGAGATTGGTCCTCGCCCGCTTCGGGCCTTGGAGCGTCGGTCCATTCCACCACGAAGTCGGCGAGTGCGGCTCCCTTGATGACCCTGGTGGTGCTGAACTCCAGCTGGAATGCCTACAACTCGATGTTCCATTCGGCGACCCTCCCCGCAGCATTGGGGCTCCGGAGTACCCTCTCAAGTGGGTACGCCGAGACAACTTTGATGGGGTGGCTTTGAAAGTAATGGCGTAACATGCGCGAGGCCACGGGGAGCGCGATTAGAAGCTTCTGCGGCATGGGGTAGCGCGCCCGTGCGTTGATGGTAGCTTGTAACATCCCAAATTTTCAATTTGGAATGTTATACATAGGTCATTCATGCATATCATATTTTATTGCATTTTGCCTCGTGATCCTCGAAATTCGAAGCAACTCAAAGACCCATGGAGAGAGTTGGGAATTTCATTATTTTCATATTTGAGTTTTCTCAAATTTTGAAAAGAGGATCATTTGGTTTCAATTATTTTCCCCTCCGAAAATATTTCATATTAAAATATATGAGAGGAGATAATATGACTTCTCCAAAATAAATGAAATATTAGAGGAAAATTATTAAAATCAAATAAGTTATTTTATTTGGATTTTATTGCAATTTTATTTGAATTAGGAAGAAGATGTGTTTTTCCAAATTGCATTAGAGCTATAAATAAATGTTCACTTTGTCCGCAATATTATTAGAGGACCATGAAAATTTATTTCAGGATTTTTGGAGTCCGTTTAGTATTTCTTTTATATGTTTTTCTATGGCAGGATTTATTTAAAAAAGGTAACCGACCTACCGGGCTGTGTCCGACCTAGACACTTGACCCGGCCGGCCTTATAAGCCGAGCCCGCGACCCTGATGCCAGCCCAAAGCCGCGCCCCTGCCCTAACCCTAAGCCGCTGCGCCGCCGCCGCCGCACCTTGCCGCCCTCCGCCGCCGCCGCCGCACGTCGCCGTCCTGCCGCCGCCGCATGCTGCCGACCTCGCCGAGGTAGCCGCTGCCGCCGGTTTTTGCGAGAAAACCGTTCCGTTTTTTGAAACCCTTGTTCTTTTTTTAGATCGGTTTCTTTTCGGTTTAGTTAAATCACGGACGTTCGTTTTAACTAACGCTGTTCATCCGTTTGTCGCAGAGAGCGAACGTTCGCTCATTAGCTTGTTCGTCAGTTTTCTTTTTCTAGGGTTTTTCCACGATTATTTTTAATCGCGATTTCTTCCCTAATTTTTGATCTAGTATATCTTATCGCTCATTTATCCGAATCAGGTGAAACAAGCGCGTAGATCTTCATCTCGAACCCCTCTTTCCGTTTAACCAACTTGAATAAGATTTTGGTACTGTAAAATTTGACTTTAGTCCATATTAGTAATCGGATCTTGTTTCTTCCGTGGTTTGACTTTCGTTGCTCCGTTTGATTCGATTCTTTTGGCAAACCAGAGTTCTTCAGTTGAACTTTCTGGTTAGATCTTCTTATTTGATTTTTCCCCGTGCATCTTTGCTTGATTGCTTATGTATGTTATTGTTTGTTTGCGATAGAACACCCAGAGTGTGAAGCGTGCCACTATGAGTCTCTAGGTTTTGCGGATCATGAGCAAGGCAAGTCACACTTTGATCATACACCTTTATCACCCAGTTTTTATGCATTAGTTTCAACCCTCAGACATTGCATGAGTAGGATCTCTTAACATGTGGGTTTGAGAAGTTGATGATGAGGTAGAACCTATTACCTGTTTTATTATCAAACCCTTGGGAGTTACTTCTACGTTATGCTTATATTGCTATGCTATGCTCGTAGACGTGGTTTGGGTTTGAGTGTATCCATGACAGATGTGAGTTGTAAATTAATGGTTCAACTTAAGGTGGAAACTTTAATGCACATCTGGGTGGATTGCTTGTGGGCACCTGGAGAATCCAGTGTTGTCCAAGGATATCCCGGAGTACTCGTGTGATCATCCTATGGTCTGCCACTCAGGCTCAAAGGGATCATAATATTATTCATGCTAGAAACTTCCATGTGCATCCACAAGCCATTATGGGCTCTGGCATAGTTGAGTATGTTGTGTGACCTCTTTCAGTGGTGGGCTAGGAGATGTAGGGGAAAGTAGGTGTAACGGTCCACCCCGAGTAAAGACTTAATGCTTCTGAAAGACTGTGTCTCGGTCATCCATTTCTCAAACACCCTGTAGTGCGAGAAATCCAACGGAGGAGATCGAGTCTTGTGGGGAAAAGTGCTCAAACCTCTGTAGAGTGTATAAACTAATCATGGTTAGGCGTGTCCCCGGTTATGGACATCTTGAGTATCTGGTACTTGAATTATTGATTTGATCTCATCACTCTAAGTTAATTTGTTGGGATGTTAATGGCTACTTTAATTGGGATTGAGTTGGAGGAACCTCCTCAATGACGTTTCAACTACCATGATAGTTAAATAAAATATATTCCTTTGTTGTAGGGAAAATTGGCTTTTCCCAAAAACAATATAACCATAGAGCCTCCACCAGCCATATATACATGTAGTGATAGCATTTATCTGTTCATTCTTCTCTTGTGTTACTTTGCGAGCTTATTCCATGTGCTGACCTGTTTTCGGGCTGCAATGTATTCATGTTGCAGACTTTTCAGATGACGAGTAAGATGTCATAGGTCATTTTTCATGCACTCAACTATGCCGTTGGAGTTGATGGACTCACTTTATCTTCCAAGCCTTCCGCTGTTATCATAATTAGATGGCCTTAAGCATACTTATTGTAATAAGTTCTCTTTTGACACATTCAATGTAATAAGTGTGTGATTGCTACTCTGTTATAAATCCTTCGAGTACTGTGTGTGTCAACATTACCGATCCAGGGATGACACTGAAGCACAGAGACTTGACCGTTTGAGGTCGGGTCGCTACAAGATGGTATCAGGCCACGCTGAATGTAGGACACGACCACTAAGATGAGCCATAGATCACTCTTCTCTACTCATTTCTGACTCCTCTCCATTTTCTACTCTTTAGGATGGCGGACACAAGGAACAAGTTTACACAGCCGGATGAAGACACCCCGTTTGGACGACACATGAAGGAAGTTACTAGGTACCTAAACATCTGAATACCAAGCTTCACCGGGACCTACACCGCCACTTTACCAGAAGAGGAACGTTGGTTGATTCGATTTCAAGTTCCAGGAAGGACATTCACGCCAATCACTAAACCCATAGAGTTTTCCTTTGACGCCCCAAGCTGGAGTCTAGGCAAGAGCATGGCAACCCATATTGCCATAGGACGCATTGGCGAAGTTTACCACAACGAGCTTAAGGACACTATCTACCAGATATGTGGGCGCCGAGATGAGCAATGGGAGATGATCAGCACCAGGAAGGACAGGTCCATTGCAACATTCATCCAAGAGTTAAACCATCACATTCGTCGCCAAGAGAACCAGATGTGCGCAAGCATGATAGATTTGAAGAAGGTCATGACCAGGATCACAAAGCTAGAAGAGGAGCTTAAGTCTACACATGATGGATATGAGGAGGAAATGATGATACTTGTGGAGAAGAATGACGACCTAACAAGGAAGCTAGGAGTTTTCATGGGAGACCTCACACCAGGAGGGGAGGACGATGAACCTAAGGAGATTCGTTCTGAAGACTACATCATCATCGAGGACACCGACTCCGAGCCTGATGGTAGTGATGATGACTATGAAGACGAAGATGGAGCGGATATGATGGAGTCTTCCACCGATCAAAATTTCTAGTAGAACACCATATGATCACTAGTGTTCCCCCATGTATATAGAATAGTCTGAGCACTGTAAAGATAGTTAGATCGATTGTATGCCCTTGCTTGATTGATTGAGTGATAAGATATGATTGTGTTTGTCTCATGTGCATATGGGTAGTGCTTTCTCATTATACCTCATTCTATTCCAATCTCTCCCCTCTAAACCCATCAGATGCCTCCGAGACGTGACCCCGGATTTGCTTTCCCATCGGAGCTCACTCAGTTGATCCAGCAGCAGAATACACTGATGTAGTTGCTAGTTCAGAATCAGGGCAACAACAACAACAACAACAATAACAACAACCCGCCGCCACCACCTCTAGTTGACAACTTAGCCCGTTTTCTGAGGTTACAACGACCGGTGTTTTCCAGTAGCACTGAGCCCATAGTTGCGGATGACTGGCTACACAGGATTGGAAGGGAGTTAACCACTGCCAGCTGCACAGATGCTGAGAAGGTGCATTTTGCTGCACACCAACTGGATGGACCCACAGCCGCATGGTGGGAGAATTACACAGCCGCCTTTCCCACAGCCAATGTCACTTGGGAATAGTTTCAGCAAGCTTTCCGCACAGCCCATGTCTCAACTAGAGCTATGAGCATGAAGAAGCGTGAGTTTCAGAACTTACTACAAGGGAATTGTATTGTAGGTCAGTACGTGGAGGAGTTTAGTAAGTTATCTTGTTATGCCCCAGATGATGTGGCCACCGATGCCGCGAAGCAGGAGACATTTATGGAAGGGCTGAATGATAAGATGAGCATGGAGTTGATGGTGGCAACATTCAACAACTACCAAGAGTTGGTACATAAGGCTCTTATGACTGAAGGGAAGCAGCAGCAGATTGAGAGCCGCAAGAGGAAGTATGGACAAGGGCTGTACAACTCAGGAGCTCAGCAGAAACGCTGTCTCACCCCGAGCCTGGGAGGATTTACCCGTAACCATGGAGGCCATAACCATAATGGAGGAATTCCGCATAACCACCACAACCCTAGGAATGGAAATGGGAATGGAGCAGGCAGCAATCAGAACCGCTCTAACCCAGCAACGCCCGCCAAGAAGGACCTGAGTCACATTACTTGTTTCAAGTGCGGGAAGACTGGACACAACACCACCGAGTGTTCTGAAGCAAAGAATGGGAATGGTAATGGAAACTCTAGGAAGAAGCCCAACCCATTCAACAAGGGACAAGTGAACCACGTGAACGTGGAGGAGGTTGAAGAGCAGCCTGATGTAGTTATCGGTAAGTTTTTGGTTAAGTCATTTACCGCAATAGTTCTTTTTGTACTGGTGCATCGCATTCATACATTTCAAGGGGATTCGTGGATAAATATAAGTTTCCCACCAAGGTGCTTAGGACACCCATGTTAGTAAGCTCACCAGGAGCAGAGTATATGGCTAGTCAGGGATGTTTTCAGATGCCATTCACCATAGGTAGGCATGTTTTCCCCTCAGACTTGATAATTTTGGGATCCCAAGGATTGGATGTGATACTTGGTATGGATTGGCTATCAATGTATGGAGGAAACATCGATTGCGCCAGTAAGTCAATTTTACTCACCACCCCGGAGGGGAAAAGGATCAAGTATGTACCCCGGCATACCCCTAAGAGTACTCATGTAAATTCTCTCACGGGAGTTGTTCCAGAAGAAGTTCCGGTAGTGAAGGATTACCCGAATGTATTTCCAGAGGAATTACCAGGCATGCCCCTGGATCGAGACATTGAGTTTTTGATAGATTTATTGCCGGGCACCGGACCAATATCTAAGAGACCATACCAGATGCCCGCAAATGATCTAGAGGAGATTAAGAAGCAGATCAAGGAGTTATTGGAGAAAGGTTACATTTGACGAAGTTCATCACCACGGGGAGCCCCAGTGCTCTTGGTTGAGAAGAAGGATAAGTCTCTGAGAATGGTGGTTGATTATCGGGCATTGAATGAAGTAACAATCAAGAACAAGTACCCACTGCCGATGATCAATGATCTGTTTAACCAGCTGCAAGGAGCTAAAGTTTTTTCGAAGATCGACCTGCGATCAGGATACCACCAGCTGAAAATTCGAGAAAAGGATATACCTAAGACAACTTTCACCACAAGGTATGGGCTATATGAGTATACGGTTATGTCATTTAGATTGACTAACGCCCCTGCCTATTTCATGAGTATGATGAATAAGGTGTTCATGGAATTCTTGGATAAGTTTGTTGTGGTGTTCATTGATGATATCTTGGTATACTCGAAGGATGAAGAGGAACACAAGGAGCATTTGCGTTTGGTTCTTGAGAAGCTCAGGGAACATCAGTTATATGCCAAGTTTAGCAAATGTGAGTTTTGGTTGAAGGAAGTTGGATTTCTTGGACATGTTATATCAGGAGAAGGTATAGTAGTGGACCCTACCAAGGTTAAATCAGTCACTGAGTGGGTGGCACCCACCTCAGTTGGAGAGATCCGTAGTTTTCTTGGACTCGCGGGATACTATTGGAGATTCATTGAGAATTTTTCCAAGATTGCGAAGCCCATGACGGCGTTGCTAAAGAAGGACACCAAGTTCCATTGGACTGAAGAATGTGAAGCAAGTTTCCAGGAGTTGAAGAAACGTTTGACTACAGCCCCAGTGCTGATTCTGCCAGATATACGCAAGGATTTCCAAGTGTATTGCGACGCCTCTCGCTTACACTACAAAAAAAATACACTTCCGTGATGATACGTGTTTGTCACAGTAGGTCACGTTTTTTTCATGCATGTACATCCATGACGATTTTATGACAGAATCAAGATAGTCGTACATGTGCTGTCGTAGAAGTGTTCCATGACATTACCAAAATTATCATCACGGAAGTGTCCACTTCCATGACGATAAATCGCGTGTCACAGAAGTGCTTTTGTCAAGGATGACCAACACGTGGCATCCACTGTAACGAAACGCCGTTAAGCTACCGGGTCGGATTTTGGATCCGATAACCCGTCAATAGCCCCGACCAATGGGAAATTTCCACGTGTAAAATTCTGATTGGCCGAAGGAAACACGTGTTGCCTCACCGTTGGGACAGATGTCATCCACTCATTGGACAGGAGGCGCCTATGATAGGTCGACACTTGGCATGGCCCAACAGTGGCCCATTCCGGTGAAAAAGGCCAGCCCAGTAAAAATTAGGAGGCCGGCCCATATAAGGCCTACTTGTGTTAGGTCCATTTAAGCCCACGGCCCATACGAGATGTGGCAATTCGGCCCGTCAATGGCCCGTTAAAGATTTGACACCATTGCAGCCCATCGTCAGTTCGAGCCCATTAACAACCCGCTATATATTTGAGATCAATATCGGCCTGATGAGATTTCGGCCTGTTAAAGGCCCATTTAATGGATGGGCCAATTTTCAGGATGTACATCTTTCAACCTTTTAGCGACCCATTTAAATTTTGGGCTAATTTCCGGCTCGGTGTGTCTTTCAGCCTGTTGACGGCCCATAAATCTGATGGGCCATTTGTAGTCGGACCTGAGTTTCGGCCTTTTAGCAGCCCATTTAAGTGTTGGGCCAATTTCTGGCCCGGTGTCACTTTCAGCCTGTTGGCGGCCCATAAATCAGTTGGGCCATTTGTAGTCGGACCTGAGTTTTGGCCTTTTAGCGACCCATTTAAGTGTTGGGCCAATTCCCGGCCCTGTGTGCCTTTCGGCCTGTTAACGGACCATAAATGAGTTGGGCCATTTGTAGTTGGACCTTAGTTTTGGCCTTTTAACTGCCCATGCCCTTCATGGTCCAATACCAGCCCGGTTTCTCTTTCGGCCTGCTAAAGGCCCACAACACAGTTGGGCCATTTACAATACGACCTGACTTTCGGCCTCTTAGCGGCCCATGCTCTTCATGGTCCAGTACAATCCCGCTGTCTCTTTCTGCCTGCTAAAGGCCTACAGTATAGTTGGACCATATGTAGCCCAAACTTAGTAATGGCCTGTTAACGACCCGGGAGGTAAGAGGGCCGACCATTAAATTTCGGCCTAGTAACGGCCCATTAACTTAATGGGCCCACTAAAGTTCGTTCATGTCTTTAGGCCAAATTAGATAATTTGAGCCCATTACGACGAGCAATTATGCACAGGACCAAAACCGATCAAGCAAAGGTACGGCATACAGGGAATAACATTGCACATCCAGCATATATTACAGGAAATTACATCCACTTGGCAATCAAAGATTGATGCCAGTGCAAATAAATGAGCAGAATCTAACCATCTACAACGTCACAATCTGCAACCTCAGCATAGATGACACCCATAAGCATGTGGGCAAGTTCTTGCTGCTTTTCTACACTGTCTCTAAAAACATTGATCAGTTGTTGTGTCGCACGACTCTGCACCTCTGATTCATCCACCATTTCCATCATTGCTTCAGCCATTAATTGGTTCACAAACATACATTCATTCCGTTGCATTCGAGATAGAGGATACTGAACAGATTCAGATGGCGCTTTTGGCAGGCTTGTATTATTGATAGTGGAGAGTGTCTCGACCACTGCATCATAACATAAATTAGGACGGGAACCAAATAGATTAATCATGAGTTATTGCCATATTACCTGGCCTAGATTTACTGGAAAGAAACAATTGAGTTGTCTTGCTGTTTTCAGAGTTTGTCTTCTTATCTTCAGCAGCATGCACAAAATTAACACACTAGCATTGCTATCATTGGCCAAGTAAGATAATAGGAAAGCAACATTGACACAATGAACGTTTGGGCAACTAGCCTACACCAAATTAACACAATATGGCATAGCTATCATTAGCCAGGTAAGGTAATACGAAAGCAACATTGACACAATGAATGAATGGGCAACCAGAGAAGCACTACAATTCAGTAATGTGCGTGATATGAGATAGTACATTCGTGCAGCTCAGTATGCAAAACTACCACGCAGTTATCCTTACGAAAATCAACATTGGCGCCTTTAACATTTTGCTACAACTAATTTTAGATCAGATAAAGGTTAGATTCACGCCGATTAACAAAATACATGCTGATGTAAAAATATAGTGATATACAACAGGTACTTACATCAACATTGGAGCATAGAGAATTCCCGCAAGATATTTTCCTCGAATACGATCCCAATGAGGGAAGTCTTGTATCGTTTAACCTTATTTTCTAAAATAGAGATGGGTAAGAAACATGTAGAAAATATGATTAGAATGCTATAAAATTTCATGATGCGAGGATATGCACACGCTTCTTAGAATGGAGGTTACATTCTTTTGCTGGACTGGAGCGGACTAGTTCTTTGGCCACTGGAATCTGCTTATTATCAGTGGGAGTTGGTTTTCTCTGTGCTGGAGCAGTATCTATGAAAAATGGAGTTGGTTCATTATCCCCTGGCGTTTGGATCTTTTGCAAAGACCTGGTTTGTAACCCTTTAGATTTTAACATAGCCATCTTCCCCTTGCATGCCTTATATAGAAGAATGGTGATTCAGTTATGAAACATGCTACAGCAGAGATGGAATAGGTACCGAAGAATAGAAAGCCATGACATATTGACATGTATTCCCTCCATCCGGAAAAAAATGGATGGGTCTAGGCGTATTTCAGTTCTAGATACATCCAGTTTTATCCATTTCTGTGACATTTAATCTGGACGGAGGGAGTATGATGTAAGAGCTAGGGATACGACAGGACAACATAGTAAAAAAACACTGAAAAACCCACTGCAGAAGCAAAGTATTCAAACCCACTGATATGAGATAGTACACTCATACAGCTCAGGATGTAAAACTACCAGGCAGTTTTCCTTGCAAAAATCAACATTGTGGCCTTTATTCATACATTTTGCTACAACTAAATTTAGATCAGATAAAGGTTGGATTCACGCCGATTAACAAAATACGTGTTGATGTCAAAATATAGTGATATACAACAGGTACTTACATCTACATTGGAGCACAGAGAATTCCTACAAGAATCTTTCCTCATAAACGATACCATTGCATAAATTCTTCTATCTGTTAAGCTTATTTTCTAAAAGAGAGATGGGTAAGAAACATGAAGAAAATATGATCAGCATGCTATAAAATTTCATGATGCAAGGATACGCACACGCTTCTTAGAATTGAGTTGACATATTTTTGCTGGACTAGAGTGGACTAGTTCTTTGGCCACTGGAATCTGTTCTTATCAGTAGGAGTTGGGTTTCTCTTTGCTGGAGCAGTATCTATAAAAACTGGAGTTGGTTTATTATCTCCTGGCATTTGGATCTTTTGCAAAGGCCTTGTTTGTAACCCTTCAGATTCTAACATAGTCGTCTTCCCCTTGCATGCCTTGTATAGAAGAATGGTGCTTTAATTATAAAACATGCGACAGCAGAGAGATGGAATAGGTACTGAAGAATAGAAAGGCATGACATATTGACATGTATTCCCTCCATCCGGAAAAAAATGGATGGGTCTAGGCGTATTTCAGTTCTAGATACATCCTTTTTTATCCATTTCGGCAACATGTAATCCGGACGGAGGGAGTATGGTGTAAGAGCTAGGGATACGACAGGACAACACAGCAAAAAAACACTAGTTGAATGTAAAACTGTGTGCTAGCGGAATATGAACAGAAATAACTAAGGCAACATACATGTGTATGATTGGGAAAATAAGATGGCATTGCAACAGAGCACTAGAACAACACTTCAATGTAAAAAAAACATGGTATGGTAGACAGATGAAGTACATACTGATGAATAACAATGCATAAGATATTCAGAAGCATGATGTTCAAATTAAGCAGATGGCATTGCGATAGAGTATAATGAAAGTAATTGAATTTGAAAACATGTTATCATGAATGGAATAGGTACTGAAAAATAGGAAGGCATGACATATTTACATGCATGATCAGCATGCTAAGCACATGGCATTGCAATAGAGTAGATACACTCCAGGACATTATATGCATGTTGTACCCATATCACAGTCCAAGTTAGAGCAAGGACCTTGTGGGGTGAAGAGGATTCATCATCTTTCTGCAAGTCTTCTGAAGAACTGCCTTTACATGTTCCATCATATTGGGTATCATTGACATCAAGTTTATTGGCCTTTACATTGCTCCATGAGGTTCTTGTGGATATATCAGTGTGTGCAATCATATCTGACATGCATGGAAGACAACTAGTAGTTAGATTTATGTAATGAGTGCCTATAGGAGACGACATAAATAGTAAGACTGGGGTTAACTAGCAGCAACAGGTCTCATAAACTAAAGGGAGAACATAGATGAAAGCTACAGAATATGTATCGTTTGTACGCAAGATCAACTAGATGGCACACAAAAGTATTAAAGAACAACATAGGTAATACTAGAAGTGGTATAATACTATAATCACCAGCCTGTGGGATAGCATTGACTGATGGATGATAACTATGGAACAGCGTTACCTAAAGAACAAGTATCTTAGCTGAACTATGGAACAACGTTAACTCCTGAACAAGACCCGTAAGAGATCAACATTAATATACAGTGAAATGTGATGATCTATTTTCCATTCTTAGATGAATAACAAAGCCATAAATGTTGCACACAAGTAAGATGAGGGTACAACCTATCTGGCTGCCATCCATAGGAGTGAGCATCATGTGCTGACTTGTCGATGGCCCTGCAGTTGTTGTGGCTGTCCATGTCGGGCATGCGCATTCGATGCAGGGAACTGTTGAGTGGGGACTATAGCTCCGTTCTGGTGTATGCTTCCCTTGTTGGAGCAGCTGCGGTGAGTCGGAAGACAGTGTGTCTGAAGATGCAGATAACGCATAATGCTAAGAACGACATATCTCTTTGATCTAAAGAAATACACTAAGAGATCAACAGCAAGGTACGAGAGTGGTCACACGTCTGTTGACTGAAGACTAAATTGGGGTCACACGATTTTATTTTATTTTGGTACTGTCCGATCTATGCCGGATGGCTGGCCGTCTTGTGCCTCCCGGCTGACACTGTTCGAAATCTTCCCCGAAGAGCCAGCGACCAATGGCAGAGCAGCCTTCCTCCGCCGTCCGTGGCCCGGCCAAAACCCGGCTCCCCGCCCCACCGCACTGCCGTGGTTGCGCCGCCCCTGGGCCAATCCATAAAGACTCCCGGTCATCCAGATCCGGCGGCGGCAGTACCTTCAACCCACGCAACTCTAAAAGATAGCCATCTAAGCGTTGCTTCCGCGGCGAACTTGTGGCCCCGCACCCTTACGTTAGACACCAGCCAACTGCCAACCTAGGAGCTCCGCCGCCTCGAGGGGTGCTGCTTCCCATTGGGAATCGATTGGCCCAGAATAAAAATTCAGACAACTGACGCCTAAATAAAGTGATTTGAGATGAGGGTGTGACCTATCTGGTGGCATGGTGAAGTAGGTAGGTCCAGCTACCGAGTCGGTGAGGCTGGCGCGGTTGCGGTGGCGACCGGCGGCAGGGAAAGAGCAATGTCGCGACGGTCGACAGCTATGTGGAAGCAGCGCCAGGACTCTGGACGAATCCGAAGTTGGAGCCGCTCCGGCGCCGTGAACAACGGCGGGGTTGAATCGGCTCTGGTACGGTTCACGCGGCCATCATCGAGGTAGCACCAGCAGCATGGAGTAAGAGGTACACGGACCAGTGCATGACGGCAAATGGACAGCGTCTCCGGCATTAGGGAGGAGGGCGGCTGTGAAATTGGTGCGGTGGGGGCGCCATGGAGGTGGGGCTGAGGTTTCGCGGCTCGGGAGAAGGGAGCTTCCTGGGGAGAAGGTGATTTGGCACCCACGAGTTATGAATAGGGGCGGGCGGGCGGGGGGGGTGGGAATTGGGAGGGGAGTGGAACCATGTCTTACGGACGCATTTGTCTGAAATGTGAGGGGGAGTTACAGTTCTACCCTTGCCTATAGGCTTCTCGGCTTGGGTCTATGTACTGAGGGTCAGGGATAGTAGAGTAACTTTGCTTCTCCCCAAATAGTGGGCGGGAGCGATTTCGGGCAAGGAGGGCGTGTTTTGAACTATAGTGGGCGCGAGCGATTTCGGGCGAGGAGAATGTGTTCTGAAATAGTGGGCGCGAGCTATTTCGGGCGAGGAGAGCGTGTTTTGCCGACCATGGTTTATGAATTATCCGGCACATGTCATTTCGGTCGAGGAGAAGGCACGCTTGGATGAAGTTAGGAACCTACCCTCGGTGTACAATGGGCCAATTGATGCGTGTTCCACATAGGACGGCAATTTCGCGTCTCCCATTTATTTGCTCGGGCGAATTCCACCGAGCAGAGAGGATGTTTAACGGTTCATTCGAATTTTGGGAGAACGAGCATCCACGTCTACCTTACCAAGTCGATTTGGATCAAATTTTGAAATATTAGCTTGCCACTTCTTTTTTAGATGGAGAGATGATGCTCGGGAGTATGTGTTTTTACATGCTCGTTGCTAGCGATTTACTACATGACAAATAGTTGACCCACTCAAAAACGCGAATCAAACCCAAAATGAAATATCTCGATTCAATGAAATAGCTCGTTCAGTAGGTCAAAATAGTGAACTAAACCCAAAATTGAACACCTCAATCGAGTAGCATGTTGTACAGTATTATAGTACTCCATGAACATGTTGAAAGTCAAATTAATGAACTTGTTTGATATACGCATATATCCGTTGATGTGTGGATTGATGACAACATGTTCTCCAATTTAAATATTTGAATGCAAGTTTATATCAAAACATGGTTTATATCAGTCTTTGATGCATAAAACGCGACCTCCCCCTCTCCTGGACTCCTGTTCTCTGTCTCTCTCTCTCTCTCTCGCCGACAATCTTCAATTCTGTCACATGCATCCGACACAAAAACCTTGTTGGTCCCTCTCCCTTTCTCTCCATCTCTCTCTCTCTCTCTCTCCGCTTTGTGTGTGTGGGGGGGGGGGTCTTTCTAGTTCGCATGCATATATACACCATCTATAGGTCTCTCTCGCACATTATGTATGATACTCTAGCTAGTCCAAGCTAGATATCTTGGGTGCACTCATCGTACGCACACAAATTCCTTGGCTCTTTTCCCGTAACTCTCTCACGCACCACTATGTTATCTCGGAGCTCTTCCCCCCTCTCTCAAACTCTCCATCCACCTGGGTCACACATACACATGCATATCTCACTCGCACTCGATAGGCCCATCTAAAACTCTATCTCTCCCCCTCGTTCTCTCTCCATCTCACATGCGCACACACACAATCTCATGCCCAGCTAGCCAAGTATGATGGTCTCTCACTCAATTGTAGGCACACGCAGTCCCCCCTATATGTATATGACTAGCTAATCTTAGTCTCCATCACAAACATGTGCATGGTCTATCTCGATTTCTCTTGAGGCATCTTTCTATCGCGCATGCACTCCCTCGATCTCCCACCCATATAGTCCTCTCACAATCTCGATGGGATCTCTCTATCACAAACACACCCTCTCTCCCTCCCCATGGGTCCATGCCATCCATGTGTCCCTCTCGACCTTTGTTCCTTGTTGGCCAGACCTCTATTGGACATGTGCTACAGGGGTGTCTCTCTCCATTGCAAACAATCACACACTAGCTATCTTTGTGTATCTCCTCGCCTCGCTTTTCCATCTCGGAGATGCATGCGTGATATGTTCGCATAAGAAACGAAAAAACATAATCTCTCTCTAATTTATCGTTTGTTGTCACTTTCTCTTTCACGCACATACTCTTTTTGCACACTTACTCATTCTCCTTCACACGCACTTGATCTGTGTTGACTGAGGCACTCTCCTCGGTCCATAGCATATAGATTTATTGAAAAGTCAAACATCACAAAGTTTGACCATGTACGTGGAGAAAAAGAATTACATCTGGTACGGCAAACGTATACCATTAGATTCACCATGAGATGTAGTTTTGTATGATGTATCTTTGGTATTGTAGATATAAGTAACATTTGCGTGAACCTGATCAAAGTTTCCAAAGTTTGACTTCTAAAAATTTACATGCACTGCATTATCGAGCGGATGGAATATCTCTTTCCCCCTCTCAGCTATCTGACGCACCACTCGGCCTTATCGGGGCTCCTCAATCTCTCTCAAACTTTATTGGTCAGTTTGGTTCGTGAACTGACCCTCATGCCTTGATGGCCGGTACTACCTGGTGTGGACGTGAGATGTAAAATATTTTTGCCTGGCCAGGCTTGTGTGGTGCTGAAGTGTTTGGTTCATGCCTGGGCCAGGCAAAGCATCAACGTCCCATCAATCAATCCATGCATCAATTATTTACTGCTAATATCCATCCACGTTGCTGTTAGCCTCGTGGACACACGACCAGGCACGGCCAGGCGTTCGAAATCGGTCGCCTAGGCCAGGCTACTTGCAGTGTCTGGAGTTCAGCCAGGGTAATTAAAATGCAAGGGAACCCAGGCCAGGCGGGCTTTCTTTTTCACAGGGTAGCAACCAAACAAGTGTGCATGAAATCCAGCCACAACCCCAGCCCAGGCAAAAGATGCTCAGGACGCAAGCCAAACTGGCCTTATATCTCCCTGGTTCACACATACACATGTCTCGCTCGCGCTATACATATAGACCCATCCAACACTCTCCGCCCTTGTTCTCTCTCCATGTGACACGCACCCCCCTAAGTACCATAATCCCTCACTCCATCATATGCGCAAGCACTCCCCCCACCTAAGTATGATTATCTCTTACTAGCCATCAGGAACACACGTATTGTCTCCTTCCATCCATACGTCTATCTCGATATCTCTCAGGGCATCTTCTATCGCGCACACACCTTGTCACTCGATCTCCCACCCATGTAGTCCCATCACGATCTCCAGGGGATCTCTCTATGACAACATACACTCTCTCCTCCCCATGTCTGCAATTTCTCTGTACGTCTCTCTCGACCTCTCTCCCTTGTTTGTCAGACCCCTCTTGGCCACGTGCTAGGGGTCTTGCTCTCTCGGTTCCAAACAACCACACACTATCTCCTCACCTTGCCTCCGTTGTCGAAGATGCATGTGTGATATGTTTGCATAAGACATGCACGCTTTTTCTCTACTTTTATCGTGTGTTGTCCATGTCTCTTTCACACACGCACACACACTTTTTTCACTCTCTCTCTCTCTAGTTAGGGACTCTGTCACGTCCATAAGCATATGGATGTTTTGAAAAGTCAAACCTCATAAAAGTTTGACCAGGTATATGTCGAGAAAAACATTTACATCTGGAGCGATCATTAGATTCATCACAACATGTACTTACTTCATACTATCATTTATCTTTGGTACTGTAGATATAAGTAATTTCTTTATAAACTTGGTCAAAGTTTCAAAAGTTTGACTTAAAAAAATGTTGCAACTACATTATCGAATGGAGGGAGTAGCTCTTTCTCTCTCTCTCTGCTATCTCTCACGGGCCTCCCCTCTCACTCGAACTCTCTATACTGATGGATTATACGCTCACTGTGTCAGCGTATATCTCCGTATATTGTTTAGTTGACCAGTCAACCAATCCACATGCGGCCTTGTCAGCTCGTGTTATGTATCTTCGTGTGTTGGCCCATGTGGAAGTGGGTGAAAATAAGTAAACTAGAGGCCCATCTGACACGCGGTGAAGTAAACAAAGTTGAAACCACTCGGGGTAGCACCCCGCACGCTAGTAAATTGAGGGCACATTGAGGACAAACTTCTTGCGCGCGAAGGACGCACTCGCGCACAATTCACCACTGCACGGCGGCATGCACAGAAGGGCGCACTCGCGCACACCCAGCACACAACACACACCAACACACGTGTACACCGGCATCGCCGCCGGTTGAGATGGACGGCGAGGCAGCCAACAAGTGGAGGCGGCTTGAGCCAAAACCGCATCCGGCGAGCATGGACTTCATCAGCAGCCTCCCCGATGACATGTTGCTCGTCATCATCGGCCTCCTCCCCACAAAATCTGCCATGCGGACCGCCCTGCTCTCCCAGTGAAGGCGCCACCTCTGGCGCTGCGTCCCCCTCAACCTCACCGTCGATAGCTGCCTCTACGATGGGGATTGCAAACGCATGGCCGCAGTCTCCAAGTTCAGTACCCTGGGCCAGCCAGACGCCTTGACATCCGCATGTTCAGTACCAACAGCAAGGTCCAACCCAAGTTCGACGAGTGGTTCTTATCCCCCGCCCTAGATCAGCTCGAGGAGCTCAGCTTTGAAGCTGGACAATGTCGCTCTCTGCGGTCGTCCGCGCTCCGCCTCACGCCAATGTTGTGCCGCACCAGCTTCAGCTCTTGCTATCTGATGACCGACAAGTATAGGGGATCTATCGTAGTCCTTTCAATAAGTAAGAGTGTCGAACCCAACGAGGAGCAGAAGGAAATGATACGCGGTTTTCAGCAAGGTATTCTCTGCAAGTACTGAAATAAGTGGTAATAGATAGATTTGTGATAAGATAGGTTGTAACGAGCAACAAGTAACAAAAGTAAATAAAGTGCAGCAAGGTGGCCCAATCCTTTTGTAGCAAAGGACAAGCTGGAACAAACTCTTATAATAGGAAAAGCGCTCCCGAGGACACATGGGAATATCATCAAGCTAGTTTTCATCACGTTCATATGATTCGCGTTCGATACTTTGATAATTTGATATGTGGGTGGACCGGTGCTTGGGTGTTGTTCTTACTTGAACAAGCATCCCACTTATGATTAACCTCTATCGCAAGCATCCGCAACTACAACAAAAGTATTAAGGTAAACCTAACCATAGCATGAAACATGTGGATCCAAATCAGCCCCTTATGAAGCAACGCATAAACTAGGATTTAAGCTTCTATCACTCTAGCAACCCATCATCTACTTATTACTTCCCAATGCCTTCCTCTAGGCTCAAATAATGGTGAAGTGTTATGTAGTCGACGTTCACATAACACCACTAGAGGCTAGACAACATGCATCTTATCAAAATATCAAACGAATACCAAATTCACATGACTACTCATAGCAAGACTTCTCCCTTGTCCTCAGGAATGAACGTAATTACTCACAAAGCATATTCATGTTCATAATCAAAGGGGTAATAATATGCATATAGGATCTGAACATATGATCTTCCACCAATTAAACCAACTAGCATCAACTACAAGGAGTAATCAACACTACTAGCAACCTACTAGCACCAATCCCGGACTTTGAGACAAGAATTGGATACAAGAGATGAACTAGGGTTTGGAGATGAGATGGTGCTGGTGAAGATGTTGATGGAGATTGCCCTCTCCCGATGAGAGGAGCGTTGGTGATGACGATGGTGATGATTTCCCCCTCCCGGAGGGAAGTTTCCCCGGCAGAACAACTCTACCGGAGCTCTAGATTGGATCCGCCAAGGTTCCGCCTCGTGGTGGCGGAGTCTCGTCCTGAAAAGTTCCTTCTTATTTTTTTCTCATAGAAAGACCTCATATAGGAGAAGATGGGCGTCGGAGAGCCACAGGGGGCCCACAAGGTAGGGGGCGCCCTAGGGGGGGGCGCCCCCACCCTCGTGAGAAGGGTGTGGGCCCCCTGGCCTTCATCTTTGGCGTGGATTTTTCTTTATTTCATTTAAGACGTTTCGTGGAGTTTCAGGACTTTTGGAGTTGCGTAGAATAGGTCTCTAATATTTGCTCCTTTTCCAGACCAGAATTCCATCTGCCAGCATTCTCCCTCCTTATGTAAACCTTGTAAAATAAGAGAGAATAGCCATAAGTATTGTGACATAAAGTGAAATAACAGTCCATAATGCAATAAATATCGATATAAAAGCATGATGCAAAATGGACGTATCAACTCCCCCAAGTTTAGACCTCGCTTGTCCTCAAGCGAAAAGCCGATAACAATAAATATGTCCTCATGTTTAGAGGTAGAGGTGTCGATAAAAATAAAATACGGACATGAACGCATCATGATTATTCTCATAGCAGCAACATATATAGCTTTTGTCATATGATTACTTATATTCAAGTGATGATCTATTCACAATGCAAAAGCATAAATCATAAACCTTATTGGGCTCCGACAAACTATAATCTCAGTCATTGAAGCAATTGCAATTTATCATAACATCGGAAAGAGTCTATGTCAGAGCTAAAAAGCAAGTCCACATACTCAACTATCATTTAGTCCTCCATAATTGCTAACACTCACGCGATATTTGTGGTTACGGAGTTTTAATCGGACACAGAGAAAGATAGGGGCTTATAGTTTTGCCCCACAACCTTTTACCTCAAGGGTAATGTCAACAATAATGGTTCATGCTCCCCTACATCTAATTAGATATATATATCATGTTCTTTCCAACATGCTGAGCTTGCCAAAGGATAAAATGAAAAAGAAAAGGTGAAGATCACCATGACTCTTGCATAAGGTAGAAGATAATAATAAAGGATAATCCCTTCGCAGAGGGAAGCAGAGGTTGCCATGCGCTTTTATGGTTGGGTGCATACAATCTAAATGCGAAAGAACGTCACTTTATATTGCCCCTTGTGATATGAACCTTTTTCATGGAGTCCGTCGCTTTTATTACTTCCACATCACAAGATCGTATAAAGCTTATTTCTCCCACACCAATCAATCATACATATTTAGAGCAATTTTCATTGCTTTGCACCAATGACAACTTACTTGAAGGATCTTACTCAATTCATAGGTAGATATGGTGGACTCTCATGGCAAAACTGGTTTAAGGGTATTTGGAAGCACAAGCAGTATTTCTACTTGGTGCTGAGAATTTGGCTAGCATGAGGGGGAAAGGCAAGCTCAACAAGTTAGAGGATCAATGACAACATACTTTAGCTCAGATATAAGAAATACATAACTCATTACGTTGTCTTCCTTGTCCAACATCAACTCTTTAGCATGTCATATTTTAATGAGTGCTCCCAATCATAAAAGATGTCAATGATAATATATCTATATGTGAAAACCTCTCTTTCCTTATTACTTCCTATTAATTGCAACAATGACCAAAGCTATGTCTGCCAACTCCCAACAACTTTTAATCATCATACTCTTTCTATCTGAAGTCATTACTCTCAATAAGATCAATATGAACTCTTTGTTTCTTTTTATTCTTTTCTTCTTTCTTTTATTCATCCAAGATCATGGCAAAATAATCAAGCCCTTGACTCAACACTAATCTTTATTATATATAGCTCACGGACTCGATTACAAAGAGAGAACATAAAGCAAAACTCAAAACTAGATCATGCCATAAACTTTATTCTACTAGATCAAGATACTACTAATAGGATCGAACTAAGAAAAATGGTAAAGATAGGAGTTGTGATTGTGATACGATACCGGGGCACCTCCCCCAAGCTTGGCAGTTGCCAAGGGGAGTGCCCATACCCATGTGATTATGTCTCCTTCTTTGTTGTTGGTGTAATATTCTTGGCGATGATACCCCTCAGGATGCGGTTATCCTCCTCGAGCTTATTGACTTGATGTTTGAGGTCCATTATTTCCTTACGAAGCTTCCCTATGACAGCTAAAGCTCCTTGCACCCAAGGGTGTTGCATAGCTGCAGGAGAACAAGTGACACTCCTATTCATATTTTCATAGCTAAGAAATCTAACATTAGAAGGGATAACCGAGTTTGGAATAGCTGAGCTCTGTAGTTCCCCCATCGTGAACCCATCTCGGAGGCGAGAGGTGACTTCTTCATCCTCCATGGCATCTACTCTCATCAAGTCAGCCTCCATCTCTTCCTCCGTTGCTGGCCCAAAGTGGTCAGCATCGCTGTTTGCCCTTGGTTTCGGTGCCGGATTAGATACCCGGCTCTCCCCGATTGATTCTTGAGAAGACATCTTGTTGTAATCTGCAGCAGCAACAACTCGAAAACAAAAAACAGAGGAAATTTCCGTGATACGGGAGTCAAAACCTTTGGGAGAAAACGGAGTCCGGAAGGCACAAGAGGTGCTCACGAGGTAGGGGGGCGTGCCCACCACCCTCATGGGGCCCTCGTGTCCTTCCCGGTGGTGCTACTTATTTTTTCTATTTTTCTAAATATTCCAAAACGGAGAAATATTGCCTTAAAAATTGTTTTGGAGTCGGTTTACTTACCGTACCACATACCTATTCCTTTTCGGAGTCTGAAACGTTCCGGAAAGTGTCCCTTATGTATTCCTCCGGGGTTACGGTATCAATAATATTGGTTTCAACATTTATGGGATTACCTGAGATATAATGTTTAATTCTTTGACCGTTTACCACCTTCGGATTTGTGCCCTCGAAGTTGTTGATTTTTATGGCACCGGAACGATAGACCTCTTCAATAACATAGGGGCCTTCCCATTTAGAGAGAAGTTTTCCTACAAAAAAATCTTAAACGAGAGTTGTATAGCAATACATAATCACCTATATTAAACTCACGCTTTTGTATCCTTTTGTCATGCCATCTTTTAAATTTTTCTTTAAACAACTTGGCATTTTCATAAGCTTGGGTTCTCCATTCATCAAGTGACCTAATATCATATAACCTCTTCTCACCGGCAATTTAAAATCATAGTTAAGCTCTTTAATAGCCCAATATGCCTTATGTTCTAGTTAGAGAGGTAAGTGACATGCTTTTCCATAAACCATTTTATATGGAGACATACCCATTGGATTTTTGTATGCAGTTCTATAAGCCCATAATGCATCATCAAGTTTCTTGGACCAATTCTTTCTAGACCTATTAACAGTCTTTTGCAAAATTAATTTGAGCTCTCTATTTCTCAACTCTACTTGACCACTAGACTGTGGGTGATAAGGAGATGCAATTCTATGATTAACATCATATTTAGCAAGCATTTTACAGAAAGCACCATGAATAAAGTGTGAACCACCATCAGTCATTAAATATCTAGGGACTCCAAACCTCGGGAAAATAACTTCCTTAAGCATTTTAATAGAAGAGTTATGATCAGCACTACTAGTTGGAATAGCTTCTACCCACTTAGTAACGTAATCAACATCAACTAGAATATGTGTGTATCCATTAGATGAAGGAAAAGGTCCCATATAATCAAATCCCCAAACATCAAACGGTTCAATAATAAGAGAATAATTCATAGGCATTTCTTGACGTCTACTAATATTACCAATTCTTTGACATTCATCACAAGACAAGACAAACTTACGGGCATCCTTGAAGAGAGTAGGCCAATAGAAACCAGATTGCAATACCTTATGTGCAGTTCTATCTCCAGCGTGGTGTCCTCCATAAGACTCAGAGTGACACTTGCGTAGGATCTGTTCCTGTTCATGCTCAGGTACACAATGTCTAACAACACTATCTACTCCTTCTTTATAAATATGTGGGTCATCCCAAAAGTAGTGTCTCAAATCATAGAAGAACTTTTTCTTTTGCTGGTATGTGAAGCTAGGCGGTATAAACTTAGCAACAATATAATTAGCATAATCAGCATACCATGGAGTACTACGAGAAGTACTTATAACATTTAATTGTTCATCAGGAAAGCTATCATTAATAGGTAGTGGGTCATCAAGAATATTTTCTAACCTAGACAAGTTGTCTGCAATGGGGTTCTCAGCTCCCTTTCTATCAACAATATGCAAATCAAATTCTTGTAGCAAGAGAACCCATCTAATAAGTCTCGGTTTAGCATCTTTCTTTTCCATAAGATATTTAATAGCAGCATGATCAGTTTGGATAGTTACTTTAGAATCAACAATATAAGATCTGAACTTATCACAAGAAAATACAACTGCTAAAAGCTCTTTTTCAGTAGTAGCATAATTTCTTTGAGCATTGTCTAGAGTCTTACTAGCATAATGAATATCATTCAATTTCTTATGAACTCTTTGCCCTAGAACAGCACCTATAGCATAATCACTAGCATCACACATAATTTCAAAGGGTAAATTCCAATCAGGTGGCTGAACAACAGGTGCAGTGACTAATGCTTTCTTAAGTATTTCAAATGCTTCTACACAATCATCATCAAAGACAAATGGTATATCTTTTTGCAATAAATTAGTCAGAGGCCGAGAAATTTTTGAGAAGTCCTTAATGAACCTCCTATAAAATCCGGCGTGATCAAGGAAACTTCTTATACCTTTGATGTCCCTGGGACATGGCATCTTTTCAATAGCATCAACCTTGGCTTTATCAACTTCAATACCTCTTTCAAAAACTTTGTGCCCCAAGAAAATACCTTCATTAACCATAAAGTGGCACTTTTCCCAATTCAAGACAAGATTAGTTTCTTCACATCTCTGCAAAACTCGATCAAGATTGCTCAAGCAATCATCAAAAGAGGAACCATAGACGGAAAAGTCATCCATGAAAACCTCACAAATCTTTTCACAAAAGTCAGAGAATATAGCCATCATGCATCTTTGAAAGGTAGCAGGTGCATTACATAAACCAAAAGGCATACGTCTATAAGCAAAAGTACCAAAAGGGCATGTAAAAGTAGTCTTTGATTGATCGCTAGCCGACACAGGTATTTGAGAGAAACCAGAATAACCATCTAGAAAGCAATAGTGTGTATGTTTGCATAATCTTTCTAGCATTTGATCAATAAAGGGTAAGGGTAATGATCTTTCTTAGTAGCTTTATTTAATTTGCGGAAATCAATTACCATCCTATAACCTGTGATAATTCTTTGTGGAATCAATTCATCTTTATCATTAGGAACAACAGTAATACCTCCCTTCTTAGGGACACAATGGACAGTACTTACCCACTCACTATCAGCAACGGGATAGATTATACCTGCCTCCAGAAGCTTTAGTATTTCTTTTCTTACCACTTCTTTCATTTTAGGATTCAGACGTCGTTGAGGATCATGACCTGGTTTGGCATCTGCTTCCAAATTTATTTTATGTTGACATAGAGTGGGACTAATGCCCTTAAGATCATCAAGAGTATATCCAATAGCAGCACGGTGCTTCTTCAGAGTTTTCAATAATCTTACTTCTTCATGCTCTGAAAGGTTAGCACTAATAATAACAGGATATATCTTGTTTTCATCAAGATAAGCATATTTAAGATTATCAGGCAAAGGTTTAAGCTCAAACACGGGATCACCCTTAGGTGGAGGAGGATCCCCTAAGATTTCAACAGGCAAATTATGTTGCAGCATAGGTTCCTGTTTAAAGAATACTTCATCTATTTCCCTTCTTTCATTCATGAACATATCATTTTCATGGTCTAATAAATAGTGTTCTAAAGGATCACTAGGAGGTACGGCAATAGAAGCAAGACCAATAACTTCATCCTTACTAGGTAATTCTTCCTCACGATGTTGTTTACTACATTTAGAGAAATTAAACTCATGTACCATATCATCCAAGCCAACAGTAACAACATTCTTTGTGCAATCTATGGTAGCATTGACAGTATTTAAGAAGGATCTACCAAATATAATGGGACAAAAGCTATCTTGCGGAGAAGTAAGAACAAGAAAATCAGCAGGATATTTAGTTTTCCCACACAAGACTTCAACATCTCTAACAATTCCAATTGGTGAAATAGTATCTCTATTAGCAAGTTTAATTGTGACATCAATATCTTCTAACTCAACAGGTGCAATATCATGCATAATTTATTTGTATAAGTCATGAGGTATAACACTAGCACTAGCACCCATATCAGATAAGCCATGATAACAATGATCTCCTATTTTAACAGAAATAACAGGCACGCCTACCACAGGTCTATGTTTATCTTTAGCACAAGGTTTAGCAATTCTAGCAGTTTCACCTTCGAACTGAATAACATGCCCATCAATATTATCAGACAAGAGATCTTTAACAATAGCAATATTAGGTTCTACTTTAACTTGCTCAGGAGGTGTATAAGTTCTAATATTGCTTTTACGAACAACATTTGAGGCTTTAGCATGATCCTTTATTCTAACAGGGAAAGGTGGTTTCTCAATATAAGAAGTAGGAACAATAGGATCATTATAAGTGACAGTCTTTTCTTCAACTTTAATAGGTGCAGCTACTTTTACTTCTATGGGAGGATGATATTTAAACCACTTCTCCTTAGGGAGATCAAGATAAGTAGCAAAAGATTCAGAGAAAGAAGCTACTATCTCAGAGTCAAGTCCATATTTAGTGCAAACGTACGGAAAATATCGGTATCCATAAAAGATTTAACACAATCAAACTTAGGTGTCATACCTGACTCCTTACCTTCGTCGAGGTCCCAATATTCAGAGTTGCGTTTAATTCTATCCAATAAATTCCATCTGAATTCAATAGTCTTCATCATAAAAGAGCCAGCACAAGAAGTATCGAGCATGGTGCGATTGTTTTCTGAAAGTCAAGCATAAAAACTTTGCATAATTATTTCTCTTGAGAGCTCATGATTGGGGCATGAATATAACATTGATTTAATCCTCCCCCAAGCTTGAGCGATGCTTTCTCCTTCGCGAGGCCAGAAATTATATATATAATGGCGATCACGATGAACAAGATGCATAGGCTAATACTTTCAATGAAATTCCAGCTTCAATCTTTTATAGTCCCATGATCTCATATCATCACATAGCCTATACCATATCAATGCTTCTCCCATCAAAGATAAAGGGAAGACCTTCTTCTTAGCAACATCATTGGGTATACCTGCAAGCTTAAATAATCCACAAACTTCATCCACATATATTAAATGCTCATCATGATGCTTTGTTCCATCTCCTGTAAAAGGGTCAGCTAGTAGTTTTTCCATCATACCCGAAGGAAATTCAAAAGGAGTTTCATTTTCAATAGGTTCAGTAGGTTGAGGAGCGAATCTTTGCTCTACTGGATGGGGTGAAGATACCCCGAACAAGCCACTCAGAGAATTACTTTCCATAGTAACAAGTGACAGTAAATTTCAGCACACTATATAAATTTTTCCTTACCAAATTCCACCTACCAAAGGCGCTACACTCCCCGGCAATGATGCCAGAAAAGAGTCTTGATGACCCACAAGTATAGGGGATCTATCGTACTCCTTTCGATAAGTAAGGGTGTCGAACCCAATGAGGAGCAGAAGGAAATGATAAGCGGTTTTCAGCAAGGTATTCTCTGCAAGTACTGAAATAAGTGGTAACAGATAGTTTTGTGATAAGTTAGGTTGTAATGAGCAACAAGTAACAAAAGTAAATAAAGTGCAGCAAGGTGGCCCAATCCTTTTGTAGCAAAGGACAAGCCGGAACAAACTCTTATAATAGGAAAAGGACACATGGGAATATCGTCAAGCTAGTTTTCATCACGTTCATATGATTCGCGTTCGATACTTTTATAATTTGATATGTGGGTGGACCGGTGCTTGGGTGCTGTTCTTACTTGAACAAGCATCCCACTTATGATTAACCTCTATTGCAAGCATCCTCAACTACAACAAAAGTATTAAGGTAAACCTAACCATAGCATGAAACATGTGGATCCAAATCAGCCACTTACGAAGCAACGCATAAACTAGGGTTTAAGCTTCTATCACTCTAGCAACCCATCATCTACTTATTACTTCCCAATGCCTTCCTCTAGGCCCAAATAATGGTGAAGTGTTATGTAGTCGACGTTCACATAACACCACTAGAGGCTAGACAACATACATCTTATCAAAATATCAAACGAATACCAAATTCACATGACTACTCATAGCAAGACTTCTCCCTTGTCCTCAGGAACGAACGTAATTACTCACAAAGCATATTCATGTTCATAATCAGAGGGGTAATAATATGCATATAGGATCTGAACATATGATCTTCCACCAATTAAACCAACTAGCATCAACTACAAGGAGTAATCAACACTACTAGCAACCTACTAGCACCAATCCCGGACTTTGAGACAAGAATTGGATACAAGAGATGAACTAGGGTTTGGAGATGAGATGGTGTTGGTGAAGATGTTGATGCAGATTGCCCTCTCCCGATGAGAGGAGCATTGGTGATGACGATGGTGATGATTTCCCCCTCCCGGAGGGAAGTTTCCTTGGCAGAGCAGCTCTACCGGAGCTCTAGATTGGATCCGCCAAGGTTCTGCCTCGTGGTGGCGGAGTCTCGTCCCGAAAAGTTCCTTATCTTTTTTCTCATCGAAAGACCTCATATAGGAGAAGATGGGCGTCGGAGAGCCACCAAGGGGCCCACGAGGTAGGGGGCGTGCCCTAGGGGGGGCGCCCCCACCCTCGTGAGCAGGGTGGGGCCCCCTGGCCTTCATCTTTGGCGTGGATTTTTCTTTATTTCTTTTAAGACGTTCCGTGGAGTTTCAGGACTTTTGGAGTTGCGCAGAATAGGTCTCTAATATTTGCTCCTTTTCCAAACCAGAATTCCAGCTGCCAGCATTCTCCCTCCTTATGTAAACCTTGTAAAATAACAGAGAATAGCCCTAGGTATTGTGACATAAAGTGAAATAACAGTCCATAATGCAATAAATATCGATATAAAAGCATGATGCAAAATGGATGTATCACTATCTTCGCCAGATTAATGCCGCGCCCGCCCTTCTCCCTCAACTCAAGCAGCTCGACCTCTTCGACGTTGTCATCTTGAAGAATGCTATGGAGCACCTGCTCCGCAGCTGTACTGCACTCGAGTACCTTCGTCTTGAGCAGATCGACGTGTTCATTAGCCTCCACATCGCCTCGACGAATCTCCGATGGATTTATGTGTCTTGCTGGCCCCGCAAGAAGACATCTATTGGGAAGAGATCACTCCAACTGTTCCACGTTATGGTCATTGAGAATGCGCCTTTCCTTGAGAGATTGCTTGTATCGGATCTAGAAGGTCCAACAAAAATCAGGGTCATTGTCGCGCCGAAATTGACAGCGTTGGTGTACTCGTCTGCCAATTCTCCGAACTCTTTATTGGATCCATAATCATTCAGGTACAACACTCATCTTCTTCTTTGTCTTCTTGAAATTCACATTTTTAATTTCTTCTTGATGTATTTACGACTGTCTTCCAGAAAATGATTCCCACAAGCTCGACCCAGTCCATGCGCACAGTGAAGATCTTAGCACTAAAATCTATCGGCCCCAATCCGGATCAAGTTGTTGGATTCCTTACATGCTTTTCGTGCATGGAGAAGCTACTCATCGAGGTGAAACTTCTTTCCTATAAGTAAACGGTAATCACAACGTAGCTCAATTTTTCGTAATTTTCCCAAATTACGATGACAAATGTAGTGTTCAAAACTTCATCTATGCACTACACGGAAAGAAATGTTTTTAGTATTTTTTTCTCACGTGATCACCTGCATCGTTTTTATGCCATACTACTATAGTAGCCTAGGCTAGTCATAGTGGAAAGTAACTTAGACTACTCTAGTGACTCTATGGTTACCCTAAGAGCAAGTACTACCTCCGTCCTGGTTTACTCTTCCAATTTTGTGGTATCAAAATTTGACTATAGATTTAACTGACAAAATGTTAATGCATGTCACTAAGAACTATATCGTTGGATTCGTATTTGAACATAATTTCAAATGGTGTAATTTTTAGTGACATGCATTGGCATTTTCTTAGGTAAATCTATGGTCAAAATTTTGTACTAAATACGAGGTAGTATTCCCTCTGTCCCAAAATTCTTGCCTTACATTTGTTTAGATACGGATGTATCTAACACTAAAATGTAACTAGATACATCCGTATTTAGACAAATTTAAGACAAGAATTTTGGGACGGAGGGAGTACAAAAGTGGGCTATGTAGGCCAAAACATGTGCCAAATTCACTTGTGATGCATTTGGCATCGATGCCCCTCCATTGCTCACCTGGTGTCCCAATCTGGATCACCTACTTTGCTCCGGTGCCAAATTAACTCACGCAATGAAAAAACACTGCATGGGAGAGAGAGATGACTGAGGCAATAAAAAACACTTGTTTGGGAGAGTGAGAGGCTGGTGTAGTTGGTCTGATTGATTTGTTTATACATGTGGGTCCGTGTGCACAGCGGTGCCAACTCTCTCACATCGCGAGAGTGGTGCCAAAATATTTTGATTTGACATCAATGCATATTATGTGGCATACTTTTGCAAAATATGGCATCGGCCACATAGTGGAAGGCAACAAATGCCCAAGCTCTTCACGTGCTCCTAGTTAAATGAGAGGAAACAGAAAGAGAGAGAGAGAGAGAGAGAGAGAGAGGGAGGGAGTGAGAGAGAGAGAATATCACTAGCCATCCAACCCTATCATATGAGCGAATGATATTGGTACTTCTTGATGACACGGCAATCTTATGCAGCCAGCTGCTCTAATATGTTCCCTTCTTTTGCAGATAAAAAAGATCCGAAAGTGAAAAATGTGCTGCACTATAACAATCTCATCGAATGCCTTGATCTCCATCTTATAGAAATTGATTTGATCGACTACCGAGGTAGCACATCTGAGATTAAATTGGCCAGGTTCTTTGTTCTGGAGGCAAGTGTGCTCAAGGTAATGAGGTTTGGCGTTCTCTGGCGCAACAATGAATGGCGTGCTGATCACCGCAAGCGTCTAAGCCTAAATGACAAACTGTCCGCAAAAGCTGAATTTGTTTTTGAAACATCAAGTGGCCAGAGAGTCGAAAACTTATTTGTGCATTAGTGACTTGTCAGGGCGGTGGATTTTAGTTTGTAGGATAATGCTGCATCCATCTAAAGTAACGAAAGTTTTTACGTAAACTTCCTAGTAATTCCCTCTTCGTAGGTGCAGCATTACTCCTAACATTTGTAATATCAGTTTGAAACTTGTAATATTGCCGTGTCCTATTCCTGCGTTTTCAAAATCATGCGAATCAAAAAGGTCCTAAGTTGGTGATGATGTTGTGCCTCCCATCTTTCACCAATAGCCGTCGGATCTAGATCTGACGCATACAAACCAAGCTTCTCCATTTTTGCAAAAAGATTCCCGCACTTGTTCCCTATTTACAAACAACTCCTTATCTCTCACAATCAGCCTTATCTCCTCCCCACCACATCTAGAAGGCCGTGGAAAAATCTGGCGTGATGGCCGCTGCCGGAGCCATCCACCCCCAATCTTGGTGTTCCATGCAATGCACGGGCATCTATGCACGGGAAATTATGTCGAACAGGGCTAGTTGTAAGCAGGCTAGCTCTACAGCCATGATGATAGTGATTGTAGACGGTGATGCTGACTATGGTATGCCGAACATGGCGCCTATACTCAAGTGTCATCTCCGGCGCAGGTCTTGTCACTTCACTGTGAGGAGAAACACGTAATAATTTGACCAATGGGTAGTACAGTGCTAGTACTCCTACTACTACATTGGTAGTACTACTACTAGTACTAGTAGCACCACCGTCTGGATTTAGGAGTACTGCCATGTCCATCTGGATTTTCGTATTTGACTAGCAATATCTAGTAATGCATGTCACAAAAAATGTACTACTCCCTCTGTAAATAAATACATGGTGTTTTATTCCTATCGGCGAGAGAACTTAATGTTTTTTGCTAACTGGACTACTAATAGGATTACATGCAATGAACTAGACATTGCATGTCATGTTTGGTAGTCACAAGTCATTGAAAGCATGCAGGGCCCACATCTCTCATTGGTTGATATGTCACGAAATAAGAAACAAGGAGGGAGTTAATGCACCGTGCCTAAGTATTTTGGGATTATTTGGTTTTTGTAAGGTGACTTACACAACATTTTTGTTTACATGCATTAACATTTTATTAGTTAAATCAAAGGTCAAAACTTGGCGCAAAATGCAAAGGGGACCAATAAACCTGTAAACATCAAACTTCTCTCGTTTGGCCCCAACTAGAGGACCGGTGAGATGACTATACTGCACTGGCATGGAGGGGGACGCAGCTTCATTGACTTACGGCAACTACCTTTGGATGAATGACACGTGGGCCCAGGGGGTGGCTGGCCCACCTATCATACAGCCAAAGGAAGGTGCAGTAGAGGTCCGAGGAGTAGTATGAAATCCTACGCACCTACGCACGCTAACCAAGCGCAAGAGTGATCACTCGAATCACAAGATCAGTTGACTAGAAGCTAAGCTAGACCCATGGAGGCGATGAGCGCGAGCATCAGCCGGCTATGCCAGATGGTCCACGACGCCGGCCTGCGGCCCGGCACCGAGGAACGTCTCCAGGTAGTATTGCTTGAGGCCGCCAGGGCGAGGGGCTGCTTGGACGACAGCTTCATCTCCTTGTTTGACGAGGTCCTCGTCGGTTTCCTCGACAAGTTAATTGTCGTTAAGAAGCTTGCGGACGACTTTGACGTAAGCCTCCAGCCGACGCGCCCAGGCTCTGCGATGCCCGCCACCCTCAACGGCCACTATGGTGACAACCTCTTCGACGCACTGGTGGCCCTGCGACTGCCCGCCGTCGCGCCGGAGAATGTCCACCTCGAGGTCGCGCTCACCGCGCAGCGCCTGGCGCAGCAAGACACCATCGACATAATCACCCACTTCTACGCGCAAATCGTCCAAAAGGACTACTACATGCAAGAGGAGGACGATAGGACACTGGCCTTCTTGGACCGCAGGGCAACCTTGGACGGCACTGTTCAGAAGCACGTTGAGCTTGCCGCCAACGCCGCTGCTCCTCACACGTCGGTTGGTGACCCGGCGCACTAGGGCGTGAGGATGTCGTTGATGGATCGATATGTATTTTTATCTTTCCGTCAAATGCATGTAGTAGTATATGATACTACAGTAATTATCTTACCTTTCGCATCAACTTCATAATTTTCGTACGTACTCCATGCATGAATGGCGCCAGAACCAAACTTCTCACTACTCTAGGAAAAATCGTTATTTTCTATCTATCGGTCACGCCATGGAGCATAACCAAATTTTACAAGTTACGAGTTCAAAAGGAAAAGCCTGCCGTGTTCGCATCGCACCCCCACACGGTTGGTCTGGCACACCGCTCAAGCGGAATGCGTGCGGTGTTGCATTTTCACTTACAAGTGGGACCACAGTTGAGCAAACCGACTATCGGCAAACCACCACCCCTCCCACCGCGCGATGGCTGAGAAAACAAGAGGGAGAAGAGATGGCTGTAGCACGGACTCCAAGAAAATTGGTGTCGGATGGGACTCGTGTGGGTGGCGTGTGCCGTACTGCTAGACATGAATGCTAGTTATGGCCCATGCCACCCCAATATATCGAGCCTATATCGAGGTACGTAGAAAAAATTTCCTGCAGTCCGTGCTCAGCCCTCCTCAATCTCCCTTCTCAGCCAGCCAGCGGACGCGCGGAGCCCATCGTCTTTTTGCTCACATGCGGCCCCACATGTCAGTGAAAACGCAAGAGGACCCACTGAACCTGCACATATTTCACCTTGACGTGCTGGTGATGAAAAACAAATCCAATAAAGATCTTCGGTGGCCGCTTTTGGAGTTACTCAAGAGTAGTAAGATTCTATTTATGGTTTAACCCAAGATGCACATCTCGTTGCTTCAACTACCACTCTATTTTCTTTCATGACACGACCTGGATGCTGGATGTCCCATGTGTCGGCAAAAGGAGGAAGAACCCGACCAAATCTTCGGTTCTGCTCTCGGATTAGACTAGTTGTGCTAACTTCAAATTTTTATTGTGTACTCCCTCCGTTCCAAAATACTTGACTTCCATTTGTCAAAAAATGGATGTACCTATATACTAAAACATGTCTAGATACATATATATTTTGACAAATAGAAGGCATGTATTGTGCAACAGAGGGAGTAGAATGGATGCAAGTTTTTGTATTGGGAAGAAGAGTACATCCATATATTGATAGAGCGCAATTTAGTAGATGTTCTATCACTTATAGCAGCACAGAGGCTAGAGATGAGATTAGTGCACTTGTTGATACTCCTACTAGAATAGAGGCTAGACATGAGACTAGATGCGGGGAAGCAATGTCCACTTATTTACACTCGAAGAAGAAAGAAGCACGCAAGATTGAGCCTCCGCAGATCAATAATGAATGCATCGAGAAGGCACTAATACAACTTACAGGAGTAGTAAAATGTATTCTTGTGGTTCTTGTTTTCTTTGGTCTTGCTTTTCTAGTCAAAATTATCGTTGGAGTTCGTGCAAAACAGAGGTCCGTTTGGGGTTGTGCGTTGGAGTTGGCCTTACAAGTGGGACCGTAGTTAAGGAAACCGACTATCAGCAAACCCCCACCTCGCCTGCCGCGTGATGGCTGAAGTTAGAGAAACGACGAGGTTGAAGAGATTGCTCTAGCACGGACTCCAAGAAATAATATGGTGTCAGATGGATGTCGTGGTGGTGGCGTGTGTTGTACTCCTGGACGTGAATGCTTGTTCTGGCCCATGCCACCCTACTACTCCTATTACTTACTCCTACTATATAGTACTAGTATCGAGGATTCGAGGTGCTGGTTACGTACAGCGAACACATTAACATATGGCTACAGTAAAAACACCCGCCCGACGCGCGAAGCATGTGAAGCTAGTACAAATAGTGTACTACTATTGTTGATTGGCCTCATTCGATAACCTGTTGCAATGCACGTACAATAATGTATTCGGAAAATATATTTTTGCCTCGTCGCACCACTCACTCAGGGAAGTGACTCGAAAGCCATTCATAAATTTAGTAAGTTTATCACAGGCATCTCATTTTATTACATACAGCAGGTCATCAACCCACATCGACAATGAGGATACATTATAAATACTAAAGTTTTCACCACACAACAAATAACAAGCAATTAAATGAACTTCAACTCAACCATTCCTCGGCGTTGGAAACGCTTGCTTTGAACCACAAGTGATTCTCTGGGATGGGCCATCGATTGTCGATCTGGAAACCAACTCAGGACTGATCATCCAGGCTGAAGCGGCCTACTATATCAGTACCACGGTAGGGAACCACCCAAATGTCTGAGGTATAGGCACAGCTGCTTCTCATAAATGGTACTGTTAACGTTGTGTCAAGAGCAGTTGGATCGCCTTTCACCATCATCGGATAGTTTTGTCCAAGGAAGAGCGAGTTTTCTCCAAGACTATCAATTCTGTACCAGGGAGAAGGAGTTGGCGCTAGCACACTAGTATCCATCCCGAATACCATGCAACGGGTGTTGGAATAGGACTGGAGAGTGTGACCATGGGAGACTACACCTGCTTCCTTAGCAGTAACATCATCAGTGGGCTGTATACACACAAGAAGAGGTGATCCATCGGAATTAGTTGCCAGGCGCCACAGAGTATATGGGCGCTGCTTGTCCTCATGCTCGTGATCATCACCATCATCATCTGGCCCTTGGTTATAAAAAATTTCAAGTATAGGTGGTGGGATGTTCACAGGACCTTGGAAACACAAGAAGAAGGTTAATTAGTAAAGGGAATATTGCTAACCCGCATGCATGTGGATGAAACAATTATAGTTACGGCGGAAGACAAATGTACAGAAACTACGAGGATCCCATGCAAAAACAGTGCCATGAGTGGTGGCAGCAAACACAAGGCCCTCGTATTTAATTGCATCATAGTACTCATCCGTGTACAGAAACTGATTTTTGAGCAATATCCATCGAGTCGAACCACAAAGGACGCAACAACAAGCTTGTCGAAGATAGCAACAACTTGATAGCTGTTGTAATTCCAAGAGCGGTTGGGAACTCGACAAATTGCTATCTTCCATAGAAGACAGTCACCATGATCATATTTGAACGTGCGTACAATACCAGTGTGCTCAACCTCTGGGCAGTCTGCTGAGATTCTTGGAAGTGGAACCCGGTCACGGGTGTACACATTCACAAGTTCCCACTCGCAGTTGGACCCAATGTAAACAGCCCAATCTCCATTTGCGCCCGCCCAAGCCTTGCCCTCAAGCGATGGCATCTTAGCATCATACGTATCATTATCAAGGGGCATCAACTGGCACAAGGCGAGGCCACCGTCGTGCCGTCGCCAGTCATCAGGGTCACGGTGAAGAAGATAGGGGAGATCAAACCGCTCCTTGACTCTTGGGTTCTTTGTTATGATGTTATTAGTTCAGTCGAGAATGGGCTTGAACGAACCTGCCATGCTAGCCGAGGTGATGACGTCGCACCGATCAATGAGTTCCTCCACCACGTCATCTTTCACATCGGGGCAAGAATAACGGGGTCGTTTCCGGCCTGTTCCCTCCATGGAGAAGACGATCGAACAATGGCAGAAGAAAGGGTGGAGGGCTGAAGGAAAATGGAGGAGGGAGGGGAAGAGCGTGCGACAGCAGTTCCAAATCGAGAGGGAAAGGCGAAGAGTCGTTGGACGGTTGTGAGTTTGCCACGATTCACGAAGAGGTGCCCCGGCCTACATGTCCGTTCGGAAATACTCCTACTACTCATCGTCGTCTCACTGATATGTTGGAACGGGACCACATGTCAATGAAACATGGTGTGTAATTTCTTGTGCAAAATGCGATCTGGCCGTGTTGGCCCGAGGTGCTGCATTAGTTATCGACCTTTATTTTTTTAATGACATGCCGATCAGTTTTGAAGCACGACTAACTGGTACTGTACGCAGAGAAAATATAAACTACTCTACCACTACTCCACCTCCAGTACAAGTAGTATAAAAAAGATATATAGGCTGGAGCTTGAGCGATTTCTTGCTAAGGGCTGCCCACTTGCTTCTCACACTACCACCCTGTCTCCAGATCTAAAAAAGACGGCCCCTCTCTCCCTCCTCACGGGTGGTCACAGATCCGTTGGGGAATAAAAGGACGTGCAACGTTGATGCACTCGTCGTCGGCGAGCGAGGTTACGCACTGGCGACAAGGCCGTCCTCTCAGACCTAGGGCCAGTGCGGGATGGCCTCCGTACCCAAGCTCGCTGCCGTAGTGTGTGCGGAGGACGACGACCACGAGCGAAGCCACTTCCCGCCGACCCTCAGGTATGCTACCTCTTTTCGAACCATAACCTTGTTCTATTGCCCCATCTGCCACGTTGTTGCATGTGGATCTTTTTCCACTCCACCATCTTCCCAATTTCCTATCCTCTGCTCTGCTGGCCAATCAGACGAAAACCATAATTTGCACTATTAAAGGAAACCCTACTTCATGCAGACTAATCCATGTGTGGGTTGAATAAGGAAAGGAAGGGAGACTGTACTGTCCAAGAGAGTAGGCATCGAACCCACATCTAGGTTGAAAAGGGGGAAATCAGTAGCTAAGGAACGAGTCTCGTGTCTCTTGGTTGAAAAAGGGTAGAAAGGCATGACAACGCAATAGAGAATGACCAGGTCGATCAGTTTTTTGTCCTCGCATAGGAAAAAGGTGGCTAAAGAGAACAAAAATGGGACGTAATCCACATATGCTGCCTAGATATTTGTTGCTCTGGGCAACCATACCTCCCTCACCACTCTGCGTCCGTGGAGGTACATCGTACTGGTGCGACCACTGTTCGAATGGGCCTCCCATGCTCTTATTGCCACTTTTTTCTGTTAGTATAACGCCATCAGTCAAGTCAAGCAATGCTACTGCTAAAGTGATGCCACATTTAACTAATGCCGCTCTCAGTCTAATGCCACTGATAAATTTAAGCAATGCCATTTAATGTCACTGGATTATTTCAGGGTTAGCTGTTGATTATGGATGTATTAAAGATTTTTCAGCTAAGGCCTTCTAATGTTGTTGCACAGCCAGTATACCAATGATGAAACTTGTTACTACCTTCAGATTTTTGCACTGTTAATGCTTATAGATTACATGCCTCACTTTCATGAGATAAGTTAATTTTTTTGTACAGTGTCATCAAAATGAAAAGGCGCTGATGTCATTTTATTCTGGTTAAACTGCACAGACAATTATGAAATCAAGAGGAAAGGTCAAGAGTGGGCACCTCCTCCTTCGGCTGTTCTCTTGATTCGTTCGATCAAGTTTTTATGTTTGATCGATTATCAAGATTGGGATTGCAATTTTTAAGGTCCCCCCGAGTTCGAAATGATATTTACCTTGGAGGTACATGGTTTGCAAATTTTTTATACTATCATTAGTTAATAATGCTAGTTACCTTCAGACTTAATGCTCATGCACAGCTAGTATACCAATGCTGAAACTTGTTACCTTTACATTTTGTATTGTTAATTCTTATAGAAACCTTCGAGTGCTAGAGTTTATTGAAATCTGTTCAGTAAAACCATTGTACTGTACCCTATAATAAACTAATTACTGTACTGTTGCACTAGCCACTTGATTAGTGTATATTTGTAGTATTCGAATGGTGTTGCATTAGCGTATGGACATAAATAAAGTGTGGCAAGCTTTCCCAGATATGTGCTCAAGAAAACTACTACCTGTTTTTCTAAATACTAGACGTTTGGGTACTTTAAATTGAACCGCGAAAACGTCTTATATTAAGGAACAAAGGGTGTAGAGTTCACTCAAATTATCCCGGTAAAGCTAGTCACACCTTTGTTAAAATTAATGTTCATTATGTTATCGGAGGAGGTCTGTATGTTTGTCTCTAATGCATGTCGACTACATACCTAACATCATGATGTAATGTTAAGTCATTTCCTTTTGTACAGTGTCACTGAATAGTCAAGGCGGTGATGGCATTTTATTTTAGTAGAACTGCACAAAATTTGCTTAAAAGAAGAGGAAAGGTCAGGAATAGCTCAGTTTTTTAGAAAAAACTATGTATGCCTTCCTGACATCAGCCGTTGTTGCTTTATTTATTCCTTCAAATAGGTGGTTAGAAACAGTCTTGCTACCTTTTCCCATTAAGAAATTGGAATGCTTATATTTGTGAGTCTATGCTTCAACTAGTGCCACTTTTAGAGTAATCACACTTTCAATATCTATGCAAACAGGGATGCTCGATTTTAGTGGAACTACATAAAAAGTCCAACTGGTTCAACATTAGGAGCATGTTTTTTCCAAACCTTTATATCCAATTGGTGGCACTATGAGTTGTTCATTACGAAGGTACATAGTTTGCTACTATCTTGCTACTCTTTTTGTACTGTCATTAGATAGTAATACTAGTGGTTTGCATGTGAATTTGTTGGCAGGGTGGACCTACATTGGAGGTGCGGGACAGGATTCAATGATTGGATGCTCAATTTCGGTTGTATCGACTTCACCTCTTCCATCACTGCGAACATGGATATCCTTGGTCTGATGAAGAATAGGTGTTATATTTCTGCTCTGAACCAACAAATCAATTCAGTATGAAATTGTCCAGGGCAAAACATAACTATATCAGATTGTCTAGTGCAGAACATGACAGATGCTAAGCGGAAGAGACATGTTTAAACCGAAAATACAAGGTGTGGTATATGTTTACTAGCTGCTTGATATTTGTGCAGACAGTGCTTGATATTTGTGCAGACAGAGATGTCTGCCCGTTGCTATTTGGCAAACAAACAAAGTGCCCGCAATTTTGGTTGAACTGCACAAGAGAATAGTATAGTCACTGCATGCAGTGCCATTTGAAAATAGACACAGAAAGATTGGATAGTCACTTCATGGACTGCAGAAAAGTAGTACTGTACTATTTATTGGCCAACACTAGGTGCTTCATTGCTTTGGTCTGATTATACAATGGGCATCATTTTGCCTAAGTTAAAGTTTGTATTTCAAAAATAGTCTCGCGGTGTGATCGAGAGAAGACCAAATCATATTGTAGTGGATGTTCCTCCATCATGTGTGGTTCATTCTCATGGTTCCAGCTGTTGGTGAAACCACTTACGTTTGCAAGAGGAATTGTAGACTTCACAAACAAATTTGTCTTTAGTCTGTACTGAATGTTGGCCAAGAGAAGCATCCATGTTAGTAGGAAGAACAAATGTTTTTTCTAGATCTTTGCTTTTGGAGCTACATATTTGTATATGATCTGTGAATCATTGAGATGCATTAACATGTTGATCTTATGTATGGGAATCATACTAGTTAGTTTTAGTTGCGATGCAAGATCCGAAGTGGCTGATCTTTGCTTTTGGAGCTACGTATTTGTATATGATCTATGAATCATTGAGATGCATTAACAGTTACTTATTTCTGTTTGCTTAGTGTTTACAAGTTACTGATCGATCACTAGCTAGCCTACAAATGCGCTCCTGGCAGTTTTTTTTGCGACGCAAGATGCGAAGTGGCAGTTTTTGAATAAAAATGCCTATCTCTGAAGAAACTGACAAGCTACACTATCGATCCTACATAGATAAAAATGCCTACATCTAAAGAATTTTAAGCCTAATTAATTCCGTGAGCAAAGCAGCAAGACCAAGGCATGGCAATAATTAACGGCATCCAGAAGTTTAAGCCTAATTAATTCCAGCGATTTAAGTGGTTGCATGCGTGCCCTCGGCTGTGACTCGTTGCATGCTGCTTTGCGTACTGCCTGCGAGCGATTCTGAGTGCCTGCATGCAGCCGACCGTAATTAAGGCAGCTAACTGATGCGAAAAAGACACGCTTTAATTGTTGCGGGCTTTTTAAATCCTTGGAATCATTATTGACAAGGAGGGAGATGATTCGAGTGCACTCGTTTGACCGCCATGCCGGCATGCGACCCAGACGGGACGGGATGGCATAGTCATAATTTCAGTTTCTCTAGTTTTCCACGGCAAGCTGACGCGCTAAGCCATTATGCATTGAATTCCGATGACCGTCGCACTACCTTCCGCCTATAAGTACTGCTTCCCGGCCTTCTCCGGTGCCACCGTCACCCAACTCGCCATATCCTCATAAGCCCCCACCAGCCCGACATCGCTCGCCACATCCGCCATGCCCCCGCCCATCCGCGGTAGGCGACGCCGGAGGCGGTCACCGCCGGAACTAGTGTTCGGGTTTTCATCGGAAGGCAGACGGAGGGAGGAGGCATTCTATCTGTCTTTAGATGGCAATGCGGAGATCGTGGATTGTTGGAGCGCGACTGCATGGCGGAGGAGCAGGAGTTGTTGGAGCGCGACCGCCTGGCGGAGGAGCAGCGTTTCGCCGATTTGCGCCGCCAGCGAGACATGGAGCAGAAGCGCACTGACGCTCTGAGTCGCGAGAAGAGCGCCTGCAACTGGGCCGACTACATGGAGGCGGGCACCTGGCAAATAGCCCTGGAGGCTGTCGGGCACGCATACGTTCGCGATGCCGATTTTTACTACCATGTCGTCAAGTGGGTTTTCCGCTTGGAAGCCGAAGCTTCGGTGGACCACGTCGGCATGGAAAGGGCCAACGCGCGCGAGCAACGTGCCCTATCGCACCTCTTGCAAGTCCGAGGCGAGGCGCACGACGCCGGTGCCGGCGTTTTGCGTGTACCACAGATGGCGTCCGGCATCATCCAGTTAGCTAAGAGTAAGTTAGTACTTGTACGCTACTAGAGTATTAGTGGGAGTAGATAGTTAACTTGGCTATGATGGTTGTCAACATGGAAGTTCAGTACTCTATATGTGGATCAGACCTGTTACTTTGCTCTGAATGTTGAACTTTCCGTTTGAACGTATGGAATGGGCTGTTATTTTTTTAAATGGGTTGTATTTGTCCTCCACGGGTTTAGAGGCTGACTTGTGGGCCTAGCAAGTTGACGCGTACACAATCTGGAGATGATTGTACGTGGAGAGGATGACAGCAGGGACCTGCCAAGGTCATGGCAGTACGCAAGCAAGTGCCTCCTTATTTCAAGTTAATAAAAAAATGGCTCCTCCTAATGGATTTCTGACATCTGGGTCCCATTCCATTGTCAACGTAGTCAATAAACGAGAGAATTGCACAACGAGCGGCTGACACCAGGGACCCAGCAGCTCGCCCAGTTATTTTTGTTTTGGGTTAATTTGATAAATGCCACTCCAAATCTAGTGTATCTGAGAAATGCCACTTCAATTTCCAAACTTTGAAAAATGCCATTTCATGCCATTTCTAGTGGCATTTTTCGAAGTCTGGAGTGGCATTTTTCAAAGTTTGCAACTGCAGTGGCGTTTTTCAAAGTTTGCAAAAATTGCAGTGGCATTTTTCAAAGTTTGGAAATTGCAGTGGCATTTTTATGAATCGCCATAATTGGAGTGGCATTTATCTAATTTGTTTTTGAGACGGAAGCAGGGTGTCAACTGGGCTGTGCGGGACACTCTGGCCTGTCTAGACAACCTTTTCTTTTATGTTTACCACAAACCAGCCCAGTAGTTTTTTTCATTCTGAAAATGGCTAGCCTAGTTTTTTTGTGATTTGTCAAGTAAGTCGCTTTATCGGGCCTGTTGGGCTACAAATCTTTCAAGACGAGGAGAGCTTCATTCGGCTGGCCGAGAAAATGGCCTATCACTAATGAGAAATGGGTTGTACATTTTTAAAACACATCAAACCGGCAATTAGTTTCAAATAAATTTTTTTCATTTCGAGATTTTAAATTGCATTGATTTTTATGTGTGGACAATTTATTGGATTTTATATTGACATACATTTATTTTTAAAATCAGTCTGAATGTGACTCGAAATTTCAGGATTAAAAACAGTTCAGACCGCACCGACATATGCAAAATTTCATATATTTTTTTAACCGTGGCCACAATATGGGCTGTAATGCTAACAAAAAGAATATGGGCTCCAAAAAACCCCGTAAGAATTAGCAAATGGGCTGTAAATTATTTGAAATAATGGCAGATGGGTTGTATGCTGTTTTCCATAGATTTCAGGCTTTCCACAGATGGCCTGTATACTGTTGGATGTCCATCCAACGGCCGTCGTGCTTCTTCAATCTCTGCTCTTCCTGATCCAGCCGCTCAAACAAGCGCCGATGGGACTGCCTGCTCCCTCCTCCCCACGGCCGGCTGTGCTGCCGCGTAGGCCTCACCGCCCCACCGTACTCCAATCGCTGGCCTAGCCATCCCTCTACTCACCCACACCTGCTGTTATTCTCCGGCGATGGCAGACGAACCAGTAAACCCTTGTACAGTCGTACTCCCCTCCGCATGGGAAACAAAAAAAAATGCCGAGTCTTCCCTGCCTTCGTGTCGTTCCCTTCCTAGGCCTCACCGTCTTCCACCGCCCTGGTGCTCTCGGCGTGGCGTGGTCAATGTGGTCAACGACCAACATGCATCTGAAGTGGACTGTACGTGGAGAAGCTGACAGCTGGGTCCACGGCCGCACGCAAGGAAATGCCTCATTATTATGCGCAAAATAATGATTCCTCCACCTGACATCTGGGACCCATCGAAAGGGCCTCTGTATTTCGCGAAAAAAACATTACCGCCGCTGATAGCTCGCACCCACTAGCTATATCTTCGCACGCAAGGAAGTGCCTCCTTATTACGCACAAAAAAATGAATACTCCCCCTGCTAGCTGGGACCAGTATAGTGGTCAATATGCACGATTCTAGCTCGACTGACCGTACGATGTCCATCCAACGGCCGTAGTGCTTCTTCAACCTCTGGTCTTCTTGCTCCAGCCGCCCAAAGCAGCGCCGGTCGTGCCGCCTGCTCCTGCCTCCCGTGGCCGGCTGTGCTGCCATGGAGGCTTCACCGCCCCCATACTACTCCCACCGCTGGCCAGGCCATCCCTCCACTCCACTCACCCACACCCCCTGTTATTCTGCGGCGACGACAGCGTAGCCGAACCAGTCAACCCTCGTACCCCTCTCCGCGTGGGCATCCACTGCCGCGTCTTCCCCGGCTCCGTGTCGTCCCCTTCCTAGGCCTCGCCGTCATGCACCGTCGTGGTGCTCTCGGCGCGGCGTGGTCAATGTGGTCAATGACCGAATTCCATCGGAAGAATACTGTACGTGGAGAGGCTGACAGCTGGGTCCATGGCAGCCGCAAGGAAGTGCCTCCTTATTACGCAAAAAATAATTATTCCTCCACCTGACAGCAGGGATCCACCAGACGCCCACCAGTATTTCGCGAAAAAAATGTTTGCCCATGACTGCTGGGACCCACCCAAGGGCCACCGTATTTCGCGAAAAAAATGTTCCCCCTGCTGACAGCTCGGACCCACCGGAAGTGCCTCCTTATTACGCACAAAAAATAAATACCCCCTGCTAGCTATGACCCACCTTGGTGGGAGGCTGACTTGTGGGCCTACTAAATTGACGGGGACGGAGGGCTTTGTCAACTTAGGCAATATAAACGATTCTAGCTCCAGTGACCATACGATGTCCATCCAACGGCCGTAGTGCTTCTTCAACCTCTGGTCTTCTTGCTCTAGCCGCCCAAAGCAGCGCCGGTCGTGCCGCATGCTCCTGCCTCCCGTGGCCGGCTGTGCTGCCGTGGAGGCCTCACCGCCCCCTACTATTCCCACCGCTGGCCAGGCCCTGCGGCAACGGCAGCCTCACACCACAGCCGAACCAGTGAACCCTCGTACTCCTCTCTGTGCGGGCTTCCACTGCCGCGTCTTCCCCGGCTCCCTGTCGTCCCCTTCCTAGGCCTCGCCGTCGTCCACCGCCCTGGTGCTCTCGGCGCAGCATGGTCAACGTGGTCAAGGAACAACTTCCATCGGACGTGGACAGTACGTGGAGAGGCTAACAGCTGGGTCCACAGTCGCAGCAAGGAAGTGCCTATTTATTACGCGACAAATAATGATTCCTCCACCTGACAGCTGGGACCCACCGGACGGGCCACTGTATTTCATGAAAAAACGTTTCCCCCAGACTACTGGGACCCACCAGCTACATCTTCGCACGCAACGAAGTGCGTCCGGGCAAAAAAAATGATTCGCCCCCCTAACATGTTCGCAGGCAAGGAAGTGCCTGACAGTCGGGACCCACCTGGTCGAATCGTACGTAGCGTTGTCATTCTGGCCGCAAACGTGTATGTACATATATACTGGTGGATTTAGAGGCGCGCACGCGTCGTAGTAGAGGCGCGTACGTGTCGTAGTAGAGGCGCGCATGTAGCATGTACACGTACGTACAGTGGCCAGGGTGCAAGAAAGAAAATACGGCCACGTATGTGTACTTACGGGCGGGGTCTCGAACGCCTACTCGCGCATGCGTACAGCCAGGGCTCGTGTACATGGCTGGGTCAGAACGGAGAAACAACGTCATCGTCGTATTCATGGGGAGGCAACGGAATGCGTCGTGTTCATGGGGAGGCAACGGAATGTGTCGTGTTCATCGGGAGGCAACGGAATGCGTCGTGTTCATCGGGAGGCAACGGAACGCGTGGGAGCCAACCGACTGGGTCAGAACAGAATGCGTGGTCGTGTTCATCGGGAGGGCTTGGATGGAACATGCGATGAAAATGAGGCCTGGCATACTGCACAACGGAGGAAACAGACCTCCTATGTTCGGAACGGGGTCCTGTTGATCGGGAGGGGTCTGGCATACCGCAAAATGGAGGAAACGGACCTCCTACGGTCGAACGGGGGTCATGTTGATCGGGAGGGGTGTGGCGTACCACAAAATGGACGAAACGGACTTGTGTTGGAGCGCGACGGTCGAAACGGCGGTCCTGTTCATCGGGAGGGGTGTGGCGTACCGCAAAACGGGACTCCACTGGATACTGTTCATCTCCACCGTCGACCTCCTCCAGCCTCCACGGGCTACCGTCGACCTCCTCCAGCCTCCACAGGCTCCTGTTCATCCAGCCTCCACCGCGCGCTACTCCACCGGTTACTGTTCGACCACCCCTCCACGGGCACCCCTCCACCGTCTACTGTTCATCCAGCCCTCCACACCATGGGCTCCTGTTCAACCACCCCTCCACGGGCACCCCTCCACCGTCTACTGTTCATCCAGCCCTCCACCACACCACGGGGTCCTGTTCATCCAGAGGCAACGCCACCGCTCACTGTTCATCCAACCCCCCCCCCACAACACTCACTGTTCATCCCAGAGGCAGCATCGATCGGCTTCAGTTAGCAGTAGTAGCGAAGGAATCGCTCGATCGGGTTAAGTTAACAGCCATCGATCAATCGCTCGGGTTCCGTAACGCGTAGCCTGCAGTGCAATCGCTCGGGTTCAGTTAGAGCCCAACGCCTCGCTCGGGTTCAGTTAGAGCCAACGCCTCGCACACACACGCGTACGTGTACGAGAGAAAGGCGCATCGCTCGGCACCCGACCTCCCACCGTAACCGGGGACTCCCCGAAATTTTCCTCCCCCTCGCTTCTACCACGGTTTTTTCCGTCATGGACGGCCCAAAGAATGCCATGCAGCTGCGTCTCCGGCCCGCCCAAGACGAAAATCCCATTTTCTGTCATGATTTTTTGTCATAGAAGTAGGAGCCCACCACATCTATGATGATACCGAGTTTTTTCACAATTATCGTCATAGATGTGTCATACGTATGACAGAAAAAAAATTCGTTCAACCCAAAATGTCACGGATGTGTCTTTTTTTTGTAGTGTTAGGACTTCGAGGAGTACTTATGCAAGACGGAAGAGTTGTTTCATATGCCTCACGACAACTTCGACCACATGAGTTAAATTATGCCACACACGATTTGGAGTTAGCAGCTGTAGTACATGCACTCAAGACCTGGAGACATTTTCTCATTGGGAACCATTGTGATGTGTACACGGATCGTAAGAGTTCGAAGTACATTTTCACACAGAAGGAGTTGAACCTCAGGCAAAGGATATGGTTGGAGCTTATAAAGGATTATGATATGAAATTGCATTATCATCCAGGAAAGGCCAATGTCGTAGTAGACGCTTTGATCCGGAAGAGTTATGCCAATACCTTAGTAACAGAAGGTTTGCCAAGGGAGTTAGCAGAAGATCTCAGGGAGCTTCGTTTAGAGATTGTTCCTAGAGGTTTTGTTACAACCATGGAAGTTTAGTCTACATTGTTGGGAAAGATTCAAGAAGCTCAGAAGGATGACAAAGAAATTGCCGAGATAAAGGAGAAGATGGCTGAAGGCAAACCCAAAGGTTTTCGTGAGGATGAGCACGACACCCTGTGGTTTGAGGATCGTATATTTGTGCCCAACAATGCAGAGATCAGGAAGTTGATATTACAGGAAGCTCACAACTCGCCATACTCGATACACCCCGGAAACACCAAGATGTATTTGGATTTGAAGGAGCATTTCTGGTGGACCGGAATGAAGAAGGATATTGCCGAGTATATAGCCATATGTGATGTATGTCAGAGAGTGAAGGCAGAACATCAGAAGCCAGCAGGAATATTGCAGCCTATGCCGATACCCGAATGGAAGTGGGATAAGATTGGCATGGATTTTATCACCGAATTACCCAGGACACGATCGGGATATGATTCTATCTGGGTAGTAGTGGATCATTTGACCAAAGTAGCTCACTTTATCCCCGTGAAGACCACCTATACAAGCGCGAAGTTGGCCAAGATATATATGACCAGGATCGTATGTCTGCATGGAGTTCCGAGGACCATCGTATCAGATAAAGGGACACGGTTTACCTCAAAGTTTTGGCACCAGCTGCACCAAACTTTGGGAACCAGGCTAGAGTTCAGTACCGCATTTCATCCGCAGACCGATGGACAGACTGAGAGAGTAAATCAGATTCTGGAGGATATGTTGAGAGCGTGTGCGCTAGACTATGGGTCTAGTTGGGATGACAACTTGCCCTACGCGGAGTTCTCATACAACAATAGCTACCAGGCCAGTTTGAAGTTGGCACTGTTTGAAGCCCTGTATCGACGAAGGTGCAGAACACCGTTAATGTGGGATGAAGTTGGAGACCATCAGTTGTTTGGACCAGATTTGATTAAGGAGTCCGGAGAGAAGGTTAAACCGATACGAGATAGACTGAAGGTAGCTCAGTCCTGACAGAAGAGTTATGTAGATTCAAAACACAAGGAGGTAGTCGATGAAATCGGAGATAGAGCATATCTGCGGGTGTCACCTCTACGAGGGGTTAAACGTTTTGGAGTTAAGGGAAAGTTAGCCCCGAGATTTATAGGGTCGTACCATGTTTTGGAATGCATGGGAGAGGTTTCCTACAAGTTGGAATTACCTGAAGGATTGTTAGTAGTACATGATGTGTTTCACGTTTCCCAGTGGAAGAAGTGCCATGCAGAGATGGCCAATATCCCTCTGAGAGATACGGTGCCCCTGGAAGCAATTCAGTTGGATAGTGATTTGACATATGAGGAGAAACCTGTAAAGATTCTCGAGTTTGCCAACCGAGTTACTCGCAGCGAGGTTATCAAGTTTTACAAAGTTCAGTGGTATCACCATACCGAGGATGAAGCCACCTGGGAACGAGAGGATGATCTACGCAAGGACCACCCACACCTAATTTCTAGCCAATCCGAATCTCGAGGACGAGATTCATCTTAAGGGGGGTAGGTTTGTAACATCCCAAAGTTTCAATTTGGAATGTTATACATAGGTCATTCATGCATATCATATTTTATTGCATTTTGCCTTGTGATCCTCGAAATTCTAAGCAACACAAGGACCCGCGGAGAGAGTTGGGAATTTCATTATTTTCATATTTGAGTTTTCTCAAATTTTGAAAAGAGGATCATTTGGTTTTAATTATTTTCCCCCTTCGAAAATATTTCATATTAAAATATACGAGAGGAGATAATATGACTTCTCCAAAATAAATGAAATATTAGAGGAAAAATATTAAAATCAAATAATTTATTTTATTTGGATTTTATTTCAATTTTATTCGAATTAGGAAAAAATACGTTTTTCAAAATTGCATTAGACGTCTAAATAAATGTTCACTTTGTCCGCAATATTATTAGAGGACCATCCAAATTTATTTCAGGATTTTTGGAGTCCGTTTAATATTTCTTTTATTTATTTTTCCATGGCAGGATTTATTAAAAAAAAGGTAACCGACCTACCGAGCCGTGTCTGACCTGGACACTTGACCCGGCCGGCCTTATAAGACGAGCCCACGACCCCGAGGGCAGCCCAAAGCCGCGACCCTGCCCTAACCCTAAGCCGCCGCGCCTCCGCACGCCGCACCATGCCGCCTCCGCCGTGCCGCCCTCCACCGCTGCCGCCGCACATCGCCGTCCCATCGCTGCCGCACACCGCCGACCTTGCCGAGGTAGCCGCCACCGCCGGTTTTCGCGAGAAAACCGTTCGGTTTTTTTGAAACCCTAGTTCTTTTTTAGATCGGTTTTTCTCGGTTTAGTTAAATCGCGGACGTTCCTCCGTACGTTTGTTTTAACGAACGCGGTTCATCCGTTAGTCGCAGACAGCGAATGTTCGTTCGTTAGCCTGTTCGTCAGTTTTCTTTTTCCAGGGTTTTTCCACGATTATTTTCGATTGCAATTTCTGCCCAAATTTTCGATCTAGTACATCTTTTCACTCGTTTATCCGAATCAGGTGAAACAAGCGCCTAGATCTTCATCTCGAAGCCCTCTTTCCGTTTAACCAACTTGAACAAGATTTTGGTACTTTAAAATTTGACTTTAGTCCAGATTAGTAATCGGATCTTGTTTCTTTCATGGTTTGAGTTTCGTTGCTCTGTTTGATTAGATTCTTTTTGCAAACCGGAGTTCTTCAGTTGAACTTTCTGGTTAGATCTTCTTATTTGAGTTTTCCCCATGCCTCTTTGCTTGATTGCTCATGTATGTTATTGTTTGTTTGCGATAGAACACTAGGAAGCATGTTACTACGAGTCTCTAGGTTTTGCGGATCATCAGCAAGGCAAGTAACACTTTGATCATACCCCTTTATCACCCAGTTTTTATGAATTAGTTTCAACCCTCACACATTGCATGAGTAGGATCTCTTAACATGTGGGTTTGGGAAGTAGATGATGAGGTAGAACCTATTACCTGTTTTATTATCAAACCCTTGGGAGTTACTTCTACGTTATGCTTATATTGCCATGCTATGCTCGTAGACGTGGTTTGGGTTTGAGTGTATCCATGACAGATGTGAGTTGTTAATTAATGGTTCAACTTAAGGTGGCCAGTTTAATACACATCTGGGTGGATTCCTTGTGGGCACCTGGAGAATCCAGTGTTGTCCAAGGATATCCCGGAGTACCCGTGTGATCATCCTACGGTCCGCCACCCAGGCTCAAAGGGATCATAAGATTATTCATGCTAGGAACTTCCATGTGCAGCCACAAGCCATTATGGGCTCTGGCATAGTTGAGTATGTTGTGTGACCTCTTTCAGTGGTGGGCTAGCAGATGTAGGGGAAAGTAGGTGTAACGGTCCACCCAGAGTAAAGAGTTAATGCTTCTGAAAGACTGTGTCTCGGTCATCCGTTTCTCAAACACCCTGTAGTGCGAGAAATCCAACGGAGGAGATCGAGTCTTGTGGGGAAAAGTGCGCAAACCTCTGCAGAGTGTATAAACTAATCATGGTTAGCCGTGTCCCCGGTTATCACGACAAAAAAATACACTTCCGTGATGATACGTGTTTGTAACTGTAGGTCACGTTTTTTTCATGCATGTACATCCATGAAAAATTTATGACAGAATCAAGATAGTCATACCTGTGCTGTCGTAGAAGTGTTCCATGACATTACCAAAATTATCATCACGGAAGTGTCCACTTCCATGACGATAAATCGCGCGTCACAGAAGTGCTTTCATCAAGGGTGACCGACACGTGGCATCCATCGTAACGAAACCCCGTTAAGCTATCGGGTCGGGTTTTGGATCCGATAACCCATTAACAGCCCCGACCAATGGGGATTTTCCATGTGTAAAATCATCATTGGCTAGAGGAAACACGTGTCGGCTCATCGTTGGGACAGATGTCATCCACTCACTGGATAGAAGGCGCCTATGATACGTCGACACGTGGCACAGCCCAACAGTGGCCCATTCCTGTCAAAAGGCCGGCTCGTTTGACTTGGTCAAACGCTGGCGGCCGGCCCATGGAAAGCCTGTTAACGGCATGTTCGCATATAGCCCATTTACAGCCCGCTAACCCAAGGCCCGTTACGCCCTATCCAAATTAGGCCCAGTAGCATCATCTGGGCCATCCAATATGATTCCAGCCCGTTTTCACTTCTGGCCCATGTATAGCCCATGACGTCTTTTGGCCCATATGAGGCCCTTTGTAACCCTTGGCCCATTAGCGGCCCGTGCTGAAACTGGCCCGCAATGAACAGTGTATTACTTTACACCCATTAACGGCTCGTGGTGAAACTGGCCCGTAATGAACAGTGTATCACTTCATACCCATTAACGGCCTGTTATTCCGTTGGGCCGTTTCCAACCCAAGTTAACTTTCGGCCTTCTGAGGGCCCATTTATTCTTGGGCTCATTTGCAGCATTCGGTTACTTATGGCCTGTTACTGTCATTTTCTGCTTGTGGGCCAAATTCAGCCCGTCGTTACAGTCGGCCCGTTTGTGGACCGTTAGTCTGTTGGGCCATTTTCATAGCATCACCAAATACGGCCTATTAATGGCCTGTTATGGTCAGCCCATAAAACGTACGATTTCCATTAAAGGCCCATCTACGGCCCATTAAAGGCTCATACAAGACCCATAAATGAGTCAGCGGCCCATGGATCGTACGAGACGTAGAAGGCCCATGGATCTAACGAGACGTAGAAGGCCCATGGATCCTACGAGACGTAGAAGGCCCATGGATCCTACGAGTCGTAGAAGGCCCATGGATCCTACGAGACGTAGAAGGCCCATGGATCCGACGGGCCGTGAAGGGCCATGGTCGGGCGAGTTGGCTCCTGTTTGAACGATATAGCATATTCAAAGAATTATCCTACTCAATACTATCACCTCTAAAAAGGATACACTATACAACAAAGATACCAAGGCATAGAAAGGTAGAATAATCCTACACTATAGAACAAAGAAATTACAGCCGATTATACCCACTGGGCATTATGGTTCGGCACAGGTAATAATAAAGCATACAGAAACAGCAAATTACATACACTTGGCAAATATAGCTCATACATCATGGACGCGCATCAACTTAACTCCATTTGAACTATAATCTCTTCGCAAAATAGGATTGGCCAGATTCAGATAGCACAAATTTCAGTCTGCAAAATCTCCAATTCCTTCATGGTTACCTCAGTGTCTTGTTAAATTTTTTTGACTCCTGCATCTAATACCTGCATGTCCAGTCTTAACTTGTTGATTATACGTTGACAATCATGTACACATTGTCTTGCCACCTCTATTTGATGCTCGAGAACATCAGCACATTCCAATTCCAATCCATAATCATTCGGTAACGGCCATGCCGCACTGCTCGCAGATCTTTGTGTTGATGTCACTTCATCCTAAAATGTTTCTGTAAGTACACATAACTAGGGCAAAAATATAGTTACAACAGTGAAGCAAACAAGACACTATTTTGTACTACATGGCAAAACAGGACTAACAATAATGTTACATGTCACTTTCAAAAAAAATGTTACACGTCATGAAGCATAAGCAGGTGATATTTTAAAAATTATAAAAAAGATAGTCTGTGCAGCCTGCATACAGAAATCCCTCTTAGCTCACCAGAGGAGCATGATGTTGGGGCCCAATCAAAAACACAGACAAGTTACAAATTTAGACAACACGTTGCGTATAAGTAAGCAAGCAGTTGGCCATTCTGTGCCTCAATTAAAGTCTTAGGGAGCATAATGAACAGCACAAGGTTTCATACAAACATACTACAGTAGGCAAAACTATGCAATCATTAGCGTAGTATAAACTAGATTGTGAGCCTCATGCAATAATAGTTGGTTCATAGACTTCAAAGCTTCAGGCACACTTCGGCAGAGTAATTAAATGGTAAGGCCTTTAATTATGTCAGCTAATAGTGATACAAGTACCGAACATCAGGCATGATTATTTGGGCATCTCATTAACTAAGGACAAATAAAGCAATTGAAAAGAGAAAATTAACTATGCCTGAAACAAACAAGGAATCTAACTGTTGAGTTGCATACAGTGACTTACCTTAGCAGGTTGAAGAGGCTCAGCGCAGCTCCTACTTCTCTTGCAAGGCTCCTTCCTAACATCTTGTACTTGGAAATCCTCAATCTTATCTTCATTGCACCCCCTCTACAAGGTGACACAAACTAGTTACTCGTCTCCTTGGAAGATAAATATGCATACTTTCCAGTCTGTGAACACAAAAGGATGAGATTATAACAAAACAACACCACATAATGAAACATGTCACATCTCTTGCACTTGCACACAATGAAATGAGCATTTACTATGTCTGCACTATGTAAAAACTAGGCATACCTTTGAACTGGATCTCCAGGCACTCTTGGAGAGCCTACCGTAGTGTACAGCCAAACCTTTATGTCACCTATGAGTTAGACAAGGCCCCACAACAGCAGGCCTTAGTGTTTAAATTGTTGACAAGCTCTGTTAGAGTGTTAGGTCAAGAACAACAAGTAATCAAAGCAAACAGTCCTAGTATGGCTAGCTGATGCAAACAAGCAATTGAACAGATGTGTGAGCAAATCTCACATATCAAGAAAAGAAGCAAAGAAGGAGGCTTAAAGACCATCACTTGACTGACCAGATTTAAGGGGCATTTAAACATCATGTGCAACGTATGAACTAACATAAACATTGCATATTCTAGATTCTACAATGGAATGCACATGTATTAGGTTATGCCATGTATGATGATGCCTAAATGTACAGATAGCAGGCAGGAGTGATTCATCATTGGACGCACAATTGAATTGCAGGTTAAGGGCCATTTTGATTCCGCCTTTTCAGGGCATATTGTCAAAATAAGCCAGAAAAGATGTAAAGAAGTCATTTTTGAGTTATGGGCTTTGGCTTAACTAATTTCGCTTTGGAGGGGGGTGTTTCGGGTAGAACCTCACTAAAAATTGAAGGGAAGGGGAATAGTGAAATGACCCTGTTGTCTGCCTATATTACACTCAAAATGCAACTGCTGACGCCCGTGTCACACCTGACCCTCAAGTAAAAACAAACACGCAAGCATTCATTGCCCTGCCCGATTGCATCTCCTCTCCCCTTTCCCTCTACCTCGATCCCCTGCCTGCAGCACTAGGGTTCCTCCAGCGAGCCGTCGCCACTGGTCCCATCTGGCCTGGTCCTCGATGATGCTATGTCCAGCTAGGCTATATGGCCGGCGGGTAGGGGCAAATCTCCCTGGCTGCTCCTCCCTTTGGCGCCGCCCCTCATTCTCATGGTCTCCAGCAGCTGCTCCACTATGGTTCATGCAACACACTACTCCGGCTGGCGCTGCACAACTACGGCTGATGCCACACTGCGGTAGAAGGCACCTTATTCCCCCTCCCCTCCTCCCAGGCCATGGCCTTGAGGTGCTGTTGAAGGATGAGCTCATCCAACAAGGCGAGGATCTCCTCTGATTTTTTGCCAAATTTTCATCCCGATCCACTATACGATGAATTGCTATGAGCTGCTTCTGCTGCAGCTATATGATGCATTGCTATGAGCTGCTCCTGCTGTTGCTATATGATGAATTGCTATGAGCTGCTCCTGCTGTATGATGAGTTGCTATGAGCTGCTGCTGCTATATGATGAATTGCTATGAGCTGCTGCTACTGCTATATGATGAGTTGCTACAAGCTTCTCCTGCTGCTGCTATATGATGAATTGCTATGAGCTGCTCCTGCTGCTGCTATATGATGAATTGCTATGAGCTGCTCCTGCTGCTGCTATATAATGAATTGCTATGAGCTGCTGCTGGTATATGATGAATTGCATACTGCTGCTGCTGCTGTATGATGAGTTGCTATGAGCTGCTGCTGCTGGTATATGATGCTTTCAGGTGGTGCTACTATACGATAATAACCAGCCACTTGGACCATCAAATTTCAATAAATAATTGTTCTTCATTTAAATGTGGGTCATGCGTTCTTTGTTTAAATTAGGCAATGGGATCTCTATGGAAAACATTGACCAAAGTAGATTATGCCAAGTAGATGGTATCTTTGTATTTGCATTTTGAGCAAATAGTGATGGTCTGTTTTCCTATCATATTAATTACTGCATTGGGTTCAATTTGTGATGTTTGTAAGTCAAATTAATTTCCATATGGGCAGCAAAATCAAAAAAAAATATAATGCAATCTAGACTCTCCACTGATCATACCAAAGATAAGTTGAAAACGCAATGAAAAGAACTGGTTGGCTTATTACATGGAGCTTATATTCACAGGTGCTTATTTTCATAGGATAACTCATAATAACTGTCCCTAACAAACTTGGCTAATAGAACTGGCATACAAATAACATGTCACGATGATTGCAATGGAGGAGTGACGTACCATAGCACACTGTATAGGCTCACCGCTGCCTCTCCTTTTTTTTGCGATGTTCCATGAAATTGCCACATACATCTTGTACTTTTTCATTGTGTAACCCTATCTGCAAGTTGACATGGCTACTTTCAGACATCTCTACAAGATACTACATTGCATATCCCTTGCGCTTATTTAAACCACCAATTAACGATTGTCTGCGTACCATAAACTAGCCATGACTCTGTATGCTGGACTAGCAGGCACTCTAAGGGAGCCTAATGTAGTGCACTGGAATTCCTACATGCCACCTATGATTTTGTGTAATGTACTGCCCATGTTCCTAAATATATGTCTTTGTAGAGATTCCAGTATGGACCACATACAGATGTATATAGATGCATTTTCGAGTGTAGATTCACTCATTTTGCTCCGTATGTATCCTATAGTGGAATCTCTAGAAAGACATATATTTAGGAACGGAGGTACGAGGTAGTATCATGTATGACATCTACATATCTAATTTAGCAGCCAGTAGTAGAAATCGTTGTCTGCACAAAGGGATTATTGGTCGAAAATCCTAGCAAAGCACGCTGGCAGGCACAGAACAATACAAGAGAGAGAGAGAGAGAGACACGCTTACAAGATCATAGCAATGCCTCAGTCCAGGATCTTGGTTGGCCAAGCTGTTAGATCCAGAAGAAACATCGTCCTTGTAGTTTCTGCCAGCTGCATAACAGGTAACAGCGACCGGTTAGTATATTTGAAGTACATCGGGCAGGTGATGCTGGACGGGTTTAAAGGTGACAAGTACCTAGGCCATGGCGGGTGCTTGGCATCTCTCCAGACGATGGGAATCAGGTTTGAAATCACGAGGGTGATGACGCTGCGCTGGCTGTCGGGGTCCGGTAAGGATATCTAGAACCGTCGAGTAGGGTGTTTGTGGAGCGGCTCTGGTAGGGTGGACTACGGTGTGGGCGAAGTGGATCTGTGGCCATGGACGAGGGCGTAGGTGAAGCTGCTCTGGTGGTCGGGTTAAGGATGGTGTCGACGACGCGGATCTGCGGCCATGGAAGGGGCGTCAGAAGCTGCTCCAGTGGTTGGGTAAAGGATGGTGTCGACGATGTGGATCTGCGGCCGTGGACGGGGCGTCAGAAGCTGCTCCGGTGGTTGGGTTAAGGGTGGTGTCGACGATGTGGATCTGCGGCCATGGACGGGGCGTCAGAAGCTGCTCCGGTAGGTTGGATGAGGGTGCAAGGAAGCGGATATGAGGCCGTGGACTTGTGAGTTGGCAAAGCGGCCCCAGTAGGGTTGAGAATGGTATAGGCGAGGCTACTCCGGTAGGGTTTATGATGGTGTCGGCGAAGCGGCTCCGGTAGGGTTGAGGAAGGTGTCGGCGAAGCGGCTCTGGTAGGGTTGAGGAAGGTGTCGGCGAAGAGGATCAGAGGCCGTTGACGGGGGCGTTGGTGGGGCCGCTTCGGGGGGTGTGGACGAAGCGTCTCCGGTGGGGAGTATGAATGAGCCACTGCAGATGCGCGGCGGTTGACGAGAGTACTGGCGAAGCAGATCCGGCGCCGTGGACAAGGCCGGCACTGAATGGGCTGTGGTATAGTGGTGGATGAGCAGTCTACTTGTTTCTAGGGGAGGTGGGAGGGGTAGATGCAGCCGCAGAAGCAGATCCAGCGAGGTGGACGCCGCTGGCAGTGAATGGGCTATGGTACGCCGGTGGATGAGCAGTCTAGGGTTTCGAGAGGGTTAGGGAGAAAGGGTGATGAAGTACGGACGACGTGATGTAAGATGCTCTGGTGCTGTGGAGTTAGCCATTTTTTGCGGGAGGGGGAGAGGAAATGGGGGTGCCGTGTAGTGGGGGAACCGGAAGTTACCAAAGCATCCCCGACCTGTCATGTAGATGAGGGCGGTATTGTAACTGTTGGTCTCCGTGCACCAAGGACAAAAGGGGGATTTCGCATGCTAAAGACTAAGGTGGCGGAAATTTTAGAAGGAGGCGGGAGATTTTGCCGCCCGCGGGATCGTTCGTATCCAGTTTCAACTAATTTTGGACCGTGCTAGCGGGAAGGTCATGCTAGACTGTGTACACGGGGCACGCGTCAGCAGTTAATAACTGGTGTGAAGTCCACCCCAGAAAAAAAGACAATAACTCGGGATGATGCGCCGATAACTTGGACGTTCACACGGGCGCGGCCAATCGTACGGGTGTAGTGGCGCGTTCACAAAAAAGGGATCAAACACTCAGCCTATGTATTTGTCGTGTAAATAGACAATTTAGTGCCATTGTTATTTACTTTAAACATAATGCATTGACGTGTCAGTGTAGAGGCGCACAAAAAGAAATGGATATTGTAGTCAGCTACTTAAAAGTGTTACCTCATATGATTACATAGCCTCCATTTCATAAATTGCGTACCCGTTGAATTCATATATGAATATTACATATATTACTTCAAAATAGAAACTTAAATCATCCAAGACTAATGAATTTGAATGCAAGAGTAACAATGGTGCATGTACATCATAGCTACATTGGTTGTTTCAAGAAACATCACTGTACCTTTGGCATGCACAACTGAAAAGGTTTATTTAAATAGAAAAAATGTGATATGTGAGTGTCCAATCTTTATAGCGTTGAATCAATATTGTAACTTTGGCCACGATACGAAGTAGATGTTGACTTATGTTCAAGCGATGCACGTCCACGATCGCTAGATAGTGATACGTGAATGAATTGTGCAATCTCTCTCACACGCATACATATCTCATTTCCCTGTGGGCCTCGGAATCACACACACGCACTTCGTGTATTTCTCTCCCTCCGTCAGGGTTAAATTCGTCTTTCTACCCCGTCCTACAAGTCTCTCACAGAGAAACACACACGCTCTCTATGTCTAACACGGCCACCTCTTTAATTCAGCCCACCCACAGCCACTAATGTCTCAAAGTATAATAATGTCTCTCACACAAACTCCTTCTACCTACTAGCAAGATGCCCATGCATTGCATGGAACATCAAGATGCATTTGTATGAGAAGTTTATCTTGTGGGAGAAAAGGATGAATGAGGGAATGCCTTATTTGCAAATGCGGAGAGGGGTGTGGGTATCTTTTTGCAAAATTGCCATAGTTTCCTTCCTGTCCGTCGGATATAAATCGGATGGCCTATATTGCAGGATGGCAGGAACACCATCATCACCAACTCTGTTTTTTTATAAGAGTAGAGATATGTGAGTGTCACTGCCCCCCCACACACACCCACACTTCCCAACACCGAAGGAGTAGGGTGACACCTCGATCTTGATACTAATCTATCGACTGGCTTCTCCCTCAAACATACACACACACACACACACTACCCGGCACTGAAGGAGTAGGGTGGCACATCGATCTTGATAATAATCTATCTACTCCTCTTTCAAACACACACACACACACACTCGCTAGTTGTGCCTCTGTGCCTACCATGCACACTCTCGATACGTCTTTCTCTCCCCCCTAACAATGACAGCAGAAGGGTGACAACTCGATCTGATCATAATCTTTCAATAGGTTTCTCTCTCAAACATTGTGTCTCGGTGCCTCACTCGGTAGCCCCCTCGATATGTAGACTTCTCGCGCGCACACAGCTGTAGTGACGATGACGCTGAACCCAGTGTGCCTTGTTTTTACCGGCCTCATGTGATAGTTTTCACCCTGTTTTCTGTTAATTAACAAGGCAATCGTTTCTTTGTTACTAGTAGTGAATCTGAAATCATTCGGGCCAGACATAAAATATATCACTTCAACCCAATTATCGCAGCAACTATTTTAAATGAAATTAGCTATCTGCCCGTGCGTTGCACGGAACATCAAGATGCATTTGTATGAGTAGTTTATCTTTTGAGAGAAAAGGTTGAACGAGGGAAGGCCTTATTTGCAAAATTGCCATAGTTTCTTTCCTATCCGTTAGATATAAATCTGACGGCCTATATTGCAGGATGGCACGCACACCATCATCACCAACTCTGTTTTTCTACTCCCTCCGTCCGAAAATACCTGTCATCAAAATGGATAAAAAGAGATGTATCTAAAACTAAAATACGTCTAGATACATTTCCTTTTATCCATTTTGATGACAAGTATTTCCAGACGGAGGGAGTATTTGTCTTTTTAGAGATTTCAACAAGTGACTATGACCAGACCTTACCAACATAATCAAAAAAGTAGTCCATAATTTTGATGTTACCCTCCTTTTTTGGCGGTGCAGTGCCATCTGGATACCTCATAAATAAATCAAGGACAAATCTGACCCCTTCCTGAAAAGACATACGGAGCAAAATGAGTGAATCTACACTCTAAAATATGTCTACATAAACATCCGTATGTGGTAGTCCATTTGAAATCTGAAAAGGATAAATATTTAGGAACGAATGGAGTATATACAAGAGTAGACATGGAGATATATCTCCAGCATGGTCTACAACAAAAATGTGCTGGGCTGGTTAGAGCCATATGCTCGCAACGCGATGACATGAGTTCGAATTCTGTCTTTTAACTTTATATTTTTTGTATTATATATTACTCTACTTATTTAATATATACTTCTTTCACTACTGTACTGACAGTGGGACCCACAGAGTACTCAGAATACAAGATTAAGGATGGACTTGTTTCTTTTTAACTTTATGTACGAAGCTGTAGCCACCCTGTAAGTCACGTGTACACTGTACATGCAATTAACTTTTTATAGAGGGACAATCATACATGCAATTAACTCAAATGGATTGGATGTCACTCTATTATTTCCAGCATAAAGGGCATCTCCAACGGCAGCCGGCAAATTTCCTCCCGCTTCCTTAAGTGGAGGACGACATCAAATGCCAGCGGATGAAATTCTAACCAACCAGATGAAATTCGCGCAAACACGGACTGATTTCATATAAGCATGAAGGATTTCGTATAAAAAAGCCGGATCTTCATATAAACATGATGGATTTCATTACACTTACATGAACTAAGAGGTGCCAATCCGGCTCTCTTGTATAATTAATACCCCCTCCGTCCGGAAATACTTGTCCTAGAAATGGATGTATCTAGACTTATTTTAGTTCTAAATGGCCGCCCGCGGATCCCTTTGTCTTCCTCATGTCCGTCAGACACTTGCGGGGTCGACGAAGGTCCTCCGAAGAGACGAAGCAGCAAAGAAACCACCTGAATCTGCGGTAGTCGCCTCGGCGGTGGCCTTCATGGGTCCCAAGTGGCGGCGGCCTCCCGTGTTCTATTTCTCCTCGATGATGGTGGCGGACACGGAGAAGCTAGCCACCGACTCATCGCTCTCCATGCACCCGGCTTCTGTCTCTGCCTACATGGCGCTGCCGCAGGCATGGGAGGCGCGCCCGCAGACACGGGAGGGGCGGCCACCGCAGACACTGGTGGCACGGTACGACGCGGCAGCGACGGTGCCCGTGCCGGCGTGGAGCAACTCGCCACTCCTCATCGAGCTGAACTGGAGCGGCGAGTTGCTGAACCACGCGCCTGCTTGGGGCGACAACTGGCTCCGCCGGGCCAAGCGAGGTTGGTGAAGCACCGAGCGGCCTTGCCCGTATCCGGAGGGCTCGGCGGGCCACCCAGCCGGGTAATATGCCGAAGAACGGCTCATCGGAAGCCATAGGAAGATCGGAGAAAATGGTGAAGGAGGAGATGGGGGAGCGGCGGAGGGGTGCGATTCTTGCCTGCTGTTTGTCTGGCCTCGTGTAAATAGAGGGCGGACGGTAGGAGCTTGGCCGGCGTCTGACCTCGTTTAAACTGAGGGCGGACGGGAGGAGCTCGGCCGGTGTTGCGTTTATTCCAGCCCGCTCATGAACGGACGTGTGGCCGGAGTAGGATTCTCGGTTTGCATGCGGGTTTAACGGAGGGGTTTAATGGAGGCGACAGGCATGCAACGGGCGGCGTAGTACTATTCGATTTGACAACAGTAATGAGCCGTCAAATCACAAAGGCCCTCGGCTCTCGTGAAACAGACCGAGCTAGACTGCCCCGCCCTCTAGCCTTATAAAAAATGTATGTACTCCACTTTTGTACAATAGTAGTATCGATGGATTGCGCCATGGAGCAAAACTTGAAATTAAAAAAATGGTGGTACATATAGAGAGGGAGTATTTGATTAGACAGCGGGCGGTGCAGTTCCCCATACGGCTTGAATGCAGACGAGGGAGGGAGTAGCGGTTCCTGATATGTTGAACGGCCAATGCATCCTCCTTCAATTAATGCTTGAGGTAAGTAATGGGAGGAGGTCCGGGAAAAGTGGCTGCACGATCTGAATGCAACACAATTTGCCCTCATTGCCCTCATATAAAGGCGCCCCTCCATTCCAATGCATCGTACGCACCTAAGAATTTGCCTAAGCACCTACACTAAGCGCAAAAGAGCTCACTAGAGACCCATGGCGGCGATGCATGTGAGCGGCCAGTGGCTGCGCCATATGGTCCACGATGCCGGCCTGCGGCATGGCGCCGAGGATCGTCGCCAGACGGTGTTGGAGACCGGCTGGTGGATGGCCGTCGTCGATGCCAACTATGACTCTCAGTTGGACCAGATGATCGTTGCCACCAGCAACAAGTTCACCATCCTCAAGAAGCTCGCGGACGACATCGTCGTACTCCTCCAACCCGCGCGCCTGGGCTCCTCATTGCCTGCCACCCTAATCGGCCTCCATGGCCAGAACCTCTTTCAAGCACTGGTGGCCCTGCGACTGCCCGCCGACGCCATGAAGAATGTCCACCTGGAGGTCGCGGTCGCCGCGAGGTGCCTCGCCCTGCAAAACTTCGTCGACCTACACATCCACGTGTACGAGGAAATCGTGTACATAGGTATCTACAAGGCCAGTGAGGATGCTACGACGTTGGCCTTCCTCAACCGGCTGGAAGCCTTGGATGCCTTTGCTGAGAAGCACATCGACCTCGCCACAAAAGCCGCCACTCCTTACCGCCGGTCGGTGGCCCAGTGCACTAAGTTGAGGAGGAGGAGGTCGTACGTTCGTGGATCCATCTTTCTTCTTGCCTTCTGTAACCACCACTGCGATCGCATCATCGTGGCCGTAATTCTTATTGTGCTGTTGCATTCTCGTTCCAGTCAATACAGACATGTGCGATCCCTTTGCTTAATTATATGCATCACTGTAACTAGTACTCCATCCACAATTTATAAGTTGTGCTTACCTTTTTCATCAACTTCGTGCAACGCGCGGGCATCTTGCTAGAAACAGTAGAATATGTCTATATAATTCGTATGTGATAGTCCATTTGGAATATCAAAAAAGAAAAATATTTAGGTACGGAGGGAGTAATATATTAGGAGTATATCAAAACAATAGTGATTTCTTTCAAGTTTGTGAATAAATACTACTATTCTACTACTTTGGATCTGTCGTAATGCATGGGCACATTGCTGGTAAAAGGAAAAGGCCTGCCGCGTTCGCGTCGCACCGCCACACGCCTGGGAATCAGGAGTACAACACGGCCCGTCCGGCACGACACATAGCTTAGGGAAGGCATGTTGCCTAGCATTTTCACTTTCATGTGGGACCGCCGTTGAGCAAACCTACACCCCGCCCGCCGCCGGGTTGGAAAACAGAAACGAGGGGAAGATCTAGCTGTAGCACGGAAGCCAAGAAATTTGGTGTCAGACGGGGCTCGTTGATAGAGTAGGAGCATTCCGTACTAGTACTACTCCTAGTAGTACCAAGTTTGTACTCGTAATACTATATTACTAGTACTACCACTATACAACTAGTAGGTACGTGCACGACACAGCATCGTAGGAACAAAAAATGGGAAGATCTTGTTTTGGGTGATTTATCATTTTTTTAATAAACATAGTATGAATAATATGATGTGGGGGGCACCCATGAAGCTTATGTGCCTTGGTTGCATGGCTACGGAAGGTTAGAGAAAAATAAATAGATAATGTGTTTAGAGTGCACTCCACTAAATAGATATACTTTGGATCCATTGCAACGGACTGGCACATCTATATCTATACCCCCTATATAGTGTGTGAAAAACTTTGAAAGTTGGTCATTGGATGAAGCCAATCCGACGGTACAAAGATGGCAAACCCGAGCACTACTGGCCGTTGGATATCATCTACCATATTCTGCCACATGTATAATCTAGAAGACTCCATGGTTGAACTTAATTCATGACTAACTTTGCCACAACTAAGCTTAGGCAAAGTTATTAGTTCTTCAAAATGAGAGCCACAAGTTGGCAAGCCTAAGGGAATCTTGCCACATTTTTTGTGTGTATGTCACGTGGCGCCTTAGTGTGGCTTGCCTAAGGTGTGGCTTGAACCAAACACTCACCTAAGTTAATCAAACTTGCCTAACCTTACATTCCACCAGATTTTGCCACATGTTAGAATCCAGAAAGCTCCACATGTAGAAGCATACTGCACAAACTACCAGAATCTCATGCGTGCAATGCACGTGTACCTTACTAGTACTAGTTGGTAGTAGTAAGAAACAAATTCCAGTTTTGGCACGAGCTTGTACTGCGGGAGCACCACAAGGCCTGCCGCAGGAGTTACATTTCCCTCTCGGGGCCCATGGGACCGAACTTCAGTGGCTTCGTGCCCGGCCTATGAGTCAATGACATGCGGACCTTAAATGCGGCTGGCCCACATGTCATTCTCATGGTGGCGGCGTGGTTCGCGACTCACTCATTCGAGATGAACTGGCCGGTGGTGGCATGGCCGTGGCGAGGGTGCCACAGCTGGGCGTCGGGGCGTTACGAGGCGTAGATGGCCACACCGGCGGGTACTACATGTAGTACATAAGTAATCCAGCTGAGGATTGATGCCCGGGACGAAATGTGTCACGGCTGCTAGATGATAATTCGATGGTGCGGGAGTACGGATCGGAGCACAGCAGCGGAGCAGTCAAACCGCGTCCAATCGGGTGTGTCTGTGGTAGAAAGTTGATGGTCGCCGCAGTTCAGCTGGCCCGCATGTCATGCACACAAAGGAAGAGGAGCGGTGGGGCCGAGAGGGATGAGGGGGACGTCGGGGGGATGAGGATCCCCTGACGTGAAAAATCCTACCATTCTGTCACTGACATGTGGGACCCATAAGCATGGGTCCCACAGGTTAGCGATGGAAAGGCAGGGCAAGGCAGTGATAGCCACATCAGAGGATCCATGTCCACGTCGGGGGACGTCGTGCCATGGATTGGAGCGGTGTCGTGGGAATCGTGTGTGGGTGTGGCAGTGGTAGAAACAAGAAACGTGATGGTCGCTGTGGTTCAACTTCCATGGACAAGCTGTCATGTCTGCTGACACATGTATATCAAAACTAGAGTGTTTATATTTCAAGCATGTGAACAAGTATTATTCTACTACTTTGGATCCATTGCAACGCATGGGCTAGCACATTGGTAGTAGTAGTGTCCATCTCTATCTCTAGAGGCCTTCCCTCGTTCATCCTTTTCTCTCAAAAGATAAACTACTCATACAAATGCATCGTGATGTTCCATGGAACGTACGAGGATGTTTCCTTGGGGGTCTCTCCAGCGCGACGTGGCCGTAGTTGCAAGTTGACGCCCCTTGAAATGCCGACATTGAGGGGCACTCGGATTTCCTCCGATGAGCAGGTAAGATGAGTTTGATCACGTAGTAAATGCATTCTAAAGACTACTTCCGTGTCCATTTCCTAATTCTCCCCCTGCCCACTGTTTCACAGGTTAGGCTCGGTGCGAGTGGAGATTGGCTTGCATATGTACGGGAGGGTACCAACATCAATTTGCACAACATTTACAATGGTGACACCGTTCCCGTAGAACCTTTGTCCAACATTGGGATCAGCCATGCAACGGGCCACCGCATGAATTGGTACGATGGAACCATGAATAAGATAGCACGAACCTGGCACATGGCGGTCAAAGGCGGACCATGTTGTCTGCGGCCGATTTGTTGCCGTACGAGTAGGAAGACGTTGTGCTCCTTTCTAACCGCATCTTCGTGGTGACAAACCAGGGGACTTATTTTGTATGGGACACATCCTACGATATACTCCCTCTCTCCCAGTTTATTTGTTTTGAATCTTTTCATTTTATAAGTTTCAAATTCAAATTTAGAGCTCCCCATCACATGTTGATATGACAATGTCCATTAAATCGTTGCGTGCATGTATAGTAAAGAAACAAATCTCGAGTTTGGCACGAGTTCGTGTTGCGGGAGCACCACAAGCCCTGGCGCAGGAGTTACATTTCCCTCTCAAGGCCGTCGGGACTGAGCTTCAGCGCCTTACTACACCTACCTTTGAGTCAATAACATGTGGACCCGATAGGTGACTGGTCCACATGTAATGCTCCCATAGGCAGAGGGGCAGTGGGGCCAAGAGGGGTGAGCCGCAGGTCGGGGGACGTGTGGTTTCATGGGTTCGAGCGGCGTCATGGGAATCGCGGGTGGCTGTGGTAGAAACTTGATGCTCGCCGCATTTTAGGTGGCCCACATGTCATGCACACAAAGGCAGAGGGGCGGTGCGACCGAGAGGGGTGAGGCGCACGTCGGGGGGGCGTGGTGTCATGGGTTCGAGAGGCATCGTAGGAATTGCGAGATGAAACGTGATGGTTGCCGTAGTTGAACTTCCATGGACAAGCTGTCATGTGTACGAACACATGCACTGCATACCGATCACTGGAAGGAGTAGCAGAGAAAGCTATATATGCGGATAAATAGTTCCTTATAGTCAAGCGGACCCACGCTACTACTCTGTTCCAAAGACATGCACACCATCGAAATAGTCCATGCATATCAATATACACCGAGAGGGAATAATTTTTTTTACAAGAGAAGAAGTAGTTCATCCATCCATAATGCCCTCCTGCTGGTGCAGCCTTTTCTTCTTCTTCTTCTTCTTCTTCTTCTTCTTCTTCTTCTCATTCTTTGTGGGAGCGGCTTCACAACAAGCTCTTTGGACCTTGCAGCTATCTCGAAACTCACACGGGCATTGAGGGCAGCATATTTTATCCGCTCGTACGTCAAGGGATAATTCTCCCATCTAGACGACCTTAATGCCACCGTCTCATCACCCTTCTAAAGATTTGTACCAAGCACAAAATTTGCTACGTCGAATAGGGATGGTGTCTGTTTATCACAATATTCTACAGGAATTTTGATTCTGGTTTGTAGGTCAGCGATGCTTTTCAAATCAAGGTTGTACGGCTCCAGCTTCTATTTATCCCCTTCGATGGCTTCCCCATAGAAGTATACGTCCTCCCGAGACAAGAAATCGTGAAGCTCACGTGGTATGGAGGGCGAGTGTATGATGTGGTACACCAAAACATCATCTTCGTGGAACAACTGAAGGACGGCGGTGCGCTGGATCTTCCCAGGGGCACGCTCCGTGTACTCTGCATCAAGACCGATGACCCGCGTCTCTACCTTTTCAAGGGAGTTGGATACATTGTTGATCCACTGCCGAACAACCCTTGGGTGGGCGGCGGCGGTGGCAACTATGCGCATCGAGCCTTCGACAAGGACATGTTGGACGCTAAAAACCTGCATCTCGATCTCTTCCGCCATTTGGAACCGCTAGAACGGAGGGCTATGGTTTGGAGAATTAGGATTAGATGGCTAGTCTAACTGAAGTAGTAGATGATTATTTAACGAGGTTAAAACAATGTGAACGCAGTGGGGTTTGGATGCAAATGAAGACGAAGGGGAGGTGAAGAAGCCGAGGAGAATCGGTTCCCGATGGAGAAGTAAATGGGAGAAGTGGCATGCAGGCAGTTGTTTAGACGGCTAGGTAGACTAAGCGAAAAGGCTATGCGGGTAGACTGATGAGTCGTACCTGTTGGTGTATGTGCCCATTCTTCCTGATAGGTGAGACCTATGCAAACAGATAAAAAATGTGTCATAGTTTTTTTTTGAGCGCGTGAGTGGGAGACACAACATTCTCTGGTTAAGGAATACTCCCTCCATTTAGGTGAGTATAAGTCACCTTATGAAAATCAGGTTTTCCCAAAACCTTAGGCGTGGAGCATTAACTTCCTGCTCGATCCCCTCCCAGCCTCGTTAGCCAGCGTTCTCTTCCTCTGCTGCCGCGTTCTACCTTTCTATTTTTCCTCTTCTCAAGTGTGGAACGATCTGCATGCCGTCCTTGATGCACCAGAACGACCACTGCATGCATCGCTCTAGGGCGTTGATTGGGCATGCACGAGAATTTGGTTAGTCCTGCCTTGGGTCGCTGCGTGCTGTCGCTCAACAGTGGCATGGCGGCGCTTGACGACCAGTTTGCCGGCAAAGTGCTGATGGTAACCATCAACGGTGACCGGCCTCCCGTCTCACCGGACGACCTTGTCAAAGCTCTTGGCATTGCACACGGCATCCAAATAAGTGACTTGCTTGTCGAAGTTTGTCCGCCATCGGCTGATTTCTTCATCAGGTTCTGGACAACTTTCGACTGCAGTCGTGTGTTCGAATCTTCCCGGCATTTGTTCTGCGATGGCGCGCTGGTGAGCTTTGATCGGTGGCACCCAGGATGGGATCGATGCCCTCTAAGCTTGAGTTTTTAACAAATCTTACCTTCCACGGCATGCCTCGACGTGCTTGGAACAGCGAGTCCATGAACGAGCTTATTAACGACCTTGGAGGTGAGCTCGTAAGTATGTTTGTTCCTCCAAACAGCTGGGCTCTGAGGGTTATGGCATGGATGAAGAAGCCGTCCACCATACCGAAGGTGATTGGTGTTGAGATACCGGTGCAGGAACCGGGGTTGTACTATTCGTCCGCACCAAGGCCGCCGCGGACCACGTTAGGGATGTACCTGTATCGAGTGTTCGTGCATGTCGAAGAAGTGGTCAATCCATCAATCGAAGTCCTGCCGCCGCCGCTGGTGCCAGGGTCCGTCGACGACATCCATTACAGGAGTCAACGTCAGACTTTCCCCGTGTTGCTCGGAATGATGGATGGCACAGGGCCTACTCCATCGCGCGGCGGAGGCCACTGCTTCTTTGGGAGAAGAGGCAGGCTGGCTGCCTGGATGTGCTCTAATTTGAGGTAACAACTGAATCTTCTCAGATACTAGTTAAATCTGAGCTATGGATGTGAAGCATTGATATGCCAGTACATTTGATTGTGACCTGTTCTAATTTTGTACCTGAACTTTTTTTAGAAAGGGGTGTACGTCAACTTAATGTGCTAGCAGAACTTATTGTGTTGTCTGTCTGTTTTCTTTGCACAGCATTCAAGATATTTCCTCGTCATTGATAAATACGATGAACCGTTATGTACGACTTCGTTGGTTTCAATAGAGCCCTTCCCGTAGCGATCCACTGCTTCCATCCTGATTGTGCCGCCTGCGTGAAATTTTTGTATGCAAGTTCAGTGTGCTATGATGTTCTATATGATTGTGTCAACTATATTAGTTTTTACTGAGCATCAACAATGCATATGGCTGAAAGGTGTACTTACGAGCATCGACCGATGGGTCTCTCTCTCTATCTCTCTCTCTCACACACACACACGCACACACACACACGCACACGCACAAGTGGGACCCGTTGAATTATTTATTTGCTCATGACAGCTTTTAATTAGGTTCCACTATAATCTAACTTTTTTCTTAAGTTATTGATTGAGCTCAGTGACTTCAAAACGTTGTACAGAAGCCTTGTTTGGGCCTTTCCGGCGTCGCTGAATGTGGGCAGAGTAACCATGTTAGGTTGTACTGTACTACACATGCCTTTTTTTTCAACATCAGCAATGCAACTGGGCCGATAGTTGTACACAATATCCAGGTCAACTTGTTATTCTCCGCCCCGCTTGGCTGCAAACTTTCCTAGGAGGTATGCATTAGGCTTAACAAGAAAATGGACTTTAAGAAATAATAAATGGGATATAATTATAATAACTGGACAGTTACTATGCACTAAACACGTAATTAGTTTGAAAAATATATAATTTTTGGATTTTGAAAATTTTAATTTCATTACTTGTTGCGCGCGCAATATTTTGTTGGATTTTAACGTAATACAACTTTATTTTGAAATTATATTTAACCTGACTAGAAATTTCGGATAAAAATATTTCGGATCCCATCAAAATGTGGGAATTTTTTTGAATTCTGTTTTGAGCGGTTGTTTGAAATTATTATTCGTTGTCCTAGCTAGAAGTTGGGCTGTACTTTTAACAAACTTTAAATGGGATGTAATAAATTCCATTAGAATTAAAAAATGGGTTGTACATTCTTACAAATCGCAAATGGGCTATATGTTCTCTGCCAAATCCGAGCTGTGGGCCTACTAAGTTGACGCGTACCAAGGGCTTTGTTAACTTAGTCAATATAAACGATTCTAGCTGCAGTGACCATACGATGTCCATCCAACAGCCATAGTGCTTCTTCAACATCTGGTCTTCTTGCTCCAGCCGCCCAAAGCAGCGCCGGTCGTGTCGCGTGCTCCTGCCTCCCGTGGCCGGCTGTGATGCCGCGGAGGCCTCACCGCCCCGTACTACTCCCACCGTTGGCCAGGCCATCCCTCTACTCACCCACACCCCATGTTATTCTGCAGCGACGACAGCCTCACACCGCAGCCGAACCAGTGAACCCTCGTACTCCTCTCCGCGCGGGCTTCCACTGTTGCGTCTTCCCCGGCTCCGCGTCGTCCCCTTCCTAGGCCTCGCCGTCGTCCAGACCACCGCCCTGGTGCTCTTGGCGCGGCGTGGTCCACATGGTCAACGACCGACTTCCATCGGAAGAGTACTCTACGCGGAGAGGCTGACAGCTGGGTCCAGGCGGCCGCAAGGAAGTGCCTCCTTATTATGCTCAAAATAATTATTCCTCCACCTGACAGCAGGGACCCACCGGACGAGCCACCTTATTTCGTGAAAAAACGTTTCCCCCCTGACTGGTGGGACCCACCGGACGGGCCAGCGTATTTCGCAAAAAGACGTTCCCCCCGCTGTCAGCTCGGACCCACCGAAAGTTCCTCCTTATTACACACACAAAAATGAATACTCCCCCTGCTAGCTGGGACCCACCATGGTGGGAGGTTGCCTTGTGGGCCTACTAAGTTGACTGGGACGGGGGCCTTTGTCAACTTTAGTCAATATGAACGATTCTAGCTCCAGTGACCGTACGATGTCCATCCAACGGCCGTAGTGGTTAATCAACCTCTGGTCTTCTTGCTCCAGCCGCGCAAAGCAGCGCCGGTCATGCCGCCTGCTCCTGCCTCCCGTGGCAGGCTGTGCTGCCGCGGAGGCCTCACCGCCCCCTACTATTCCCACCACTTGCCAGGCCCTGCGGTGACGGCAGCCTGACACCGCAGCCGAACTAGTGAACCCTCGTACTCCTCTCCGCGCGGGCTTCCACTGCCACGTCTTCCCCGGCTCCCCGTCGTCCCCTTCCTAGGCCTCGCCGTCGTCCACCGCCCTGGTGCTCTCGGTGCAGCGTGGTCAACGTGGTCAAGGAATGACTTCCATCGGACGTGGTCTGTACGTGGAGAGGTTGACAGCTGGGTCCACGGCCGTAGCAAGGAAGTGCCTCCTTATTACGCGGAAAATAATGATTCCTCCACCTGACAGCTGGGACCCACCGGACGGGCCATTGTATTTCGCGAAAAAAATGTTTCCACCTGACTGCTGGGACCCACCAGCTACATCTTCGCACGCAAGGAAGTGCGTCCGGGCAAAAAAAACGATTCGCCCCCCTGACTGCTGGGACCCAGCAGCTACATCTTCGCAGGCAAGGAAGTGCCTGACAGTCGGGACCCACCTGGTCGAAGCGTACATAGCATTGTCATTCTGGTCGCGAACGTGTACGTACATATATACTGGTGGATGTAGAGGCGTGCACGTGTCGTAGTAGAGGCGTGTACGTGTCGTAGTAGAGGCGCGCACGTAGCATGTACACGTATGTACAGCGGCCAGGGTGTAAGAAAGCAAATATGGCCACGTATGTGTACATACGGGCGAGGTCTCGAACGCCTACTCATGCATACTTACAGCTAGGGCTCAAGTACATGGCTGGGTCGGAACAGAGAAACAGCGTCGTCGTCGTGTTCATGGGGAGGCAACGTAATGCGTTGTATTCATGGGGAGGCAATGGAATGTGTCGTGTTCATCGGGAGGCAACGGAATGCGTGGGAGCCAACCGGCTGGGTCGGAACGGAATGCGTGGTCGTGTTCATCGGGAGGGCTTGGACGGAACAGGCGATGGAAACGAGGCCTGGCGTACCTCACAACGGAGGAAACGTACCTCCTACGTTCGGAACGGGGTCCTGCTGATCGGGAGGGGTCTGGCATACCGCAAAACGGAGGAAACGGACCTCCTACGGTCGAAACGGAGGTCCTGTTGATCGGGAGGGGTGTGGCGTACCGCAAAACGGATGAAACAGACCTCCTACGGTCGAAACGGGGGTCCTGTTGATCGGGAGGGGTGTGGCGTACCGCAAAATGGACGAAACGGACTTGTGTTGGAGCGCTACGGTCGAAACGGGGGTCCTGTTCATTGGGAGGGATGTGGCGTATCGCAAAACGGGACTCCACGGGATATTGTTCATCTCCACCGTCGACCTCCTCTAGCCTCCACGGGCTACCGTCGACCTCCTGCAGCCTCCACGGGCTCCTGTTCATCCAGCCTCCACCGCGCGCTACTCCACCGGCTACTATTCAACCACCCCTTCACGGGCACCCCTCCATCGTCTACTGTTCATCTAGCCGTCCACACCACGGGGTCATGTTCAACCACCCCTCCATGGGCATCCCTCCACCGTCTACTGTTCATCCAGCCCTCCACCACACCATGGGGTCCTCTTCATCCAGAGGCAACGCCACCGCTCACTGTTCATCCACCCCCCCCCCCCGCAACACTCACTGTTCATCCCAGAGGCAGCATCGATCGGCTTCAGTTAGCAGCAGTAGCGAAGGAATCGCTCGATCGGGTTAAGTTAACAGCCATCGATCAATCGCTCGGGTTCCGTAACGCGTAGCCTGTAGTGCAATCGCTCGGGTTTAGTTAGAGCCCAACGCCTCGCTCGGGTTCAGTTAGAGCCAATGCCTCGCACACACGCGCGTACGACAGAAAAAAAATTCGTTCGGCCCAAAATGTCACGGATGTGTCTTTTTTTTGTAGTGTATGGACATCTTGAGTATGTGGTACTTGAATTATTGATTTGATCTCATCACTCTAAGTTAATTTGTTGGGATGTTAATGACTACTTTAATTGGGATTGAGTTGGAGAAACCTTCTCAATGATGTTTCAACTACCATGATAGTTAAATAAAATATATTCCTTTGTAGGGAAAAATTGGCTTTTCACAAAAACAATATAACCATAGAGCCTCCACCAGCCATATATGCATGTCGTGATAGCATTTATCTGTTCATTGTTCTCTTGTGTTACTTTGCCAGCATAGTCCATGTGCTGACCCGTTTTCGTGCTGCAACGTATTCATGTTGCAGAATTTTCAAACGACGAGTAAAATGTCATAGGTCGTTTGTCATGCACTCAGCTATGTTGTTGGATTTGATGGACTCACTTTATCTTCCAAGCCTTCCGTTGTTATCATAATTAGATGGCCTTAAGCCATACCTATTGTAATAAGTTCTCTTTTGAGACATTCGAAGTAATAAGTGTGTGATTTCTACTCTGTTATAAATCCTTCGGGTACTGTGTGTGTCAGCATTACCGATCCAAGGATGACACTGAAGCATAGAGACTTGACTGTTTGAGGTCGGGTCGCTACATAGCTGGAACTACGTCGGTATTTCCCTGGAAAGGGAGGGATGATGTAGCACAACAACGGTAGGTATTTCCCTCAGTTATGAAACCAAGGTTATCGAACCAGTAGGAGAACCAAGCAACACAATGTAAACAGCCCCTGCACACAAATAACAATACCTCGCAACCCGACGTGTTAAAGGGGTTGTCAATCCTTTTCGGGGTACGGCGCCAGAAATTGCGTGTTGACGGGAGAAAGTTTTAATAGATTGAAATAATAGATCGCAAATATAATAAAGTGCAGCAAAGTATTTTTGGATTTTTGGTTTAATAGATATGAATAAAAATGCAAAGGAAAAGTAGATCGCAAGGCAAATATATGAGAAAGAAGACCCGGGGGCCGTAGGTTTCACTAGTGGCTTTTCTCGAGAAAAATAGAAAATGGTGGGTAAACAAATTACTGTTGGGCAATTGATAGAACCTCAAATAATTATGACGATATCTAGGCAATGATCATTACATAGTCATCACGTCCAAGATTAGTAGACCGACTCCTGCCTGCATCTACTACTATTACTCCACACATCGACCGCTATCCAGCATGCATCTAGTGTATTAAGTTCATGGAAAAACAGAGTAATCCAAAAGAATGATGACATGATGTAGACAAGATCCATTTATCTATATGGAGGTAGATATAGATCTCGTCTTTTTATCCTTAGTAGCAACGATACATACGTGTCGGTTCCCTTTCTGTCACTAGGATCAAGCACCGTAAGATCGAACCCACTACCGGGCACCTCTTCCCATTGCAAGATAAATAGATCAAGTTGGCCAAACAAAACCCAAATATCGGAGAAGAAATACGAGGCTATAAGAGATCATGCATAAAAGAGATAAAAGAAACTCAAATACTTTCATGGATATAAAAAGATAGATCTGATCATAAACTCGAAGTTCATCGATCCCAACAAACACACCGCAAAATAGTTACATCATATGGATCTCCAAGAGACCATTGATAACCCACATGTATAGGGGATCACAATAGTATTCGAGGGTAGAGTATTCAACCCAAATTTATTGATTCGACACAAGGGGAGCCAAAGAATATTCTCAAGTGTTAGCAGCTGAGTTGTCAATTCAACCACACCTAGAAACTTAATATCTGCAGCAAAGTGTTTAGTAGCAAAGTAATATGATACTAGTGGTAATAGTGGCAAAAGGTAATGGTAGCAAAAGTAATATTTTTGGGTTTTATAGTGATGGTAACAATAGCAGCGGAAAAGTAAATAAGCGAAGAACAATATATGGAAAAGCTCGTAGGCATTGGATCGGTGATGGAGAATTATGCCGGATGCGATCGATCATGTAACAGTCATAACCTAGGGTGACACGGAACTAGCTCCAGTTCATCAATGTAATGTAGGCATGTATTCCGAATATAGTCATACGTGCTTATGGAAAAGAACTTGCATGACATCTTTTGTCCTACCCTCCTGTGACAGCGGGGTCCTATTGGAAACTAAGGGATATTAAGGCCTCCTTTTAATAGAGTACCGGACCAAAGCATTAACACATAGTGAATACATGAACTCCGCACACTACGATCATCACCGGTAAATATCCCGATTATTGTCACTTCGGGGTTAATGGATCATAACACATAATAGTTGACTATAGACTTGCAAGATAGGATCAAGAACTCTCATATATTCATGAAAACATAATAGGTTCAGATCTGAAATCATGGCACTCGGGCCCTGGTGACCAGCATTAAGCATAGCAAAGTCATAGCAACATCAATCTCAGAACATAGTGGATACTAGGGATCAAACCCTAACAAAACTAACTCGATTACATGATAAATCTCATCCAACCCATCACCATACAACAAGCCTACGATGGAATTACTCACGCACAACAGTGAGCATCATGAAATTGGTGATGGATGAAGGTTGATGATGACGATGGCGACGGATTCCCCTCTCCAGAGCGCCGAACGGACTCTAGATCAGCCCTCCTGAGAGAGTTTAGGGCTTGGCGGCGGCTCTGTATCGTAAAACGTGATGAATCATTCTCTATGATTTTTTTCTCCCTGAAAGTGAATATATGGACTCAAGGTTGAGGTCGGTGGAGCATCAGGGGCCCCATGAGGCAGGGGGCGCTCCCAGGGGGGTAGGGCGCGCCCCCACCCTTTTGGACAGGTGGTGGGCCCCCTGACGTGGATCATTGTTCCAGTATTTTTTATATATTCCAAAATAATTCTCCGTTGATATTCAGGTCATTCCGAGAACTTTTATTTCTGCACAAAAATAACACCATGGCCATTCTGCTGAAAACAGCGTCAGTCCGGGTTAGTTCCATTCAAATCATGCAAGTTAGAGTCCAAAACAAGGGCAAAATTGTTTGGAAAAGTAGATACAACGGAGACGTATCAAATCCCCCAAGCTTAAACATTTGCTTGTCCTAAAGCAATTCAGTTGATAAACTAAAAGTGATAAAGAAAAACTTTTACAAACTCTGTTTGCTCTTATTGTTGTAAATATGTAAAGCCATCATTTAGGTTTTTAGCTTAGATTATGAACTAACCATATTCACAATAACACTTAGGTCTCATGTTTACTCATATCAATGACATAATCAACTAGCGAGCAATAATAATAAATCTCGGATGAAAACACTTTCTCAAAACAATCATGATATGATATGACAAGATGGTATCTCACTAGCCCTTTCTGAGACCGCAAAACATAAATGCAGAGCACCTTTAAAGATCAAGGACTGACTAGACATTGTAATTCATGGTAAAAGAGATCCAGTCAAGTCATACTCAATGTAAACTAACAGTAATGGATGCAAATGATAGCGGTGCTCTCCAACTGGTGCCTTTAATAAGAGAGTTATGACTCAACATAAAAGTAAATAAATAGGCCCTTCACAGAGGGAAGCAGGGATTTGTAGAGGTGCCAGAGCTCGGTTTTGAAATAGATATGAATAATATTTTGAGCAGTATACTTTCATTGTCAACATAACAACCGAGAGATTTCGATATCTTCCATGCTACACACATTATAGGCGGTTCCCAAACAGAATGGTAAAGTTTATACTCCCCTCAACCATCCATGGCTTGCTCGAAACAACGAGTGCCTCCAACTAACAAGAGTCCCGAGGGAGTTTTGTTTGCAGTTATTTTGATTTGATTTGCATAAAGCATGGGACTGGGCATCCCGGTGACCAGCCATGTTCTCGTGAGTGAGGAGCGGAGTCCACTCCTCTTGAGAATAACCTGCCTAGCATGGAAGATACATACAGCCCTAGTTGATACATGAGCTATTCGAGCATACAAAACAGAATGTTTATTTGAAGGTTTAGAGTTTGGCACATAAAATTTACTTGGAACGTCAGGTAGGTACCGTATATAGGTAGGTATGGTGGACTCATATGGAACAACTTTGGGGTTTATGGAATTGGATGCACAAGCAATATTCCCACTTAGTACAAGTGAAGGCTAGAAAAAGACTAGGAAGCGACCAGCTAGAGAGCGACAACAGTCATGAACATGCATTAAAATTAATCAACACCGAATGCAAGCATGAGTAGGATATAATGCACCATGAACATAAATATCGTAGAGGCTATGTTGATTTTGTTTCAACTAGATGCGTGAACATGTGCCAAGTCAAGCCACTCGACTCGTTCAAAATAGGATACCACCCTATCATACCACATCACAGCCATTTTAATAGCATGTTGGCACGCAAGGTAAACCATTATAAGCTCCTAGCTAATTAAGCATGACATAAGCAACTATAATCTCTAATTGTCATTGCAAACATGTTTATTCATAATAGGCTAAATCAGGAACGATGAACTAATCATATTTACAAAAACAAGAGAGGTCGAGTTCATACCAACTTTTCTCATCTCAATAAGTTCATCATATAATCATCATTATTGCCTTGCACTTGCACGACCGAATAGTGTGGATAATAGTAATAGTGCACGTGCATTGGACTAAGCTGGAATTTGCAAGCATTCAATTCAAGAAAGAACACAAGGTAATATGGGCTCTTTGTTAGATCAACAATAATGCATATGAGAGCCACTTAGCATTTTCATTATGGTCTTCTCCTCTCGACCCCCAAAGAACATGAAAATAAATAAAACTATTTACACGGGAAAGCTCCCAATAAGCAAAAGAATAACGAGAAATCTTTTTGGGTTTTCTTTTTAATTACTGCTACTACAGCATGAAAACTAAACTAACTAAAAGCTACAACTTTTTTTTGGTTTTTCTTAAGGTTTATCAGACACACAAGAAGAAAGAATAAAAAGGGAAACTAAACTAGCATGGATGATACAGTGAAAAAGTATGAGCACCGACAACTAGCATGAGTGTGTGAACATAAATGTAATGTCGGTGAGAAATACGTACTCTCCCAAGCTTATGCCTTTGGCCTAAGTTGGTCTATGGCCACGACTAGCCTGGCGGATGTCCAAAGTTCTAGCTGGGGTCGTACTAGGATCGAGCGGCAATTGCCTGATTAGCTGCAGCTTGGAGGCGAGCTATCTCCGCCCTCCTCTCGTACTCGGTCGCCTCCTACCTGGTTATAACATATCTCCCCTTTGCCTGAAAGTCAAAGAAAGTAGGAGCAGGGAGAGCGACGTGATAGGTGCATCGTCTGTCAAAGATTAGTCGGTACTGGAGGAACTGATCGTTCCTCTCAACAAACTGATGATGAACCATAGCATCATAATCTAGATAAGAAGGAGGCAACTCAATATCATCTCCACGTATGGGTATCTCAAGAAAGTTAGCTATACGAGTTGCATAAATTCCACCAAAGAAATCTCCATGAATACGATTATTATGCGACCTACGTGCAACTATAGCCCCCAGGTTGTATTGTTTATCTCCTAAAACAGCGCTCCTGAGAACGCTAAGATCAGGTACACACATGTGACATGCTTCATCTTTACCATTTATGCATCTACCTATGAAGAGAGCAAAATAATGTATAGCAAGAAAATGAATGCTCCCTATGGTGGATTGTGTTACATCTCTAGATTCCCCCACTGCAATACTAGCAAGAAAATCTCTAAATTCATATTTGTGAGGTTCACTTACATCACCCCACTAAGGGAGTTTACAAGCAGTGTTAAAATCTTCTAAGTCCATGGTATAAGATTTATCATAAAGATCAAACAGGATAGTTTGAGAATTGCGTGATGATGAGAATTTAAACCTTCTCACAAATGAATCAGTTAAATAGAGGTATTGACAGCACTTATCTGCCTTGAAGCTCTCTAGATCAGCATTACGCACATATGCATCAAATTCCTCTTTTATTCCTGCTAGGATCATGAAATCCTCTGACGACCATTCACAAGGCCGCACTTGAGCGTCTCTTGGTGGTTCCTCGTCCGCATCGCGTATTGCGGGCATAGGTCCTTGCTTCCTTGAAGAACCACCTTGGCACATTTTCCTAAACATATTTCTTCCTCTGTAAAATTTCTGAAATTTTTAGTAAATTCAAAATAAAAGTGAACCAAACTCAACAATATTGATAGCAACTACTCCTACAAGTGCCTAGAGGAATTATCATGCATCAAAACTACTTTTAACTACATAAATTTGACATGCAAGCTCAAGAACAGGGTCACCTAAGTAGCAAAAATTTGCAATGAATAAATCACTAGAACAAAAACTAATTGGACCATTGGAGGAGTCACATACCAAAGAACAACCCCCAAAAGTAGTTTTGTGAATGGAGCTTTGAGCTAGGAGATCGAAAATGGCAGCAAGATGAGCTTGAACTCGGGTTTGAGCTGGTTGGTGATTTTTGTCAGAGGAAGGAGTGTGTGGTAGCTGGAATAAGTGGAGGGGAGCCACCGTGGGCCCACGAGGCAGGGGGCGCGCCCTGGACCCTCGTGGCCAGGTGCTTGCTCCCCTTGCTGTGTTCTCAGTGCCAGATATTCTCAAATATTCTAGAAAAATCATATTTAATTTTCAGGGCATTTGGAGAACTTTTATTTTTGGGGTATTTTTTATTGCATTGATAATTCAGAAAACAGATAGAAAAATAATTTTTTGCTTTATTTAATATAAATAGCAGAAATTAAAAAGAGGGTACAGAGAGTTGTGTTTTCTAAATTCATCCATCCCATGCTCATCAAAAGGAATCCACTAACAAGGTTGATCAGGTATTGTTAACAAACTCATTTTGAATAACATGAAACATGAGAATTTTTTAATAACACTAGGTTACCTCAACGGGGATATGCATGTCCCCAAAAATAAGAATATTATATTTCTTCTTGACAGTAGGAAGAGGAAATTCAAAACATCCAATAGTGTTTGTTGAAATTTTTCCAATAGAATTTATACTGTGGACTTGAGGTTGTTTCCTCGGAAAGTGTACTGTATGATCATTACCATTAACATGAAAAGTGACATTGCCTTTGGTGCAATCAATAACAGCCCCTGCAGTATTCAAAAAGGGTCTTCCAAGAATAATAGACATACTATCATCCTCGAGAATATCAAGAATAACAAAGTCCGTTAAAATAGTAACATTTGCAACCACAACAGGCACATCCTCACAAATACCGACAGGTATAGCAGTTGATTTATCAGCCATTTGCAAAGATATTTCAGTAGGTGTCAACTTATTCAAATCAAGTCTACGATATAAAGAGAGAGGCATAACACTAATACCGGCTCCAAGATCACATAAAGCAGTTTTAACATAGTTCCTTTTAATGGAGCATGGTAGAGTTGGTACTCCTGGATCTCCAAGTTTCTTTGGTATTCCACCCTTAAAAGTATAATTAGCAAGCATGGTGGAAATTTCAGCTTCCGGTATCTTTCTTTTATTAGTAAAAATTTCCTTCATATATTTAGCATAAGGATTCATTTTAAGCATATCAGTCAAACGCATACGCAAAAAGATAGGTCTAATCATTTTTGCAAAGCGCTCAAAATCCTCATCATCCTTTTTCTTGGATGGTTTAGGAGGAAAAGGCATGGGTTTCTGAACCCATGGTTCTCTTTCTTTACCGTGCTTCCTAGCAACAAAGTCTCTCTTATCATAACGTTGATTCTTTGATTGTGGGTTATCAAGATCAACAGCAGGTTCAATCTCTACATCATTGTCATTACTAGGTTGAGCATGAACATGAGCATCATCATTAACATTATCACTAGGTTCATGTTCATTACCAGATTGTGTTTCAGCATCGGAGATAGAGATATTATTGGGATTCTCAGGTGTGTCAATAACAGGTTCACTAGAAGCATGCAAAGTCCTATCATTTTTCTTTTTCTTTCTTTTAGAAGGACTAGGTGCATCTATATTAGTTCTTTGAGAATCTTGCTCAATTATCTTAGGATGGCCCTCAGGATACAAAGGTTCCTAAGTCATTTTACCTCCTCTAGTCATAACTCTAACAGCATTGTCATTCTTCTTATTATTTAATTCATTGAGCAAATCATTTTGAGCTTTAAGTACTTGTTCTACTTGAGTGGTAACCATAGAAGCATGTTTACTAATAAGTTTAAGTTCACCTTTAACATTAGCCATATAATCACTCAAGTGTCCAATCATATAAGCATTGTGTTTCAATTGTCTACCAACATAAGCATTAAAATCTTCTTGCTTAACCATAAAGTTATCAAATTCATCCAAACATTGGCTAGCAAACATCGCAGGAGGAATTTCAGCTTTATCATATCTATAGAGAAAATTTACCTTTACTACCTGTGTTGGGTTATTGAGACCATGTGTTTCTTCAATATGTGATGAATTAAGACCATGTATTTCTTCAACAGGCGGTAAATTCTTAACATCTTCAGCTTTTATACCTTTTTCTTTCATAGATTTCTTTGCCTCTTGCATATCTTCAGGACTGCAAAATAGAATACCCCTTTTCTTCGGAGTTGGTTCAAGAAGTGTCCAATAATTTTCATTGGTCAAAATATTATTCAATAGAATTTCAACTTGATCAACAGTTCTTTCCCTGAAAACACAACCAGCACAACTATCCAGGTAATCTCTGCAAGCATCGGTTAGTCCATTATAAAAGATATCAAGTATTTCAGTCTTCTTGAGAGGATGATCAGGCAAAGCATTAAGTAATTGGAGAAGCCTCCCCCAAGCTTGTGGGAGCAAGGTTGTCAGAATCGCGATTCTGTTAGACGATTCTACAACTTTACGATCCAAACTAACCCCTCTGATTCTACGATTTTAGTTCATAGAATATACGTTTTTACGATCCTGATAGTGAAGATTCTATGATTTGCGATCCTACCATCAAAGCTCCGATCCGATTCAAAATCACGATTCTGACAACCTTGTGTGGGAGACTCTCTTCTTCAATCTGCACAAAATTATATATCTCCCTTAAAGCAGCTTGTTTCTTATGAGCGGGGAAATATTTAGCAGAGAAGTAGTAAATCTTATCCTGGGGACTACGCACACAACCAGGATCAAGAGAATTAAAGCATATCTTAGCATCACCCTTTAATGAGAACGGAAATAATTTAAGGATATAATAGTAGCGAGTTTTCTCATCATTAGTGAACAGGGTAGCTATATCATTTAATTTACTAAGATGTGCCACAAAAGTTTCATATCTCTGCTCCGAGCGCGGCAAGAGCTCGGGGGCACGTAGCTGTCGTCACTTGTCTCCGGAGTCTCATAGAGCTCAGGAGAGCTATTGGACTCCCAAGGGCTGCTGCTGCTGGAGTGGTCGCGAGCGAGGCGCACATCAGCCTCGTGCTCCTCTCCGGAGCAGCACTCCAGGCGGCGGCCCTCGGCATCGAAGACCTTGAAGAAGAGTGTGGAGACGCCGTCGTACTCAAAGTGGATCGCGAGGGCGCCCCTCGCACGGCAGACCCGCGCGATCTCGCCCCAGCCGTGGGTCATGAAGATCTTGCCGATGGGGACTGCTTCGATCTCCGCTCCGGTCGCCGGAGCGCTGCAGTCGGCGTGCTGCAACCAGAGCTCGAGAGGCCCTCTCGGCGGCATCACGTTGGAGAAGAATGGCGGGAAGCAGATCCAGGAGCTTGGAGGCATCAGCGCCCACAGCACCAACTCGCGCGAGGAGTCAGTGGCGTGATCCCCAGGGGCGACGGCCCGCGTCGCCGTGGCGTGGCGACCCTGGGTGCGGCGTGGGCGGCGCTGCTCGTCACTCCGTCCTCCCGAGCCTATAGCTTGGGCGTGCAAGGGCAGCGGGTACCCCAGAGGAGGCCGCTCGCACCAAGGCATCGACACCACCTGCAACGCCGCCTCATCACGGCGATGAATCGACCTCTTATTCAGCGGAAGACGCCCCGGATTATCGCGGGGAGCTATTCCTTTCTCTTCAGTAGAAAACTTTCTGATGGGTGCCATAGTTGTTGATAGCGGAGCAAGGAGGAACGAGCAAACTAGCGAGGAAGAGATGGGCAACGGGCGCTCCGCCCCCTGCACATTTATAGGAAGGGAAGGCCAACCGGCGTCTCCCATGATCGCAGGTAATGATGGTCTTCCTTGCATGTCGCAGGGACTTTTCAAGTCGTGCAGTTGTCGAGGCAGCATGGGGAAGCGGGGACGCCCACGTCCAATCAACCGCCACGCGTCAATCAAGGCCGCAGGCTTTTGGGGCTCGCGACGCTCTGAACTTGGCCCTTGGCTTCGCCGCGAAGCCAAGCCCGAACGCACCTTGGGCCCGGGGGTTACTGTCGGCATTCTGGGAACGGGGGTCTCTAGACTTGCCTGCGGCCCGCGGCGTGGCTGAGCCAGCAGGCCGTACGACCCATCTTCATCAACAAGACATCCAAGACTCTCGCGAGGGTCCAAGCCTCGCGAGGCGGATGACGCAAGACCTCCTCGGGAGTGGCCTAGCCAGGCAGGCTCACGAGGAGCGGAAAAATCAAGGCGGGGCAAACCTCAGGAGGCACTCGTGACGTGAGCCATGACACACGACATCAGGCGGGCGCTAGGCGGGCGCCAGCGCGCGCAGCGTCCTTGTTTCTTGTTTGCTGCTAAGGAGGCCAACGCAGGCGAGGAGTACCGAGGCATCAGGCAAAGGTTGCTATATTGGTGCAATGAGACCAAGACCAGGAGAACGGCAAGACGGAGGTCATCGTGGAGCCCAAGACGGCGTCACCACCAGAGCCTTTGGCAGGCGAAGACCACTTTTGTCAGGATAGCTTGTACTGGCTGTCCCCCTTCAAATTAGCCCGCCATTGTTGGCTCCCTTCATGCTCGATATTTGGGAAGAGGACTAGGGCAAGTATAAATAGGACTAGCCACCACCTTAGAGGGGTTCGGATCATTCAGACCACCCTCACACACAAAAGCTCATTGAGCTCAAGAACACCTCAACCTCAGGAGGCTGTTCTTCCGTTGTACTATTCATCATCAGCCCTAGAGGCAATCCACCACCACACTGGAGTAGTGTATTACAGCACATCGGTGGCCCGAACCAGTATAAATCTTGTGTCTTTCTGTGTTGCGAGTTTGTCGAGTTCGTCCGTGAGATCTTAGTGAGCTAGGGCGTAGTGTCGTGGTATTCTCATGGGGGTGCAAGACGACATATGCCACAAGGTAGCTTCATGTGAGGGAAAGACTGCTGCCGGAATATCCAGGGACGGGTATGCGAGTAGCACACGCTAGTTTACCCAGGTTCGGGGCTCTCTAGAGAGATAACACCCCTACTCCTTCATGTCTGAGTATATCTGTGGGGTGTACACCTGACAGTACAAAGTGCTCCTGGAGTTGTATCTGGACGAAGTAGTAGCTGAGAGCTAGCTACTAGTGTGGCACATGAGCCTGGCCATGTGTGGCCGTGAGCATGTGGGTGTCCATGCGTGTGAGCATGTGCATGCTCATGTGGGTGGTGCATAACCATGGGAGCATGTGGTGGATGGATGGATGTGTGACTTTATATAGGCATGGGGGTAGTGGCTTTGGTTGTAAGCTACATTGGATAGCTTACAAGCCAAGCTATGTAGGCATGGCTAGTGGCATGTTTCATGTCATGCTTGTCCCCTAGGGCATTTTATAAATCGATGCCCAGGGGACATGGTACACTGTAGATGACGTCGCAGTACGGCCGTCTCGCTGGTGTCAGTGTCGGGTCGGGTTGTAGTCGGCAGCCGGCTGGTTGGCGCAGTCGGCAGCCGGCAGCCGGCCGGGCAGAGTGGTCGGACGGGGAGCCAGCAGGAGCGGCCGGGCAGTCGGACTGAGGGGCTTTGCTAGCCCCGATGTCTTGATTTATTGTCTCGTCGTCTTCGGGGTATCCGTGTCCAATTACTCCGACAGTAGCCCCCAAGCCTCCGGGCTACTTGGCAAAGTTGGGCGGAGGTTTTTTGGCGAGTGTTCATGGAAATGATCATGAAAAAGACAAATTTAGTCCACGCAGATATATCAAATGTTTGCTTTTAGCATTGCACGTTTTATTCGGAGGGTGCCGACTCGATTTCGTCCGAGCCCCTTAATCTTTTTCGTGTTCCCTTCGCTTTTTGGCTTCTACTCTTGCTTGCTGGACAGCCGCTCTACGGTCTGTGGCTGAGAGTGGGGCGCGAAGTGGAGTGTACAGTACTCAGAGTCTGGGAGCAGATTCAACCGAGTAGATACTTGTAAAGGAAGCAGCCGGATCGCCCGACCGTTTTTCTTCCTGGACGATTTTGTGTGGGTGGCCTCCAGCGTTCACTCTTGCTAGTTGGGCAGCCGCTCTGCGGTCTGTGACTAAGAGTGGGCCTTTGGTACCGTGCACGCTACTAAGCCGTCTGCAGGAACTAACGTCTCAGGCCAAGCGGCCAGCCCCCAGGCCAACTCTGGCTGGCGCCAGGGCGAACAGTGACGCAACTGTAATGAAATGCGGAGATAGTTCCCCGAGCATCGCTCGAGGTTATCCGTGCTTGCGTGGTGCAAAAATATGCGGGTGAGGAACTCACATTGATTTTCGTGTAGTCGCGGTCATTGTCGATGACATCCGGCACAGCTCAGCGCTCGCGGAGCGCACCAGCGCACCCGCTGGGTGTAGCCTTCGAGCCTCCCGGCCTATCAGGCTCGACCGGCCAGGCGGCGAGGCATCTTGCAGCGCCTTTTTTCTTCTTTTTCACTTCTGCCGGTTGCTGGTAGCCGGACAAAACTCTTCTCTTGTTTGCAATCTTCCGTGCGGGCGCGCCAGCGCACCCACTGGGTGTAGCCCCCGAGATTCGGACCGACTGCTCAGCAGTCGGGCCGGATCTCCCGGCAACTACTTTGTCTTCTTCTTCGTGGGGGCGCGTCAGCGCACCCGCTGGGTGTAGCCCCCGAGATTCGGGCCGACTGCTGAACAGTCGGGCCGGATCTCTCGGCAACTACTTTGTCTCTTCTTCGCGGGGGCGCGTCAGCGCACCCGCTGGGTGTAGCCCCCGAGATTCGAGCCGACTACGGAGCAGTCGGGCCGGATCTCCCGACAACTACTTTGTCTTCTTCTTTGCGGGAGCACGTCAGCGCACCCGCTGGGTGTAGCCCCCGAGCCTCTGGGCGCTCGAGGAGGGTCCAGACGGTCGGGCTTGACCGGCCAGGGGGCGAGCGGGACGCGGCTGACCCGTCTTGGACAGCCGGCCAGGCGACGAGGCGTTTGACAGTGCCCTTTTTCTTCTTTCTTTTGCCGGCTGTCGGCAGTCGGACGGACACTTTTGTCTCCGCGGCCGGCTAGGCATCCGGCCTGACTTTTCTTCATCCGGCAATAAATTTGTTTTCTTTCTTTTTTTGACAGTCGGTCCCTTCTTTCTTAGCACCCGGCCACTTTTTTCTTCTAGCACCCGACCACTCTTTTTTTAGCACCCGGCCACGCGAGCAGCCGGCCCTTTCTATTTCTCTTCTTCAGTCGGCCCTGGGCAGCCGGAAAACGGGGGCCGGCAGCCGGCCAGGTCGGGCCGGTGGCTGCAGCCGTCACACATGAGGAGGGCGCGGACGAGAGCCGCAGGGGGCTCGCCGAGCTCGGGGCAGCACCGACGGAGCAGCCGGCGCATAGCAGGCGGACGACGCGAGCAGCCGACACGCAGCAGGCGGACGACGCGAGCAGCCGACGCGCAGCAGGCGGACAACGCGAGGAGCCGGCGACCGGGCGAGGGAGGCTTGGGGAAGCGTGAGTGGAGCCGGCACGGCGTTGGCCGGGATGGTCGGAGCAGGGCCGAGGCGCAATCGGTACGCACAGCGATGGGGAGCCGGCGGACGCGAGGCACCGCCCTAGCCGCCTAGCGGGCATCCGGTAGTGAGGGTCGGCGGCCGGTGCAAGGTGTGTGCGGCGACAAGGGCCACGGGCGTGGCCACACGGCAGGGAAGAGTCGGCACGGAGCCGTCAGGCAGGAGGAGCGCTGACGCAATGACGCCTACACGAGGAGGAGGCGCCGCACGCACGCGGGGCGGGAGCCGGCTCGGAGCCGCGCCCGGCTGGAGCACTGACGCCGGTGGGAGTGGGCCCTTGGCCGGGCACGGGGCCCACGCGGCCGGCGCGGGTGCTAGAGCAAGCGCGCAGGAGGCGTGGAGCCGGCCAGCGACGAGCAGGACCGGGCGCGGTCGAACCAGAGGCTGGGCAGAGCCGGCACGGCGCGTGGTGACCCAACAGGTGGCCCGGGAGGCCAGGAGCGGCGCAGCCGGCGGGGCTCGCGGAGGAGACGGACGGGCAGCAGGGCCGTGAGGCGGAGGCCGGCTCACCGGGGCGGGGCGCGAGAGCCGCCGATGCGACCGGGTGATGGAGCGGAGCTGGGCCGGACCGCCGAGCGCGGACCCACACGCGGTGGAGCAGGCACGAGGCGATCTGAGCCAGCGCAGCGGAAGCAATAGCAACTGATGCAATCTCGCGGAGGCGAAGTGGCCGGCCAGACGGGACGCCAAGCGGTCGGACGCTCGGGGCACGCGGTCAAGCGGGCCGGAGCAGACGGCCAATGGTGATTGGAGGTGCTAGAGGGGAGGCGAGGCTGCAGACGGGCAGCGTCGGGCAGGGAGCCTGAGTAGACCGAAGCAGCAGCACAAAGGACGACGCGTGCATGAATGGCTAGGCGGGTCGGTGCGGACGGGCGAGCGGCAGACGACAGAGTAGGGAGGCAAGGCCAGGCGTATGAGCGCCTCCCTTGACGATGCCCAGGAGGACAAGCAGCGGCGTGTTAGTGGAGATGCGTACGTGTAGTTCATGGCTATAGTTGACCTTTCTAGTTTGACTAGTGTTTTGGGCAGTGTATGGGATATATCTAGTTCGCATCCGACCAATGTACAGGGATTATCTGGCTAGTATCTGGGAGATGTATGACTAGAGTTTGACTTGCATCTAGCTAGCTTGCATAGATGGTATGTAGAGGAGCAAACGCGTGTTTCGGTCGGAGCAAGGCACAACGCAGAGGGGAGCAGATGCGAGCGACGCGTAGATGGACACGGCCGACCGAAGCGAGGCCCCGTGCGCGGAGCGCGCGGACGGCCGGCCAGCATTGTGGTGAAGAAGGCGCGACCGATGGCGACGACGCGCCACCCCTCGCGGCCGCTCCGGGGGCGTGTCGGTGTCGAGCCCCCGAGCGCTACCGGAGAGAATGCGCGACACCGCGGTGATGATGACGAAGATGGTCCCGCTTGGACTGCGAAACCAACAGCAGCGCGGTAGCATAGTACCGCCCCATGGTGGGCTCCAAATGTCGTGGTATTCTCATGGGGGGTGCAAGACGACATATGCCACAAGGTGGCTTCGTGTGAGGGCAAGACTGCTGCCGGAATATCCCGGGACGGGTATGCGAGTAGCACGCGCTATTTTACCCAGGTTCAGGGCTCTCCGGAGAGATAACACCCCTACTCCTGCATGTCTGAGTATATCTGTGGGGTGTACACCTGACAGTACAAAGTGCTCCTAAAGCTGTATCTGGACGAAGTAGTAGATGAGAGCTAGCTAACTAGTGTGGCACATGAGCCTGGCTGTATCTGGACGAAGTAGTAGCTGAGAGCTAGCTAACTAGTGTGGCACATGAGCCTGGCCATGTGTGGCCGTGAGCATGTGGGTGTCCATGCGTGTGAGCATGTGCATGCTCATGTGTGTGGTGCATGCCCGTGGGAGCATGTGGTGGATGGATGGATGTGTGACTTTATATAGGCATGGGGGTAATGGCTTTGGTTGTAAGCTACATTGGGTAGCTTACAAGCCAAGCTATGTAGGCATGGCTAGTGGCATGGTGCATGTCATGCTTGTCCCCTATGGCATTTTATAAATCAATGCCTAGGGGACATGGTACACTGTAGATGACATCGTAGTACGGCTGTCTCGTCGGTGTCGGTGTCGGGTCGGGCTGCAGTCGGCAGCCGGCAGCCGGCCGGGCAGAGCAGTCGGACGGGGAGCCGGCAGGAGCGGCCGGGCAGTCGGACTGAGGGGCTTTGCTAGCCCCGATGTCTTGATTTATTGTTGTTCGAGGCCTTCTCAACCAATCCCTAGAAAATCAACAAGTTTGATTGGCTAGGGAGAGAGATCGGGCGAAAATGGAGCTTAGAGCAACAATGGAGCTTAGGGTTGGAAGAGGTAGTCAACTCGGTGAAAAAGATACCCCGTATATAGTGGAGAGAGAAATCCACCCGTTATCCACTTAACCAGCACGCGACAAGCAGTACTACCGCGCCTGCCAAACGGTACTACCGCAAGGCCTTACGGTACTTCCGCACCACCTTGCGGTACTACCACAAGGCAGGGTTGGACCAGCCTGGGAAGGCCGTGGACAAATAAACATCCGTGGCAAGTTCCGCTGATTTCCAAATAGTGCAAAAGTCCGACACGGTACTAGCGCTGAAGGCAAGCGGTACTACCGCGCGGGGAGCGGATGAAAAAAATTACATCCGCTCCAACTTCCGCTACTGGTGTTCTGTTGGACCAGGGCTCACGGTACTACGGCTCCCAAGGAGCAGTACTACCGTGACCACCTGCAGTACTACCGCAAAGGCATGCGGTACTACCGCAGGGGCCTGCGGTAATATCACTCCGAAGAGCAGTACTACTGCCAGCCTCAGAACAGCAACAGATAGGAAAACTTCTTTTTGCACAAACAAGAGGAAACGGAGGATGCTCCAAAGTGCTAAAGGAAAGGCGGTGCAAAGAGGAGTAAACGTGTACGTGATGATTCCACGCAAACCTTTCCAAAGCGGACCCCCTCTTAATAGTACGGCTTTCCTATGACTCAAATCCACCGAAAAAGGAACGTAGAAAAATGTCGTCTTCAATAGTCTTCGAGGGGCTCCTAACCGTCTTGTGCCTAGTCATGAAATATCTGAAATACTCGAGACACACGATTAGTCCACAAATGCATTGTCATAAATAACCAAAACACCTTAGGGATAAATATGCCCTTACACGGGGGGAGTTTGGCGCATGGTCGGTTTCTCCAAGTGCAGTCCCACGTGTCAGTGAAGAGGCAAGCCGAAGCGCGTTCCGTTTGCATGAGATGTGTGCAGGACCGAACATGTGTGGGGTGCAATGCGACCGCGACAGGGGTGCTGTGAGTGTACTGCCTTTTTTCGTTTTAAACTAGGTGCTTCACCCCCTCAAAAAAAAGCTTGTTGCTTCGCGTGATCCGTCGATACTACTACTAGTAATCCGGTAATCCTGACTAAAACGGCGCGGCCGGGTCTTTTCCCGCGCGATATGCTGGGAAGTTGGCTTAGTTGGGTTTGTTAGGACGAGTAATGCTACACCTACGTAGTCCCAGTTATATAATTAACATAATGTGAAATGTGTGAGTTGTTGATTGTAGATTGGGGGGAGGGAGGGGCCCACCACCATGAATATCAGGGGAGGAGAGAGAGAGCAAATTTACGTTAACCCTTTCGTAGGTTCCCGTAGATGTAGAAAAAATGTGAAATGCGTGAATGTGCATTTGCAGATAAGGCCTTCCCTCGTTCATCCTTTTCTCCCACAAGATCTTGATCTTCCGTGCAACGCACGGGCATCTTGCTAGTACTCCTACAATATACTACACCGGCCGAGATTAATGCAAACACGGCAGATTTTCATTACATTTCAAACTTCTATAGGACAGAAAAATAAAAGAAACCTGACCCTAAACCTATTCTACGGCGGCGACCGACGTCCTCCATCTGCGATCTCCATGTACGAGGGCGGGGTTCAAGACCCATGAAGTGAAGGTGCGGTCTCTGGTGAGGAAAAGTAGAATACGGGAGAAGGACCGGCCAGTTGGCATACCATGGCATGCCGCCTCCCATGCCCTACTCATCCTCGGAGGAGTCCCTAACCTCGGCAGTGCCGGATGTTGGACGGCGGCAAGTAGGACGCGTGGCTGACGGTGCTCCCGTCCTCGGCCGCCAGCGTGGCCACCGCTTGTGCGGCGACTTGAGCGAGGGCGGCGGCCTCGAGCTCCATCCCTGAATACAAGCTCCCCCGCAGAGCGTTCGCGCTTGCGGTCATGGCAGATGTGGTGCCAGGTAGGAGGACGATGTGCTATTGTGTGGAGGTTAGCTGGGTGTTGCCTCTTTAAGTAGCGCATTCCGGTGAGGCCAAGCGTCCTGGTGCATCATTAAGTCGCCGGAGTTGGTTCCTCGGGCACCGAGCCTCTTAACGATGGCATACGGACAGACGACATGAATGCAGGCAGCTGGCGCCGGCTAGGAATGCATCGCGCGACGGCGCGAGGGATGAGGATTTTTGGTGTGACAGGGTAGTCAGTTGCGGTCGTGGCAACGTTGGAGATGCCCTTTGCTCACATGCGGTCGACGTTTGTCAATTAAAAAGCAAGACAACCCGGCATGGTCTCAGGTCCTGCGGATGCAGTTGGCCATGCTACACCACTCCGCGGACGCGTCCCGACGCCCCATTCATCCTCGACAAGCCGGGTGTTGGGGTGTGTTTGGATTGTGGCTGAAGTGCACCTTACCAAAATTTTGGTCATGACCCAAAGATTGGTCTTTGGGTGGTTGCCATTTTTTTGAGGTTTTGGTCATGACCCAAAAATGGATGGTTGCCATTTTTTTGGCATGCCAATGAACTCTAGTTCATTTTTCTTGCTGATGTCGGCCAAATCATGGGCAACCAAAACCTCAACCAAAATTTTGGCTACCCAATGATTTGATGGGGCAACCTTGGGCACAAACCAAACATACTGTTGGTCGTGCCACAGCACTAACGCCACCCTCGGCAAACTGAAACAGACCGTGTCTAGCGACAATGAGGGTGTCGCTCACCGCGGTCGCCGTGTCCAGAGGCGGTGCCGGAGCTGCACCACGTTGTTGGCCCCCACGACCCACATGAATGGTTGCCGGAGGCGAGGATGTCGTGGGCCAGTTCCTCCATTGGACTAGTTTGCGCTACGTCGTCCCGACAGGTGTGCCCCACATGTCGGTTTCCTTGTTTTCCCGGCCATATTCGAGCATCAGTGCTTCGCGTTGCGCATTAGGCCTTTCACTATGTAGGCCAAGCGAGACAACTTATTGTTTATTTGAGCTGTTCAAGTATAATCATGCACTACAAAAAAAGACACATCCGTGACATTTTGGGCCGAACGAAATTTTTTTCTGTCATCCATATGACACTTCTATGACGATAATTGTGACAAAACCCGGTATCATCATAGATGTGGTGGGCTCCTACTTCTATGACAAAAAATCATGACAGAAAATGGGCTTTTCGTCCTGGGCGGGCCGGAGACGCAGTTGCATGACATTCTTTGGGCCGTCCATGACGGGAAAAACCGTGGTAGAAGCGAGGGCGAGGAAAATTTCGGGGAGTTCCCGGTTACGGTGGGAGGTCAGGGCCCGAGCGATGCGCGTTTCTCTCGTACACGTACGCGCGTGTGTGCGAGGCGTTGGCTCTAACTAAACCCGAGCGAGGCGTTGGGCTCTAACTGAACCCGAGCGATTGCACTGCAGGCTACGCGTTACTGAACCTGAGCGATCGATCGATGGCTATTAACTGAACCCGATCGAGCGATTCCTTCGCTACTGCTGCTAACTGAAGCCGATCGATGCTGCCTCTGGATGAACAGTGACTGTTGCAGGGGGTTTGGATGAACAGTTCCCGGTGGGGGTGGATGAATAGGACCCCGATCGATCGAGCCGGTTGGGGCTGGATGAACAGGACCCCGTGGAGGGCTGGATAAACTAGACCACCCCATGGAGGGCAGGATGAACAGTAGATGGTGGAGGGCAAGATGAACAGTAGCCTGTGGAGGGGTGGTTGAACAGGAGCCCGTGGAGAGGGCTGGTTGAACAGTAGCCGGTGGAGTAGCGCGCGGTGGAGGCTGGATGAACAGGAGCCCGTGGATGAATAGTCGCAGGTGGAGGCTGGAGGAGGTCGATGGTGGATGAACAGTAGCTCGTGGAGGCTGGAGGGGGTCGACGGTGGAGATGAACAGTATCCCGTGGAGTCCCGTTTTGCGGTACGCCACACCCCTCCCGATGAACAGGACCCACGTTTCGACCGTAACACTCCAACACAAGTCCGTTTCATCTGTTTTGCGGAACGCCAGACCCCTCCCGATCAACAGGATCCCGTTTCGAACGTGGCCGGTCGAACACAAGGCCGTTTCCTCCGTTCTGCGGTACGCCAGACGTCGTTTCCATCGCCTGTTCCGTCCAAGCCCTCCCGATTAACACGACGCATTCCGTTGCCTCCCCATGAACACGACGCATTCCGTTGCCTCCCCATGAACATGACGACGACACTGTTTCTCCGTTCTGACCCAGCCATGTACACGAGCCCTGGCCGTACGTATGTGCGAGTAGGCCTTCGAGACCCCACCTGTATGTACACATATGTGGCCATATTTTCTTTCTTGCACCCTGGCCGTTGTATGTACGTGTGCGCCTCTACTACGACACGTGCACGCCTCTACATCGACCAATATATATATGTACGTACACGTTCGGGGCCAGAATGACAATGCTACGTACGCTTGGACCAGGTTGGTCCCGACTGTCAGGCACTTCCTTGCATGCGAAGATGTAGCTGGTGGGTCCCAGCAGTCAGGGGCAAACGTTTTTCGTGAAATACGGTGGCCCGTTCAGTGGGTCCCCGCAGTCAGGTGGAAGAATAATTAGTTTGCGCGTAATAAGGAGGCACTTCCTTGCTGCGACCGTGGACCCAGCTGTCAGCGTCTCCAAGCACAGTACTGTTTCGATGGAAGTCGGTCGTTGACCACATTGACCACGCCGTGCCGAGAGCACCACGGCGGTGGACGACAGCGAGGCCTAGGAAGGGGACAACGCGGAGCCGGGGAAGACGCGGCAGTGGAAGCCCGAGCAGAGAGGAGTACGAGGGTTCACTGGTTCGGCTGCGGTGTGAGGCTGCCGTCGCCGCAGGGCCTGGCCAGCGGTGGGAATAGTAGGGGGCGGTGAGGCCTCCGCGGCAGCACAGCCGGCCACGGGAGGCAGGAGCATGCGGCACGATCGGTGCTGCTTTGGGCGGCTGGAGCAAGAAGACTAGAGGTTGAACAAGCACTACGACCGTTGGATGGACATCGTAGGGTCACTGGAGCTAGAATCGTTCATAGTGACTAAGTTGACAAATCACTTCGTCCCCGTCAACTTAGTAGGCCCACAAGTCAGCCTCCCACCAAGGTGGGTCCCAGCTAGCCGGGGGAGTATTCATTTTTTGTGCGTAATAAGGAGGCACTTCCGGTGGGTCCGAGCTGACAGCGGGGGGAACGTTTTTTTCGTGAAATACGGTGGCCCGTCCGGTGGGTCCCAGCAGTCAGGGGAAATGATTTTTTTCACAAAATACTGGTGGCCCGTCCAGTGGGTCCCCGCTATCAAGTGGAGGAATAATTATTTTGCACGTAATAAGGAGGCACTTCCTTGCGGCTGCCGTGGACCCAGCTGTCAGCCTCTCCACGTACAATACTCTTCCGATGGAAGTCGGTCGTTGACCACATTGACCACGCTGCACCAACAGCACCACGGAGGTGGACGACGACGAGGCATAGGAAGGGGATGACACGGAGCCGGGGAAGATGCGGGAGTGGATGCCCACGCGGAGAGGAGTACGAGCGTTCACCAGTTCGGCTGCGGTGTGAGGCTGCCGTCGCCGCAGAATAACAGGGGGTGTGGGTGAGTAGAGGGATACCCTGGCCATCGGTGGGAGTAGTGTGGGTGAGTAGAGCTGAGGCCTGCGCGGCAGCACAGCCGGCCACGGGAGGCGGGAGTAGGCGGTCCCGCTGGTGCTGCTTTGGCGGCTGGAGCAAGAAGATCAGAGATTGAAGAAACACGACGGCCGTTGGATTGACATCCAACGGTTACGTCTGCTAGAATCGTTTGTTGACGTATATAATAACTAAAAAAATCTTGCATACACTTCAACTAAATAGGCCCACATGTCAGACCACTCCCTCTTTTTTTAATAATTTATATATAGCTCATGGCAACTTCTTATGCAATTTATTGCAGTCGTTTTTTTGGTTGGCCAGGGCCAATTTCGCATATTTCTTTGGGTTCTAAACTATTTTTAATACCGAAATGTCTAGCCAGATTTAAAGTACTTTGAACATATATTTCAATGAGGTTAATGCCCAGTGAAATAGGAATCTGAAAATGTAATAAAATTCAGAAATTATAAAGTAATTGCCAACTTGTCATCTGTTTTTATATTTACAACCCATTTCATATTACTTTCAAGATTTGCAGGCGTCTTGAAAGAGTTGCAGCCCATCAGGGCGTAGAAAAATAAGTAGGCCTGGATTGGGTATTCTTCAGAAAAAATAAACTGGGCTCATTTTCACAATGAAAAAATAGCTGGGCTGGTCACGTGGTGAACATAAAATATAAGACTGGGCTAGACGGGCCACAGCCCAGTTCAAACCCTGCTACGCCCCAGGTGTCAGCCGATCTTGTGTTGTTCTCTTGTCTATTGACTATATACACTCCCAATGTCGTGGGTCCCAGATGTCAGGAAAACACTAGGAGGAAGCGCTTTTCCATACGCTGATGTGGTGGGCCCCTACTGTTATCCTCTCCACGTACATCTGTCGATTCCTTTTGTTTGTTGACCATGTTGACAACGCGAGAGGGCGGTGCCGCGGAGAGCGCACCAAAGCGCGCGGAGGACATTAGCATTAACGTTTTAGGAGACGGTGGGGCGGCGATGCGTGCGCTGGGGCGCAGCCAGCCGTGGGAGGCGGAAGCAGGCGGCCCCGCCGGCGCTGGTTTGGTTTTGGCGGCTCGAGGAAGACAGGACTGAAGAAACACGATAGACTGTAGTACTTAACAACCTTAACTGAAACCAGAGGGGCACTTAACAACCAAAGCTGAAAGCAGTATGAGTACTTATACAGGTTCAACCGTACAAAGCACGCCTCGAACGGTGCTACTTTGCCTACAGTTAACCAAGGGTGAGGCCGTCAAGCCCCAGGACAAGGCCCAGGCGCCACCCCGCGCATCCACAACCTTCTGAAAGCAGCTTCATCTCGCAACGTGGTCAATAAACAAGATATTCTCTTTAGAGCCATGGAAAAGCATGAACGTAATCTTCTGTCCTATTCTCCAAGATGGACGGGCCTTCATTATTTGAGAACACCCATGAATAAGTATCTTTTCACCTCCAAGGGGAATTGAGTAGGTCGACATAAACATCATGTTGTGACCAAGCGCAAGTCTGACCCGACCATGGTCAGGCATCTGTATAGGAACAATAGAACTCGGCAGTTCCTGTTTCAAGAAGATCACAGCTGTAAAACTATGTATAAGCAATAGTTTATGAACAACATATATAACAGAAAACAGCTCGTACCATAAGTTTCTCGGCACAGTTGGACCTGTTCAACGAGTGCAGCAGTGGCACACATATCCCACATGGCCTTCCACCATTGAAACGCCCCACAAGGACCTCAAGACGATCAATAAAGTGTAGGAACTTGTGGATGTCAATCCAGTCAACTTCAGTGCCATTAGTAACAGCCGAGTTATTACAGAGTAACAAACGAGCAGACTGCTTTACTCTGAAAAAACCTACACGTGCCACCAATTATAAGGAAATATTAGTTAGAAGTAGCATCTTCTGAGAGATTCGTTGCTACTTCTAAAGTTAAATTGTGATTAGTTAGACAGAATAGGTGGATTAAGAAGTAATCGAGGCAACAAGCAAGAACCAGATACAAAACTAACATGGATGAACAATTGGAACGACGTCGGGGTGGAAGATCACAGTGAAGATGAGACCAGGTTCTGCTATTTCCATCAACATTCATGCGCCAACTTTCAGTCCGTAACACTTGAGAAAGTTTATCCAAGTTCGGCCATAAAAAAAGTAGCGATCTTCTTGGTTCATGAACCCAACTCGGAACTTGTATCCATGGCTTGTCTTCATTGTGACCATTAAACTAGTGTATTCAGTTATGGTAAGGCCGAGCATCTTGAGTACATGTGTTCTGCCAGAGCAAATAATACACTGCAGGAAAAATAATATGAGAACACAGCATGTTCAAAAAAAACCACCCTCCCGGATAGAAAAGATGATTCTAGAAACATACTGTGCGCATTTCAAAATGTTGTGTTAGGATGAGAAGGAACAAGTGTGGCGTCTCGCCGAGGGCGCAGAAACCTGTAGGGTACTCGCACTTTGGGCACTGCAAATGAAACACACTAGATTCAGTAGGAAGAAATATGCATCAATGGCAGCGGCTGCCATCCTAGGATTACCTGCGACCAAGGGACTTGGGTTTATCGAGGATGGATGAAGAATTCGTACCTGGTTCTCCATGAGAAAACCCTATGCAATCACCGAGAGGGGGTTTTCTCTGAACAAGCAGACGAGGGAGAAAGGGATTCAGGCCCAGTGAAATATTGCTGCTTCGTCCGTCCAGCTTACTGCTAAAGCTCGAAAGGGGGGGTTGTGATTTGACGTCTCATTGGGCATTACTGCGGCGCTACGACCGGGGTGTGTCTACCGTGAAGTTGTGCACTCTAATTTGTGCATATGGCACGTGGACCCCGTTGCCGGTCCCCCCACATATCAGCGAAAGGAAGTAGAAAGACAGGAGTAACTAGTTACACATAAATATATATTTTTGACAGAGAGATACTCCCTCTGTAAGGAAATATACAATTTTTTTATATCACAGGCTCACCTTGCCGAGAAAAATACTCCCTCTGCAATGCACGTGCATTATGGGGGTTCAGCTGAGAATATAATACTCAGATGTTTTTTTGAGGGATAAAAGCTGCTTTATTGAAGATTAACAGTCATAGGTATACAAATAGTTTCGGGGGTTCCTGTGAGCCAAAGATGGCGTCCACAGGGCAAAGAAGTAGCAGCTTTCGCGAGCACATGCGCTTCAACATTACACTCGCATTTTTCATGTATGATCTCCATGGTTTGGAACATATTCTTCTTCATCTTGATCTCGTCCATAATAACTTTGCTGGGCCCCAAGTATGCCTCTCCGATATGCTTGACTGTTGCTGAACAATCGGTGCTAATCTGAACTTGTTGCAGGCTTAAGTCAAGAGCCAGAGATAGCCCCTCGCAACATGCCATTGCCTCTAGGATCTCTGGATCAGTAACACTTTCGCACACCAGTGCGATGCTCCAAGGAAGAAGCCTGTATGATCCCGGCTCACAACTGACAGGGCTCCCCTTTCACCATTCTGAGATAACGCAACATTAACATTCATCTTCACCCAACCCACAACAGGAGGAGGACGCCACTTCTGCACTGAGCTAGTGCTTCTCGAAACCAGGTTTTGGACTTTGGGCCGCAGGCCGACCCTGCATGTTTGGGGGCCCATGTGTTCTACCTCAGCGCTTTTCATATTGCAAGCGATCGGTACGACGCTGGATTTAGATGCTGTCGCAAGGCGAATACACAAAATTGAATAAAGCACGGCAGCTGTTGGAATGAAATCGAACGACAGTTCCTAACCAGCAATCAGAGTTGCAATTCTATCAACGATATACCATGTGTTAAATAATACTATCATACTACTTATACACACAGGACACTTGTTTCACCATGCCAGATAGTTACATCAAAATCTCTCCGAGGATAGATCAGTTAGGCAGTTGTGTGCTGCTACTGAAGAATTTCAAAGTTGATTTGGACCAGCTCTCCTTGCCGAGAAAGTTCGATTTTGACATCATCCCCTACCGCATGATATGATTTAGATTTGAACCTTGACCATCCTTTAGCATCAATCATCATGCGACCATCCTTTTTACTTACGATATATTGAGTAGGTTCATTCACACCAAGGTTGCGCATGGTAAGAGAAACTTGGCCGCGGTCGCCCGGATTGTTGAACGACTCCCTCGTTGCTCTAGGAATTCTCTGTTTGCAAAAAGAAGACATACCCAAACAGTTAGATCAACACAGTGAATCATGTGAAACAACATGGAAAGAAAAAAAGAACGAAGCACTTGGGCGGCCAATGCTTACCAAGAAGGTGGACATGTCGGTTTTTGTAAGGACTTTGGTATATGAAGTGCGAACTGCAGCCCAGTCTGTTGCCGGTGCAACTGCACGGGCCGGAGCAGATGCATGTGCAAGTGTTGGTGCAGGTGCCGAAGCCGCTGCTACTGCCAGAGATGGTGCTCCTTGTAGAGTTGGTGCCGGTGTCGGAGCGGGTGCCGGTGTCGATGCCCGTTCTTCCGGTAGATCATACTGATCTGCTGACGCGGTCGGTGCCCAATCCTCAGCTGGATCAGACTGAGCTGATGCCGCTGTCAGTGCTAGAGCAAATGACGGTGCTCGATCTGTGCGAGACAGCGGCGATCGTGTCTGGTCTGTTATGATCAGCTTTCTAGCTTGACTAGGATCCGTGACCGTGATCCAGTCTTTTTCTTCATTTCTTTTAAACGCGAGAAGGACTAATTGTGGCGTTTTTGTTAAACCAAACTGCAGTTCATCATAGGGATTCAGCTTGTACTCAGACAACAGACTGATCCAATTTTTTCCAGTAATATAAGTGATGGACAATGCCTTCGTTACTGACACGACATAAGAAGTGAAACCTGCAAAAATAGCCATCGTAGAGCAAACCAAACGGTTTATTCTGTGATGAATGTCACATGGCAAAACCTGCATCGTAAAATTGTAGGAAAAGAAAGAAAACATGACATTAAATCAATAAGATTTAGACAGTAAATCAATAAGATTTACTTGATGTGACACGAGTGAATCCTTACCAGGAAATCACTATGTTGAAGTACTAAACAGAAGATTGATCGTTCAACTACGCGTGGCATGCAGGGGCCCCGCCTACTCCCACAAGCAGGATAGTCCAAAGGTGGTGACAAATCGTATGGACCGAACATCCATGGGGCTGGAAATCCTGGTGGGTGCGATAAACCCTGCAATGCATACAGATATTGGAGTGTAACCATAATTGATAGACTGTCCTCACAAAAAATATGATATTGATACTTCAAAATATACAGACTGAATTGAGTGGACAGACATTAACGTAGACCGTTCTCAGGACTGACCACACACCAAAAGCGGCAGTACTAATAAAACTTACAAGGTTCACAAACACAAATCAAGTACTGAACAATAGTACTTACTACAGACAAGCAAAGTTGCACTAACTAAACTTTGCAGACTATTTTTTGCCACCGACCTACGGGATGAACCCCGCATAACTGACTAGGCCATGGACTTCGTGTGAGATGTCTACATGCACCATCACCATCTTGTCAACCTTGGAAAACCTAACAGAGTGGTCTTTCCACTCATAAACATGATGATGAAGACAGGCCGCATCAGATTTGTTGGGAAGCTTTACAAGAACCACACCCTTCATAATCGAAGGCACAGCCAGGAAATTGTTATGGTCAAGTACAGCCTCGAGAACATGCCTGACAACAATGCTACAGGAAAACACTAGTTCAGGACACGTGGCGATAAGGACACAACAGTTGGATAGTTCAGCAGTAGAACACATCATCAGGTCTTCCAGTTCACACGGCATGACTTTGAGAACTTCATCTCCACCTCGGACCTGGTTCTAATTCAAACAGAAACCATAATTTATTACTACCTCCGTTCAGAAATATAAGATGATTTTCGATATTATACTCCACATATTACTACATATACGCACAAAAATGAGTGAACAAAGACACTAGAACATGTCTTCAAAGGCATGAGAGCAGAGGGATTACATGCAATATCCATAACACAAGTTACTGAGGCAAATATACCCTCTTAAAAGGTAGCATTGATGTTTATAAAGTACTAGTTGAAAGTAATCTATAAGAAATCAGTGTCAACCTCTCGCATGTTTTGGTCAAAAGAGGAATTTAGAACCGTCATTTGGCACACAAAAATCACATGCAAGATCACCCAGAAAGTTGTACTACTAGTACTAGTACTGTGTGTTAGATGAAAAAACACGATCAAGATTGAGAAAAATATCGTCAAGAAGAGATGTTACCTGGACTTGCTTAATGAGGGATCCCAGAGAGGGGGGGCTTGGACAGGGCGATGGCTTTGATCTTGTCTACGGTAGTCTCGGCGGGGTGCTTGCGCTTCTTCGTACCATGAGCCTCAACGGTTTTGGCCGGAGCCATAGACATCACTTCGGCCAGTGCTCCAGCGTCCATCAAGAAACTGTCAAATAGAAATAAAAGAAAAGAAACGATAATCACAAACCCAAAAGAAGAAAAGAGTGGGAGTTATAGGATCAGTCTCGGGGTTGCAAGACCGGGCCTTTGCCAGAATCAACACCATTGATGCGCTCACCTTTCCTTCTTTGGGAGAGAAGAACAATGGCAGAAGCAGGTCGGGGTTTTCTTAAAGAAATGAGGAAAAAGATGAGGCAGAAGCGAGGGTTGGGTAGAGACGAAGCTAAGAGAGAAGAGTGAAATGATGGTTGCTTCATCCGTCCAACTTACTACTGGAAAGGAGGGGGTTTTGTGATTTGACAGCTCATTGGGCATTACTGCGGCGCTTCGATCGGTGTAGTCTACCATCACTCTACTACGGAGTAATTTAGTGCATGGCTGGTGGACCCCGATGCTGGCTGTCGCACACGTCGGTGAAAGTGAGTAATTTAGTGCATGGCTGGAGGAGGATCCGCACGATAGAGCGTGTCCACTGTTTTTCAGAAGAAAAAAATGATTACAGCAGGCGTTTCCACTCTTACGACGGAGGAGTGCGAAACACGTCAGCCACTTGAACATACACAGTGCTCCTACTACTAGGCATGTGCAGTGGTTCATACATCAGTACTACACAATCTTGTTGCTAGTGTAGTAAGATACGACGATAACAAATGATGTTGTGCGCATGTCAACTACACCTATATAACATAATACCGCTTTTTCGACTGTCTGGTCAAGAATGGACGGTGAGATCAATGTTAACAGAACTAGGTCCACAGCGCACGGAGAGTACGGTGCTACAGTACTCCACGAAACATGAACCACATGAAGCACGAATAGTGTTAGGCAGGGTGTATGAAGGGTGCACGGGATGGGAGCAAAAGTTCCCTTCTCGACCTACTTTTGGGTGTTTGGCAGAGTGCATGAAGGGTGCATGAGTCCACACTAGTAGGTTGACAAAAATACACGAAGAGGAAACAACTATATTGAGATGAGAATGCAACCAAACACACCCACACGCTTTGTGCTACAGTGACTGATCTGCACCGTCTGAGTTTGATCCAACGGTCATGTTGCGCCGATACATGGACATGCCCATGCAGAGGGTTTAGCCCGACGGCCGGCATCGTCGCACTGGCACGACGGTAGGCATTGCGCAGCCGCAACACGTGCATGACAACTTGGTTCACCAAGTGGTTGAGGCGATCCTGGACCTCGTCACGATCGGCCCGCTCGCGCTCCAGCCGGCTCTCTTGACGGCCTATCGTATCTCCCTCTTTCTACAGCAATGTCGCCGATGCCTCGAGCATCTTTGTGGTGGACGCCTGCTGCTTTTGAAGCTCCGTGAACTCCTGCACATAACGGAGGAGCATGGCACTCCTCTCCTCCTTGAGCTCACGAAGCTCCACGTCCTTGGCCCTGAGCTCTGCATCCTTGGCATGGAGCTCCTGTGTCAGGAGCCTCACCTCGGACTCCGTGATCTGCTGCGCCGCCATGGCACCAGGTAGAAGCAATGGGGAGAGGAAGCAAAGGAGGCGAAATGGCTAAAAGGCAATGCAATCTACGGGAAGGCGGAGGGAGCGGGGAATCTTTTGGTTTTCACCACGGTAAAACACCAGTCGACGACTTCTCACATCAGGGAGCAGTGGGTACAGGCAGAGTCATTGTGACTAATTGCTGCCGCGCCTGCTCCCGTCAATCAAAAAATTAAAAATCCTACCGCGCCTGCTCCCGTCAATCAAAAAATTAAAAATCCTGCCGCACCCAAACACCAGAGCAACGCCGCGGTGGATATTTAAATTTACCTGCCGGCAAGTAGATAAAAAAGGGGTGAAAAAACAAATGTGGCGGCGGCCTAGATAATTGGTCGAACTAGCCCAACTAGCTAGCCACCGTGCTTCACTGATGTACTCGGCGGGAAAGGTAGTCTTTCGTGATTTGACGACTCATTTACTTGCTTCGGCGCTACAATCGAGGAGGACCCAGAAAACGCGCGGTAGGGCGTCCCACGCCAGGAAGAATATATGCGTGCACCACCCGGGAGGACCCCGAAACCGCGCGGTAGGGTGTGCCACGTCTCGGCACAGAGGAAAAATGCGCGTGTAAAAATATATTGTATCAGACGTAGTAGAGTACCTATGGTTCGACCTCGGGACCCAGCCAGTCGGTTGAAAACACCCCACTAGCCACACAGCTTCATCATGCAAACATGGCACGGAGGATAGATGTGGTTAGCTCTGTCTCGACCAGCCACAACGTCTCTTGTTCTAGGCGATTCTTCTATTTTCCATGTTTTTTTAGTTGTAGTAACACCACGGAAATCTAGCGCCGCTCTTCATGTGTGCCCGTGCAAAGGTTAGACGATGGAGAGAAGAGAGTTTGAGATCGCAGACCTGGGACCCACCAATAAGTGAGATAACGGTCATGCACGTGTTGACGAGGCACTCCCTCTACTCTACTCAACGCAAGTACTGTATAAAATCAAGTTATGGGACAAAGCCAACAACCGTTCGTTTTTTCAGGCTATCGACATACGCTTTGTAGTCCAAGTTGCCAGTTTGAATCTCGTCTTTCAGATTTGTTAGTTTTAGGTCCAAATTTGATTAATGACAAGTGGGACCCCCATGTGTTGTTCCGATATTTCAGTGTAGGATGGTTTTCTTGAACAAACACTTTGCACGGTTAGACAAGTAACGGCACGAGTTACACATTTTTTGCAAGTTTATGAACAAAAATGATAGCGGCATAGAATATCACATCCACCCCGCAGCTTAGATACTATGGTGATATGAGTTTTTACACCGTTGGAAGTGAGATCCAATGGCTTGGGAGTAGTCTTTGTAATTATGCGCAATTTCCTAACTCTCCAAAGGTTTTTTTGCAAATAAAACATTCAGGCCTCGTGTGTGCCGCTGCATCTTCGATACAATGGCTCCCCGGTGCTCATACTAGGTGCTCCCCGTAGCTTAATTACCCGCTACGGTGATTGGAGTAGTTGTGGGCCGAATGCTACGAAAATATAATCTAAACTGGCCGGAATAAATGCCTACACAAATTAATCCAAGGTTGGAGTGCCCCTCGCAATGTAAATAGCTCCGGCTTTGCGAGGGATGGAGAGGTAGTAGCTTCAACGCGTGGAAGATACGGTGTGAGAAAGCGAGGTCGATCGAGAGACATATAGATAGAGAGACAAAGTGAGTGTGGTCCGAAATTCATTGAACAAATATATATGCTCTGGAGAGATATTGTTTGATTGAGCTTTTTGGCAAGGGTGAGGGCTGTAAGATAGAGCTTGAGAGATGATCCAGTCAGAGACGTGTAGATATATTTTGTGCGTGAGAGGAAGCAAGGTCAACCGATCACATAGGGACGCCGTGCGATCGACAGAGTGAGACGGGTTGGAGAGAGTGACCTAGATAGACGATGTGCGTGAGAGAATATACAATGTGAATAGGTTGAATTGGGCTCAACATGGTGATATATCATTTTTGTCCGAGGAAGAGCGAGGTCAATCGAGACATACGGAGAGAGAGAGATTGAGTGAGAGTGGCCCACCATGAGGTCGAAAGAGTGGTGGCGGCTTGGATGGACTGACCTAGATAGACAATCTGCGTGAGAGAGTATAGAGTGTGTCGATCGAGGCCTGAACAGGGAGATATATCATTTGTGTGTGAAAGAAAACGAGGTTAAACGAGACTCAGATAAAGAGAGCGAGATTGAGCGAGTGTGTCCCGCCGTGTGGAAGAAAGAGAGAGACAGTCTCGAGGGAGTGACCTAGATATACAACGTGCGCGCGTGTGCATGCACGAGAGGTTGGGGGGCTAGATAGGCAATGCATGTATTTAGCGCGAGAGGGTGAGAGGGATAGGGGGAGACAGAAAGCTCGGGATGGGGTGTAAAGGCGGGTGTGTGAGGTAAATACATTTGGTAACAGAGTGGAAAAAGGGGTTGTGTAGTTGAGAGACTAAGAGATTGAAACATGGAGAGAAAGAATGAATGTGTGTTGGAAACCGATAGCTTCCTAAGGTGGTTAGGAGAGGAAGATTGACCGATACAAGAAGTATGTAGGGTTTGTGCGGGGCGGGGGGTGGTGCTAAAAACAGCATTTGAATGTACATAGTACGAGACTTAATATCGATGTTTCAATTCGGTGTACATTGTAAGATTTGAACCGAGGACCAGGCATACGGGTAATTATTTCGAATTCGTGCCATACTAAGTTCGACATTGACTCAGTTTGTTGTGCTATTTTGTAGGTCATATGTTTGAATCCATCCAAAAGTTTTTTCACTACCATGGTGTTCATCATATACTTATGAATTTGTATTAAAAAAGTAGCGTGGATACAGTGAAATGCGAAATCCACGTTAGAATTGGAGGTCGCTACGTGACACACACTCTAATTCAAATAACTAACTACGTGACACACACTCTAATTCAAATAACTAATTATGTGACACACACTCTAATCCACATTAGCGTGGGTACCGTTTCGACTTTTTTTCAAATAACTCCTCACTAATTAATTTATAGTACTCCCTCTGTTCACTTTTATAACACCTTGAAGACATTTCACACAATGTGCGAAACAGTTCATTTTAAGTTGTCTGAAACGACTTACAAAAGTGAACAGATGGAGTATCTCGTTTTGAATGACTAATTATTGCCAGGAAAACACAGGCATGGTAATACATACAGATTCGTTTGCAAATGAAAGAAGATTCGTTTGCATTCTCAAATGTAGGCGCACCAGGCAAACTAGGGTTGTGTCGGGGTGGACGCTGCTTCGATGCCTTAAAGGCAACTGCCTTTGGTTCACTGACATGTGGGCCAGCCACCTGTTGGGCCCATATGTCATGGACACAAAGGCAGGTGCCTTAAGGCACCGAAGCATAGTCCTGTTGGGGTGGTCGCGTGTGTCGGACGGACGCGTAGCACCCAGCCACCCATCCCCCATCCCTCCCCCCCAAAAAAAGGACGATGACAATATAAGTTCGTGCTTCCACGTTTCGGATTGAAATATCTGGCGGCCCCAATTCCAGCCCTGAAAAATCTCTCTTCTCCACCGTCCCCTTCCGCACCCAGATTGCTCAAATCCCTAATTCGCCGCCAACCCTCGAATCGCCCCTCGTCTCGTCTCTTTCCCCACCGTTCCCCACGTCTGTGCCGGACGACAACGACGAAGACGACGGTCGTGCTTCACCACCGCACCGGAGCTACCTCATCTACGCCCTCGTCCACCGCACTAGGTGGTCCACCGACAACGTCGGCCGCCGCAACCGACATGCCTCACAGACACCGAGTTCCACCGCTTCTGGTGCGCTTCACCGACGCCTTCTCCCAGCTCATCGGGGCTACTTCACCGAGCACATCGTCGCACCTCCACCCCCCGAGGCCGTTGGGGCTTCACCAATGGTCTCGTCCACCGCATCGTAGCGCTCCGCTGCCACTCAAGATCTGTATCCGTGCGCAGCCAGCCAACGCCAGCGCATCACCCTCAACGGCTCTGAAGTGACCCGCACTCTAGCTAGGCGAGCATGCCCAAACGCCGGCCCGAACTAGGTATCCACACATCACTCCCTTGTGCATTGTTCCGACAATGTTTGGATATCCTTTCACTGCTCTCTTAGCTTACATGCCTATGCAACTCTGACCTTAACTCTTATTTCTTCTGGAGATATCATCTGAAACAAGCAAATCCATATTTTAGCGAAGCATGACGGCGCTACGGCATCTGGTACACATCTTGCACACTCGTATAACCTTGTAAGTATCTGTCCTCTGGTACAACATCAAGGTCGATTCCTCTTATTTGATCAACCATTCGCCGTGTCAAAAATGCAGAGGGGGATGCAAGGAGCACAAGGACTGCACATCCAAGCAAGTGGTAACATGGACTTGTACATGGAACATCCCAAGCATAAGCAGAGCTGAAGTGGGCCTGTACAACGAGCTAGCATAAGTCCATGCATTTCATTTAATTCGTACTGGCATTCGTGTATGATTTGTGTGCAGTGGCTGATCCACGAATTCAAGTTACCAGGGGCGAACATTTAACTTAAAAAATACGAAGGCACTTGCACTCCGGAAATCAACATAACTTGAGAAATGTGAAGCTACATGCACTTTGAAAACTAGCTAATGAACCAAAGTAGTTCAGATTATAAACACTAAATGATGCAAGCACCAAAAAACACAAAATGCAACATGGTGTACAAGGACTACAAACATGGTCTGTACCTGCTTGAATTATTCGTTCTCTGCCTGAAAATAACGAAGTGTAATTGCACGTATAACCAGTGCACAAACTATGTATCAATATATCTATCCTGCAGAAGTATGCCAATAGTTTCAAACAACAGATAAGAAAAGTATTTATGCTATGTTGTCATGATACGAGGACTTTCTGGTAGATGGCCTCGACGTTTCCTCAAGCTATGAAAATGCACTATAATTTGCTTGTCATCAATGCCTTCAAATCTCTGTCTCTCTCAACATAGTAGATCATCATTAGACACTAAATCCTTCAATGAGCTTGCAAAATGCTTGCATTAGATCCCTCATTAGACACTATATGTTCATCACCAGGAGCATGTAAAATGTTTGCATCAAATCCTTCATTAGCAGTCTGTTCATTAGACACTTCAGGCTCAAGAACAACATGAGCTTGTATGTTTGCACCGGAAACTTGATTAGATACATCAGATTCAGTCAGTTCAGTATTGATTGGGGGAGTTATAAAATAAGTAGAAATTGGTTTCATTTTCTCATAGATTCCCTACATACAAGCAGTTTTACAACACCGTCAGGTTTAACTATTGGCCAGAAATTGAGGAGTTGAATTAAATATAATCAGGGATGTGATGTACCTGCTCGTTGCGCATGCTACTCTTGCAAGTTGCGACTGTCCGTTTGTGCAAGCTCAATGCCATGCCCGTGCTGCCGCCGCTGCCTCCCATGCAGGCTACACCCAGGGTTGGATCTTCACCTTCTTGTCCTTCCGTTCGCTTGAAGCCAGGCGACCGCCCTCCAACCAGGGCGCGAGGAAGTGTTGTGTCGGTCTGTCCAGCAGCGGCTAGGTTAGGAGCGAACCAGACTACAGGCTAGAGCGAATGAATTGGGATTTTTCCTGCTGTCGATCGATATGGGAGGCGCTCGTTTGGGCCGCGAGCCTGCTATAGGGCCTGCCTTGCACTTATGTTATTGGCCCATCCAAATTGAAACATTTTTCTTCATTTTTTACATTGCCTGCTCATGTGTTGGGACGAACAAAACTAGCATGGGCCAACCTAGACGACTCAAACTAGGTGCACACTTTCTAGCCACCTGAGGCGGCCGCCCATACCAGCCCCTATGGTGGCGTCGCCCCTTTTTGCGTGTATGATTGGATATTGAAAATTATTCCAGTGGCGCTTTTGATTTACCCACAGAATGGTTGAATTGCTTGTTTCTATGAACTGAGTTCACCAATAATGTGAAGGATGCCAGTCTTTTCATCCTATTGTAGATTGCTTAGATCTCGATATGCCAAAACTAATCGCATGAAATATACAGTAAAAGCCAGTGTGATGTGTTTGGCTACAACTAGTCTGACTACACGTCCTCATATAACATATCAAGGATGCACCATCTTACCAGATTAACCATTCGACTTACCCATGCAGTGTGGGAAGAAAGAAGTATTGGGACTGCGTATCCAAGCAATTGATGCCATGGACTCCTTCGTACAACCTTGTAAGCGAAAAAGAAGTTGCATTGTGCCTGTACAAAGAACTAGCGTAAGTTCAGTTACCTGCTTCTCGGAATTTTAGTTAGCCACTTATTGCAAAATTGTTCAATTGCATTGCTTGTCTTAATTTAGTTTGCTACTGATTACATAATGGCACAGCCTGTTAACCATATTGTAGACTATTGATTACTGTTAAGAATTACCTGTTTGCCTTAACTTAAATATCTACTTGCTTCTTTAACTACTTTGCTGCTGCAACAGCGGGTTACAATGATGTTAATAACTACTTTTCAGCATCCAATTGAAACTCTTTAGTTCCTTGTTTGTTTAACTAGTTTGCTGTTATAACTCCCAGTTGAGATGTTTTGCTAACTTCAACTTTTCTGAATCCAATCGGAACTTTAATGGCAAAACAGGTTAGCCTAAGATTAAAGAGCGAGGTCCCCATGGACGTTGCATCATCCCACAGCAGTGGCACCGGCCCAATTGTGCATTATGAATTGCCAACTGCTGATGCTCTAGAGGCTAAACTAGTGGTAGAAAGAGATTCTGCTTTTGCACTTAGAGATGAAGTTGACATGTTGAGGAAGCAAACAGCACAATCACAAGAAGTACTCAAGACAACCATTAAATATTTGGTGGATTTCAAAACGAAGCAAGCTGAGACTGACCAGATTGTTAAGGTCCTGAAGGAAAAAAGCAAATTAAATTCCTACTTGGTAAATCATAGGTGAAATGTTCTTTCCATAGTTGAATAACCTTTGTGTTGTCTGTTCATGTAATCAATCAAACCATTTGTTTTAGAGATCATGTAATAATTTTTTTGTTTGTAATTTTATTTGAGCACAAGTCTGTATTAATTGATAAGACTCGGAGACATTTCATTTGGATTGCTGCGCCAGACCTACAAATATGCCAATCGGGCTGAATGTGCATTCAGCAATAGTAGTATAGATGGACCATAAGTGGCACGCATCGGAAAGGGCCAAGATGCTGGCTAAAAAAAGGATGTTGTTGTAGCCAAAAAAAAGTACAACGGCCTGGCTTATGTATGTTAGTTGATATTATTGATCCATATACTCTATAAGTATTTATATGTCTGTTAGTTCCGTACATTCTTGGTTGATTGACTCGGTATTTGAATCTTGATACATCGCTTGTGTACATATCTAAATGGGAGTACACATTATGTTGCGTGTGACATTTGAGTTGGACATGAAGTGTTCCAAATATTCGAATTCACCTTAAACTGGATTCTAGTTTCTGAATTTGACTATCAGCATTCGTAAACCATATTCATATATGACAATGGAATACATCTTTGTCGTCCTTTTGAAGATATATAAAAACACATAGAATGATTTATAAAGATTCATATAGGAATACAAAATGGATTCGAATTTAGTTGCCAGGGTAAACGTGGATGCTTATTGTCCCAAAATTCGAAATAAACAGCAAAATGTCCACACCCACATCGGCTACCCGAAGCCAAGTGTTTGGGAGATGGAAATTACTGTCTACCCATTACACGGACAATCCATCGGCCCGATTTCCACTGCTCTAAATAGGGGTAGGTTAGTAACTTCAATTAGACGTGACACGACCGCCTCTGAGCCCATTCCGACATGGTGGGCGTCAAACATGGGCGGCAAAACTCATTTGATTCAAGATTGTCCGAAAGACCTCTGTTTCTCCCTCCATTCCCCATTCATACACGATGGGCGGCAAAACACCCTCTCCTCGTCCGAAATACATGTAGGCTAATATTTTAAATAGGGGCAGATGTGTAACTTCCATCAGACGTGACACAACCGCCCTACCTGTCAGCCCCGTTCATAGACCGTGGGTGCCAACCGTGGGTGGCAAAACACCCTCTCCTCGCCCGAAATAGTTACCGGCAAATGTTTGGGAGATGCGAGATTAACGTCCTATCCCCAACTGACGAGACGTCCAAATTTGAAACGAGGGATAAGTTCGTAACTTTCCCATATTTCAGACAGGCGTGTCCCAAAAACATGGTTCCCCGTACCTCTCCCTCCATTTTCCCATTCAAACACCGTCTGCGCTAGAACACCCCATTCCCACACCAGCCTCCGTCCGCCACCCCATCCATCGTCGCCGTCCTCCACCACATCCATCGCCACCATCCTCCACCATGCCAGAGCGCCTACCAAGACCGCGTCGTCCGCTGCTAGAGATGGACTTTCTCATCCATGCCACGGACCAATAGCCTTGCATCGCATCCTCTTGCTTCATCGGCGCCGTCTTCCTCTTTGCCGGGGCCACTCACACGACCCTCTCTTCCACCGCAACGGGACTTATCCCCCCGATGCACCCGTCTACCGTCACAGATCTGCTTCAACGCCACCGACAGCCATCGCACCCCCGATGCCTACACGGCGCCGCAAAAGAGGTGGTACTTCATATCTCCTCAACTTTTTGATCTCAACCAGAAAATAGATCTTAACTTGGTTACTCTACTTTCTTTTCAGCTCTTAGAATTTAGTTCTTAGTTCGAAGCAAACAATGGATGCTAAATATCATTTCTCTGGTTTGCAGCTTCAAATCTGCCATGGCATAGCCATAATACAGTTTAATTGATCATGCTTAGGGTTTAATTGATCATGTTGGTTCCGTGGTGGTTTCTTTAATAGAAATCAGAGGGGAAACCCTCTTTTGCTAAAAAATATATGCTTAGAGGTTCCCCCTTTTATGATCACTATGCGATCAGAATACATGCTTCGTGTCATAATAACACTGCTCCACCCATCAAGCTAAACAAGCTTAGTTGTTCAAATACGAATCTGATATTACTAAAACAGAGTTGTTTAATTGGTCAGCTAAGTGTTCCTAAATTAGTTTTGAAAATGCATGTTCGCCACTCGGGTGTGTATCTCTGTGTGTGGTCTGGTCAGCACGGTTGGGGAGGTGTACTTTGCATATGCAGGGGTTTATAGGGAGACACTCTTTGAGTTGAAACCGCAATGCATTCCATAGATAATCTGACTACTTTTTATGTTTTCATGAATCTCAGATTATGAACAGCATCATAATGATTATGAGCTTGCGCACATGAAAAGAATAAAGTAGAACAATGCCATGGCTGTCAAACTTGGCATTAAGGGACTGAAATCAAGTCTGGATGCAATGTAATGCAAACGCTCTCCACCTACAGATTCATGCTCAGAATATGATCCTAACAGTGATTCTGAGTTAGAGGGAGACCTAAGTCAATGTAGCTCCCTAGTGGAGGAGTCATAGGAAGATGCCCTATCTTATTCACCCATCAAGGTACTTGCTCTAACTTTCCAAGGTTACATTGCTCGCACATATCTTGCAACTGATGCTTTGCATTGCTTCTACTTTCTTGAACTGCCATTAGCTTAGTTTACACATCGTGTATGTGAATACGCCCTGCCTATCCATTTTCAGTACATATTCCATCTGTCATCATACCATATTTATCCATTCAAATGTTGATCTTGTGTATCAGACGTTCAAAAGGAAGAGGGCGATTGCTGATCGTGGAGGAGCACAAGCAAAGTATTTGGAAAAGGTAGTGGCACCTGATAAATCAAATAGCCCATTAGGTGTAGTTGCAATATCACCTGACCCACAAAATACCCCAACTCTAGCAGACTCTAGCCCTACTACACTGGTCATTTCTGATGCCCCAACTAAGCAGACCCCAACTGCAGCAAACAGTATGATTATGCCAGTTAACATAGCACCAGCTGTACGACGCAAAACCCCCATTCCAGCAAAGAGTACACCAAATCCAGTTGCCAAATCCCTTTTCGAACCAGAGAGAGCCCCAATTGCAGCAAATAGGACCCCTGTTCCATTTCTTCCCAGTTTAGAAGATGAAGCTTATGTTGTTGTCAGGAACTTTGTGCGCATCTTTCCTTCATGGAAAGATTATACCGCAGACACAGAACAATTTCCAGTCTTCCTCCGCAACTTACGCGTAAGTAATGTACTAATGTTATTCATGGTCATTACTGCATATGTTTCTGCTGACAGAAGACACAAGATTTCATTCTTTTAAATAGGCGAGGCGCAAACTGGATTGTGATGACGAGCAAGTGTTGGTTGCGCTTTTCAAGCACTCGTTGATGAAGTATAGTTCCTACCCGAGGCAAGCGCACTTCGATGGCAAGCCTCTCAACGAAATTTCTGTAAAGTCTCCGGTGCTACATTTATCCGACAGTGACTGGAATAATCTTGTTACACATTGGTCTCGGCTGCAGCATAAGGTACTGTCTATGATATCACATCACAATTTGAACTACATTTCTGCATTTGCCTTAATGTCTCACTTGTATGAAAACTGTTAGCAGAAGAACATTCGTTCTCAAGGGACCACAGAATCTCACAACTATACTGCACACTGCATTGCTCTTGTGAGTACCTCTTGCCCTGTATGACCATACTTACTTTCATAGTTGTTTGATTATGTAGCATCACTGCACATGTTAGCCTCGTAATCGTCCATTTGGTGGACATTATAAGATCCGTATGGTCTCTTACATAAATTTAGAATCAACCCAATGCTTTTGAAGAGGTTTAGCTCTGCAGTCCTCTTGTAAGGACTGAATGTGGTCTATCACCGTACTTACATTAACAGCTACTCCCTCTGTCCCATAATATAAGAACGTTTTATATAGTACACCAGTGTTCAAAACACTCTTGTATTATGGGAAGAGGGATTGGTTTGTTTTGTAGCATTCTGCATCTTATCTCCCTCGCCCACCATTTACTAAAAGAGATCAGATCTATATTTAATCTTACCAACAAGTAGAATACATAGACAATGCCAGTGCAGAAGTGTAGCCCATTGCTCTTGTTAGTACATTTTGTCCTGTAACGCTTGTACTTCCAGGGATTGGTAGTTGATTATGTAGCATCAATCTGCATCTTATCTTCATTATCCTCTATCCCTTCCAGTATTATCATATCTATAATTACTCTCTACAAAATGTAGAGTACATGCAATGCTTATGAAGAAGATTCTGTGCTGAAATTCTTGAGTTATCCTTCCCTTGCCATGGAGAAGGGCATTATAAAGCCGGTGTTAATTGTTAATGTAAGTCAGTCCTTCTAAAGCCTTTATCCTCAACTGTTGTTTAATTTGCGCATACTGCTGTTTACTTTGCCGGTGTTAATTATTAATTTGCGCATACTGCCTTGCCATAGTTTACTGCTGTTTAGTTTGCTGTTTCTACCAAAATGCATGTTCGTAAGAACCGTAAGTTCTAAGTTTTACTTGTAAAACCAAATTCCTTATTCATACCATGCACATTACTTAATACTCCCTATATGTATGCTTGTTTTTGTGGATCTATAATCCAGTATGTGGTGAAGCAGCCCACGTTTGCACCTTGTCATCTCCTGTTTTATCTTACTGATGTGGCTGGTGATATTAACAACATGCCATGCACATTATCCAAAATAGATATAATGATTTTCTTTGCCCTTCATCTATGCTTGTTATGTTGACATGGTAATCCAGTAGTGTGGTGAAGCTCCTCGCATTATGAATAATGCCAAATTATGCTATTGATATTTTGAACATAGTCTTCCTTTTCTAACTTGAAATTGGATAGAATTGATAGAACAGTTATCATCTTTGTTTATACACATGTCATCTCTCTGCTTTGTTTCAGGGTGATATGCCTGATGGCATGCACAAGTCTGCTGAAGGCTGTGAGACAAACCCAACATATATTGCAGCAAAGAAGGCAAAACATCTTGAAGATAGCGAGACAACCCCAAAGTCTTGTCTTGATGCAGTGTTCAAGTTACTTGAGACTAACAGTCAGACAAGCTCACAGAATTCGTTGTCTGAATCAGTTCGACTTCTTCAGTCCCAAGTTCTAGCAGAAAGGCATTCTGCAACTCAACTTCGACTTGAAGTCCTATCTCTAAGAAAGATTGCGGAGAACACCAATGGGAACCTCATCGCTAAACAGCTACACCTGGAAGCTATGATCGACATGCTAGGCCGGTCTCACAGCCTTGCTCAGTAGCTTGCGCAGTAGTTCCCCCGCAAGGCTAACCTTTCTTGAACTGTCTTGGAAGTGGTCTCGGTTCAGTACTATTTTGTTACGCTGCAATGGTGCCCAGTTTTTGTAATCTGCTTCTTCTTTGCGCTTTATGATCACTGGTGGCGAACTTTGATGCCCAGTGGATGTAATATACCTTAAATCCTTTATTGTGTAGTGTAGGTTTATTCTTAGTTACTATGTCGTAATTTCTTTATTGTATAGAGTAGGTTTGTTCTTAAGTCCTACTAGTTACGCAACAGCCCGAAATGAACCCCGGCCCATGATTGTGCGAACCAAATCACGGGCTTTTAACAGGCCAAAATTGTCTGGGTCCTTGTTTTGCCCAATCAGATATCGGTTGCGAGCAGGCCGGATGCAAACCGGGCGTAGTTAGGCCGACTATATGATGGGCTTTTAACAGGCCGAAATTAATATAGGGCCGAAACATTAAACGGGCCCTTAACAGGCCAAAACTAATATCAGGCCGAATTACTAAGTGAGCCTTTAGCAAGTGGGCCCAAAAGCATAGTGTCCAGTTGATGGGCCGAATCTGATATGGGCCATAATTGAGCCCAAAGCCTCTTAAAGGGCCGTAATTTGGCCCGGAACGTGGTAGGCTTTTAACGCAGCAGATCTCATATGGGCCACTTTTAGGCCGGGAGCGTGGCAGGCCATTAATGGACCGGATCAAATATGGGCCGGCATTTGGCCCAAAACATGGCAGCCAGTTAATGGGCCGGCCTACTAGGGTCCTTAAAATCTTGTGGGCCTACAGCTGGGCCGGCCCATTAATGTTGGCGAAATCTCGTGGGCCTTTAGCTGGGCCGGCCCATTATGACCCGCAAGAATCTTGTGGGCCTTCACCTGGGCCGGCCCATTATGGCACAAAAAAATCTTGTGGGCCTTTACCTGGGCCGGCCCATTATAGCCCGCAAAATCTTGTGGGCCTTTAGCTGGGCCAGCCCATTATGGTCCACAAAATTTCGTGGGCCTTTAGCTGGGCCGGCCCATTATGGTCCACAAAATTTCGTGGGCCTTTAGCTGGGCCGGCCCATTATGGTCCGCAAAATCTTGTTGGCCTCTAATTGGGCCGGCCCATTTAAACTTGTTGGGCCGTGCCACGTGTTGACGTATCATAGGCGCCTTCTATCCAGTGAGTGGATGACATCTGTCCCGACGATGAGCCGACATGTGTTTCCTCTAGCCAATGATGATTTTACACATGGAAAATCCCCATTGGTCGGGGCTATTAACGGGTTATCGGATCCAAAACCCGACCCGATAGCTTAATGGCATTCTATTACGGTGGATGCCACGTGTCGGTCACCCTTGATGGAAGCACTTCTGTGACGCGTGATTTATCGTCATGGAAGTGGACACTTCCGTGATGATAATTTTGGTAATGTCATGGAACACTTCTACGACAGCACAAGTATGACTATCTTGATTCTGTCATAAATTTGTCATGGATGTACATGCATGACAAAAAAAGCGACCTACTGTGACAAACACGTATCATCACGGAAGTGTATTTTTTTGTAGTGATGTGGCGTTTGCTTATTTCTCATTCCTCCCCAACCCTCTTCTCCATCGATCATGTCGCTCTCCGGTCGAGTCCATCCTCCTGCATGCCTCATTTGAACATTCCACCGAGTATCATTCGCATGTGGGCCTAGACCATGCTTGAATTTCCAATGTTTATTTGTAATTTGTCCGGCATGCATACAAACAAATGGTTCGTTTGAAGTTTCACTTTGCCGCCACTACGTGTCGCTTCGCGTCTTAGTTTTGACATCCCATTCGGTTCACGCCCCGACAGATGTTGACGAGATCGATTGATGTTCAAAGATCAATTGCGTGTCGTGCAAGGAGATAAAGGTTTGGTCTGTTTCTATGATAGAAATGACCCGCGGGGGGGGGGGGGGGGGGTGGGGGGGGGGGGGGGGGGGGGGGGGGGGGGGGGGGGGGGGGGGGGGGGGGGGGGGGGGGGTCTGTGGGGATCAGAGGGAGTATATTGTACATTCATAAGTGAAACGAACGTATTGTACCCACCCTAGTCCTCTTTCAATCGATCTCCAGACCCCGAGATGAAATCAAGAGAGAATGAGTGGGGGCATGTGTGATACCTAAGGCGGATTCAAAATTTTGATCCGGTGATCATATCATCCGCAAATCATATATAAAGGGTATTCAATGTTCGTTTCATTTTTGAACGTACAATATACTCCCTCCTATCCTTTCTAGTTCACATATAAGTTTTATGTATAGTCAAAGTATCTCTACTTTGATAAAAAAAAGTATCAACATTCAACAACGCCCAATCAATATTGTTAGATTCGTACGTACTCCTAGATTTGTACTCAAGATGGTTTCCAATTTGTTTTCAACCACGTGAATGTGCTTGTTCTCGCGCATGCTCTTCCTACTAGGATTTCGCCACGTATAGCCAGTCCAATGGTAACTTTTTTAAGCTCCCTGTCCAATAGTACTAGTGGAGTACTGACAATATCTGTACTAGAGTATGCAGTGCTCATAGTTGTACTCCCTCCTTCCATTTATATAGGGCATATGTGGAGGAGAGAGATGTGAAAAAGTAAGGGGAGTGAGCTCTCATGCAAGAGCCTAGCTATATATGCATTCCTAGTTAAATACATACAATAAATATGAAGAAAGAGATGGAGAGGAGATGGAAAAAAGTACTAATACAATAGCCAACCTTATAAAAAAATTTGCGGGTGTATGAGTGCATATAATAGATGATGGCTATAGATGACATGGCAGTTCCTTATAGCCATCGACTGGCTATATTATTAACCATGCTCTAATGCATTTTTCAAAACCGCATTTGACTATTGACAAGATTAATAGTACATGAGATGTATAATCACTAAAAGAAATATGTCAACTTGTGACCTTGACTATTGGTCACTGAAAGGTCATTATTTTTCATTTGCGACCTTTTTGTGACCAAAAACAGAAGGTCAAAAGCTGGCGGTAGTAAACTGTAACTAACGACCTTCTCTGTGAGAAGGTCGTAGACGTTTATGACCAAAACAGAAGGTCGTTGAACCCATGACCTTTTGTTTTGGTCACTGGCTGTCTGCACATGCCACGTCGGATATGACGTGGCAAAATTGTGACCAACTGGAAAGGTCACTGACAAGATTCAGCCCGGTCCAGTTCAACCGTCTTTATGTGCCGAGCCCATTTATTATATATTTTTCAAGCAATTTGTGTCAACTACATGGGCCGAGCCCAAGAATTCAGCCTTTTTATTTTATAGGACTTGGCCTTATATGATTCATTTATTTTTTGGGCATCGAACTTTTTGTAGTCCATTTCAATTTTGGGCCTCCATAGCAAACATTCACAAACTTGACGAGCATTGTTCCAGCGACAGTGAGATACAAGGATTTCAAACAAGCATGTATCAAGACCATTTTATTTCTTTCAACGCGAAAGTATTCCTTAAACAGCCATGGGTACAACAGTAAGTGCATTCAACAATCCATCATCAATCAATGAACAAACTATAGCTACCAGCAGCAGCCTCCTGAAAGACTAGGAGGTACTACTAAGGAGCTAAACTAACAACAACCATCCATCATCAATCGGTGACACTAGCAATGAGCGAAAGCGGCGACATTTCAGAGACCCCCTCCCCTGCTGATGCTTTGCGTGCCGCATCACAAGTCCCCCTACATACAACAAGTTTTCAGATATTCAGAACAGAACATGTTGAGCAGTTAGGGGATCATGGGGAAAAAGTTGGTGGATGGATCAGGATGGTCTCAGATTGCTTTCGTCGTCCTCGTCTCTCACCTCATACTGGGACTTGTCAGAGTCGTCGGACGCCTCTCCTGCCTGAAACGAAAACAGGGATAGGCACGAAAGAGCATGGATCAATACCACAATGTTGTGTTAATATCACATGTCTATGATTCTGATGAAGGTGTTTGACATGAATGTTATACCAGTGGGTTGTTGTAGGTGTCAATCTTCTTGGTGTACTTGGCCTTGGCAATTAGGGAGCCTTCTCCTGCAATTCATTCAAACAGAGGAGATGTTAATGTGGTGCAAGGCGATAGATTCTATGATAAGTATTAACAGAAGAAGAATAGCTGAACAAATCATGCGAACTGGCATGGCGAATTTGGAAACAAATTCGAGCAGCAATTTGAATCGATGAGCACAAACTATACAAATTCTAACAAGACTACAAGGCTACAAACATTTGAACATAGCAAACCATAAATTTGAACAACCATTGAGAATAGGAAGTAGATCGACAATTACACATCGACTAAATTCTAAATATCACTAACCAACTGGGTCAAACAATACCCAAATGACACGGTGCGGCTATACGGAAACATGGAAACCAACTCACAGTCCGCCAAAATTTCATCGCATCACCAAGCAAACACTGAGATCAAGCAGAAGAGACCAACACCGAATAGAGCAGTAACAGAGAGGGGATGGGGGAGCGGGTAACTTACAACATCACTCAAGATACTTCCACTTCTCACCACCGTCCTTGCCAACCTGCGATTTGAACACAAATCAGGACACATGATTTGAAAGGAAAACTATCACAACACCAGTTTGAATAAGAACAAGGAGACAAGAGTGGGAGCAAAGGGAACTGGGATGCTTACCATGAAGACATGCTTGATGTTGGAGTCCTTCCTGAAGTTGTCCCTGCGAAAACAGAACCAAAACGAGCCCAGTCAAGACGTGTCACCATGCCACAGAAACAACACGAATCAAACCACAACAACAAATCAGATCCGGGGCTCATATGAGGACTAAGACGGTGCTCAGAGGGCGCTTGGGCTTGTTGGAGTCCTTCTCGGCCTTGCTCTTCATCACCACAAGTCTGCATCGCCACAAAAATAATAGCAGCAAAGCAAATCAGAACCCGACACGAAACAACATCAGGAAAACACAAGCAAAACCACCGTGGGAAATGAGTCCATCACCTAAAACCAAGCAGACGATAACACTGAGTAAGAAAGACTGATGAGAGGTGCTGGTTTATCTAAAACCATTTCCTCGATAACACTCATTTCCATCTAAGGTGAAATAAACATATGCATGACAAGGTGAAATAGTACAAAGAAAGCACTCATCAGGTAGCAGTGCATACAACATCCCTGTTTTTCTAGTAGCAAATACTCCATTGTTTGTTAGCAGTAGTAAAAACTATATAAATCCATGTTTTAGTAGTAGCAAATACTCTGTGTTAACAGTAGTAAAAACTCATGCAGTACCAAATTCAAAAAAAATTGTTGTAGCTAACAGAAGTATGGAACAATTGTTAACAACTCGAGTCAGAAAAGGTAGAGTGTCTCTTAAGAGAGACACAACTGATACTGATCAAAGATAATAACAAAGCACAAAAATAAACCGATCCATAAAAATCTTGTTTCTGAACATCGGCATCAAATCAACAACACTGAATTAACATGCATTAAAGGGAAGAGCTAATACAGGGCAGGTATATGGGTATCAAAACAAGCAAGAAAGGAATGACAATCTATTTTAAGTACTTCAGGTTTGAGCCATTATTTGATATATCAGGAGAATTATTGCAAGGATCACAAGCTTTGCTGTAAATAGGTTGTAACCACATTATTTGATATCACACTGTAAACCATCGAATTACAAAAGAAACAACATGAAATTGTTGTTATGGCCAAGCAGAAAAAATCTCCTACTAATAAACAGTGATATATCAGGAGAATTATTAAAGCATAGAATTATCCACAATGGCCATATGAATAGAGGCATGTGCACTGGCTAGGAGGATCAGAATACTGGTTTGGTTTCTCTGAAGAGAAATAGCGCTCAGCATGTTCATTGCCAATCATCTGGGGAAAGGATCACCATATCCTCCAAATCGAATGTCACATTGAAAACAAATATAATGTTGGAGAATTTGAGAATGTGTAGTAAATCACTTGGAAGAATGTGTAGTTAGTATATTTGAGAATGTTGGAGAAAACAAATTTTTTTAATCAGTATATTTGTAGCATTGACAAAACTCCTTTAGGCAAGACTACACATCAAAAACAAATATAATTGTTCGCAGTACGACTACGAACCAAGTTGTACCGTTACGCAAGACTTCTTATCAATGGCAGTACCTACCAAGTTGTACCGTCAACAGCAAGTTGCATCAGAGAATCACAGAAATCGCACTTAGGAACAGTTAATGATCTACACTGCCACGAGTCTCCTAGTAGAGCGTAGTGGAACCCCTGTAGTTATACTTGGATCTCTTTGAGCGCCTCGACGCGCTTCCTGACCTTGGGCTACAAGCTCTCGAGCATGTCCTAGTGCCACACCACCAATCCTTGCAGCGTGTTCTGCACAACCACCGCACCGAATTAGCACAACTAGGCCACATAAACAACCCAGAGCCACCCAAATGAATGAGGAACAAAATAACACAAAAGCGCTGCGGGAAACCTCACCTTAATCGACTCGACCAAGTTGGCCTAAGCTCTCGGCGCTGAGCTCAGGAGTTCACGCGCTGAGCTCTGCATCGAAACCACCACCAGCGAAACCAATAAGACCTTACGCCCCATCAAAGGCAATGCAAGGGGGGAGCGGGAGCGGAGAATGAACCTGCGGCATTAGGGACGGCGACGCCGAGGGCGGAGAGGTCAAGGGTATCCTTGTCATCGCTCATGGCCACTGGAGACTCGGGCTCCTTCCTCCTGCGCGGGCGATAGCGAGGGAAGGCTGGGTGAGAAACCCTAGCGGCGGGGCCATGGCCATGGCCGCGGGGTAGAGTTAGGCTTGAGCTGGCAGCTGCTGGGTTGGATCTGGAGGCCGGCGGCGGGGCTGGTTGAGAGGAGGTCGCCGTCGGCAGGTGGGATCGGGGGATGATACGTCTCCAACGTATCTATAATTTTTGATTGCTCCATGCTATATTATCTACTGTTTTAGACATTATTGGGCTTTATTTTCCACTTTTATATTATTTTTGGGACTAACCTATTAACCGGAGGCCCAGCCCAGAATTGTTGTTTTTTGCCTGTTTTAGGGTTTCAAAGAAAAGGAATATCAAACGGAGTCCAAACGGAATGAAACCTTCGGAAACGTGATTTTCCCATCAGATAAGATCCAGGAGACTTGGACCGTCTGTCAAGAAAGCCACGAGGTGCTCACGAGGGTAGGGAGCGCCCCCCCTAGGGCGCGCCCCCTGCCTCGTGGGCCCCTCGAAGCTCCACCGACGTACTTCTTCCTCCTATATATATCCATGTACCCCCAAACGATCGGGGACGGAGCCAAAAACCTAATTCCACCTCCGCAACTTTCTGTATCCACGAGATCCCATCTTGGGGCCTGTTCCGGAGCTCCGCCGGAGGGGGCATCGATCACGGAGGGCTTCTACATCATCACCCAAGCCCCTCTGATGAAGTGTGAGTAGTTTACTTCAGACCTACGGGTCCATATCTAGTAGCTAGATGGCTTCTTCTCTCTTTTTGGATCTCAATACAATGTTCTCCCTCTCTCTCGTGGAGATCTATTCGATGTAATCTTCTTTTTGCGGTGTGTTTGTTGAGACCGATGAATTGTGGGTTTATGATCAAGTCTATCTATGAATAATATTTGAATCTTCTCTAAATTCTTTTATGTATGATTGGTTATCTTTGCAAGTCTCTTCGAATTATCAGTTTGGTTTGGCCTACTAGATTGGTTGTTCTTGCCATGGGAGAAGTGCTTAGCTTTGGGTTCAATCTTGCGGTGTCCTTTCCCAGTGACAGAAGGGGCAGCAAGGCACGTATTGCATTGTTGCCATCGAGGATAACATATGGGGTTTTTATCATATTTCATGAAACTATCCCTCTACATCATGTCATCTTGCTTAAGGCGTTACTCTGTTTTTTAACTTAATACTCTAGATGCATGCTGGATAGCGGTCGATGAGTGGAGTAATAGTAGTAGATGCAGAATGGTTTCGGTCTACTTGTCTCGGGCATGATGCCTATATACATGATCATACCTAGATATTCTCATAACTATGCTCAATTCTGTCAATTGCTCAACAGTAATTTGTTCACCCACCGTAGAATACTTATGCTCTTGAGAGAAGCCACTAGTGAAACCTATGGCCCCCGGGTCTCTTTCTCATCATATCAATCTCCATCACTTTACTATTGCTTTCCTTTTACTTTGTTTTTACTTTATTTATTTTGCATCTCTATACCAAAAATACCAAAAAATATTATTTATCATCTCTATCAGATTTCACTTTCATAAGTGACTGTGAAGGGATTGACAACCCCTAAGCGCGTTAGTTGCGTTGAGATATTGTTTTTGTGTAGGTACGAGGGACTCGAGCGTAGCCTCCTACTGGATACCTTGGTTCTCAAAAACTGAGGGAAATACTTACGCTACTTTGCTGCATCATCCCTTCCTCTTCGGGGAAATCCAACGCAGTGCTCAAGAGGTAGCAAGAAGAATTTCTAGCGCTGTTGCCGGTGACTCTGCGCAAAAGTCAACATACCAAGCACCCATCACAATCCCTATCTCCCGCATTACATTATTTGCCATTTGCCTCTCATTTTCCTCTCCCCCACATCACCCTTGCTATTTTATTCGCCCTCTCTCTCTCTATCCTCCATCTCTATTTGCCTCTTTTGCCCATTTGCTCTTGTTTGCTCGTGTGTTAGTTTGCTTGTTTGTCGTTATGGCTAGTTATTTGCCTTTTGCCTCTATGTCTGAAATTGGGGATACTATTGTCGATAATAATTTTGATGCTCCTACTAAAGAACCCACTAGCTCACATATAAAAAGATTTCGTGTTGGTAGCGGTAATATTATTGGAAAAGGAGTTATTCAAGATTTCTTTACTTGTGCCAGTGCTTTACCTTCTATGGGTAGTTCTATTCATCATACAATTAGTAGTCTTGCGGACGCTATTGCCATGCTTGTAGTTGAACTTGAGAGGCAATTCATGCACTTGCATCCTTCTATACAAAGGATTTACCTAGAATTTTCTAATATTGAGCATTCTTCTGTTAAGCGTGCCATTACTATATTTTTGGCTCATGAGTTTCGATTCATAATTAAAGAGGCCAAAGAAATCTTTGCACATTATAGGGTGGATGCTTGCCGTCCTCCCATAGAGACTATCCTCTTTGATCAAGAAGAAATAATACGTTTTCAATCTCTAGACTATGTTGCTTTCAATGAAAATCTTAGAAAAAGGGTTCCTACCAATGTTTTAGTTGATAGAATTTCTAAAATTAATGATGATTTAGCTATTCGAGATAATGAATTGGGATATTCTCTTGAATATAGGCTCACAAAATTCTGTCAAAAGAATGCTTATAATGATGAATTGGTTGTGCAATATGAAGGACCAAAGGAGGAACCTATACCTCCCAAGGTTGATCTTGGAGAATTTTGTCCCAACAAATTTAGCCCTTTTGATTACTTTTGCTTGCCTCAAAGAAAACTTGCTGCTGAACGTAGAGAATATGAAATGAGTTTTAACAATTTATCTTATTATCATGGCAATACCTAGATCTATTCTTGCTTCTTATGCCTAGCTAGGGGCGTTAAACGATAGCGCTTGTTGGGAAGCAACCCAATTTTATTTTTATTCCTTGCTTTTTTGCTCCTGTTTAGTAATAAATAAATTATCTAGCCTCTGTTTTGGGTGTGTTTTTTGTGTTTAATTAGTGTTTGTGCCAAGTAGAACCGTTGGGAAGACTTGGGGAAAGTCTTGATTGAACTTGCTGTAAAAAACAGAAACTTTAGCGCTCGCGAGAACTGCTGTCATTTTTATTTGGAAAGTGATATTTAGTTAATTCTTTTTTCAGATGATTAATAGACAAATTCCTCACGTCCAGAAATTTAGAAATTTTGGGTTCCAGATCTTGCGCTAGCTACAGATTACTACAGACTGTTCTGTTTTTGACAGATTCTGTTTTCCGTGTGTTTTTTGCTTATTTTGATGAATCTATGGCTAGTAAAATAGTTTATAATACATAGAGAAGTTGGAATACATTAGGTATAACACCAATATAAATAAAGAATGAGTTCATTATAGTACCTTGAAGTGGTCTTTTGTTTTCTTTCGCTAACGGAGCTCACTAGTTTTCTACTTTAAGTTTTGTGTTGTGAAGTTTTCAAGTTTTGGGTAAAGATTTGATGGATTATGGAACAAGGAGTGGCAAGAGCCTAAGCTTGGGGATGCCCATGGAACCCCCAAGATAATATAAGGACACCTAAAAGCCAAATCTTGGGGATGCCCCGGAAGGCATCCCCTTTTTCGTCAACTTCCATCGGTAACTTTACTTGGAGCTATATTTTTATTCACCACATGATATGTGTTTTGCTTGGAGCGTTGTTTATGATTTGAGTCTTTGCTTATTAGTTTACCACAATCATCCTTGCTGTACACACCTTTTGAGAGAGCCATACATGATTTGGAATTTTATAGAATACTCTATGTGCTTCACTTATATCTTTTGAGCTTTATAATTTTGCTCTAGTGCTTCACTTATATCTTTTAGAGCACGGTGGTGGATTTATTTTATAGAAACTATTGTTATCGCATGCTTCACTTAGATTATTTTGAGAGTCTTAATAGCATGGTAATTTGCTTAAAATCCTAATATGCTTGGTATGCAAGATTAATAATAAAACTTTCTTTTGAGTGTGTTTAATACTAAGAAAAGTTTGATGCTTGATGATTGTTTTGAGACATGGAGGTAATAATATCAAAGTCATGCTAGTTGAGTAGTTGTGAAATTGAGAAATACTTGTGTTTAGATTTGCATGTCCCGTAGCATGCACGTATGGTAAAAGTTATGCAACAAATTTGAAACATGAGGTGTTATTTGATTGTCTTCCTTATGAGTGGCGGTCGGGGACGAGCGATGGTCTTTTCCTACCAATCTATCCCCCTAGGAGCATGTGCGTAGTGCCGAGGTTTTTGATGACTTGTAGATTTTTGCAATAAGTATGTGAGTTCTTTATGACTAATGTTGAGTCCATGGATTATACGCACTCTCACCCTTCCATCCTTGCTAGCCTCTTTAGTACCGTGCATTGCCCTTTCTCACATTGAGAGTTGGTGCAAAATTCGCCGGTGCATCCAAACCCCGTGATATGATACGCTCTTTCACACATAAACCTCCTTATATCTTCCTCAAACAGCCACCATACCTACCTATTATGGCATTTCCATAGCCATTCCGAGATATATTGCCATGCAACTTCCATGATTCCATTCATCATGACACATTCATCATTGTCATATTGCTTAGCATGATCATGTAGTTGACATAGTATTTGTGGCAAAGCCACCGTCCATAATTCTTTCATACATGTCACTCTTGGTTCATTGCATATCACGGTACACCGCCGGAGGCATTCACATAGAGTCATCTTTGTTCTAGTATCGAGTTGTAATCATTGAGTTGTAAATAAATAGAAGTGTGATGATCATCATTATTAGAGCATTGTACCAAGTGAGGTATAAAAAAAGGCCATAAAAAGAGAAGGCCCAAAAAAGAGAGAAAGGCCATAAAAAGAGAAGGCCCAAAAAATGAGAGAAAAAGAGAGAAGGGACAATGTTACTATCCTTTTACCACACTTGTGCTTCAAAGTAACACCATGATCTTCATAATAGAGAGTCTCTCATGTTATTACTTTCATATACTAGTGGGAATTTTTCATTATAGAACTTGGCTTGTATATTCCAACAATGGGCCTCCTCAAGTGCCCTAGGTCTTCATGAGCAAGCAAGTTGGATGCACACCCACTAGTTTCTTTTGTTGAGATTTCATACATTTATAGCTCTAGTGCATCCGTTGCTTGGCAATCCCTACTCCTTGCATTAACATCAATCGATGGGCATCTCCATATCCCATTGATTAGCCTCGTTGATGTGAGACTTTCTCCTTTTTTGTCTTCTCCACATAACCCCCCTCATTATATTCTATTCCACCCATAGTGCTATGTCCATGGCTCGCGCTCATATATTGCGTGAAAGTTTATAGGTTTGAGATTACTAAAGTATGATACAATTGCTTGGCTTTTCATTGGGGTTGTGCATGATGATAGCATTCTTGTGTGACAAAAATGAAACATGACTAAACTATATGATTTTGTAGGGATGAACTTTCTTTGGCCATGTTATTTTGAGAAGACATAATTGCTTAGTTAGTATGCTTGAAGTATTATCATTTTTATGTCAATATGAACTTTTGTCTTGAATCTTTCGGATCTGAATATTCATACCACAATTAAGAAGAATTACATTAAAATTATGCCAAGTAGCACTCCGCATCAAAAATTCTGTTTTTATCACTTACCTACTCGAGGACAAGCAGGAATTAAGCTTGGGGATGCTTGATACGTCTCCAACATATCTATAATTTTTGATTGCACCATGCTATATTATCTACTGTTTTAGACATTATTGGGCTTTATTTTCCACTTTTATATTATTTTTGGAACTAATCTATAAACCGGAGGCCCATCCCAGAATTGATGTTTTTTTGCCTGTTTTAGGGTTTCGAAGAAAAGGAATATCTAACAGAATCCAAACGGAATGAAACCTTCGGAAACGTGATTTTCTCATCAGATAAGATCTAGGAGACTTGGACCCTCCATCAAGAAAGCCACGACGTGCTCACGAGGGTATGGGGCGCCCCCCTAGGGCGCGCCCCCTACATCGTCGGCCCCTCGAAGCTCCACCGACGTACTTCTTCCTCCTATATATATCCACATACCCCCAAACGATCGGGGACGGAGCCAAAAACCTAATTCCACCGCCGCAACTTTCTGTATCCACGAGATCCCATCTTGGGGCCTGTTCCGGAGCTCCGCCGGAGGGGGCATCGATCACGGAGGGCTTCTACATCATCATGCAAGCCCCTCCGATGAAGTGTGCGTAGTTTACTTCAGACCTACGGGTCCATAGCTAGTAGCTAGATGGCTTCTTCTCTCTTTTTGGATCTCAATACAATGTTCTCCCCTCTCTCGTGGAGATCTATTCGATGTAATCTTCTTTTTGCGGTGTGTTTGTTGAGACCGATAAATTGTGGGTTTATGATCAAGTCTATCTATGAATAATATTTGAATCTTATCCGAATTCTTTTATGTATGATTGGTTATCTTTGCAAGTCTCTTCTAATTATCAGTTTGGTTTAGCCTACTAGATTGGTTGTTCTTGCCACGGGAGAAGTGCTTAGCTTTGGGTTCAATCTTGCGGTGTCCTTTCCCAGTGACAGAAGGGGCAGCAAGGCACATATTGTATTGTTGCCATCGAGGATAACAAGATGGGGTTTTTATCATATTGCATGAAACTATCCCTCTACATCATGTCATCTTGCTTAAGGCGTTACTCTGTTTTTTATCTTAATACTCTAGATGCATGCTGGATAGCGGCCGATGAGTGGAGTAATAGTAGTAGATGCAGAATCGTTTCGGTCTACTTGTCTCAGACGTGATGCCTATATACATGATCATACCTAGATATTCTCGTAGCTATGCTCAATTCTGTCAATTGCTCAATAGTAATTTGTTCATCCACCGTAGAATACTTATGCTCTTGAGATAAGCCACTAGTGAAACCTATGGCCCCCGGGTCTCTTTCTCATCATATCAATCTCCATCACTTTACTATTGCTTTGCTTTTACTTTGTTTTTACTTTATTTATTTTGCATCTCTATACCAAAAATACCAAAAAATATATTATTTATCATCTTTATCAGATCTCACTTTCGTAAGTGGCCGTGAAGGGATTGACAACCCCTAAGCGCGTTGGTTGCGTTGAGCTATTGTTTTGTGTAGGTACAAGGGACTCGAGCGTAGCCTCCTACTGGATTGATACCTTGGTTCTCAAAAACTAAGGGAAATACTTAGGCTACTTTGCTGCATCATCCCTTCCTCTTCGGGGAAATCTAACGCAGTGCTCAAGAGGTAGCAGGGGAGAGGATTGGATCGAATCATGGGAGCCAGCCCCCGCGGCGACAACCCGCAGGAACAGCATGCGGCGACAACCCAGCCCCTGCACGGCGGCGAGGTTGGTCGAGGACGAGGGAGATGAGGGGAGAGTGAGGGCGGCGGTGGAGGTGGGTGGCGGCGAGGTTCAGAGGGGTGGGGGGGGGCGACGAGGGGGACGAGGGGGATCTGCATCGGGGGAGAGGGGAGAGGATCTGAGGGGGGAGAGAAAGAAAGAAACAATGGAGGCAGGGGGTGGGTGGAAAATGTCCATGATGACAGACCTAGGGTTTCGGCTCGGGTGGGTTTGGGTCGTTGGATTCGGAAGCATCTGACGGTGGTTGCTGCGTGATCCGCGTGATATGCTCATGGTCCAATCAGAACGCAGCAAACCATTTGATGACCTTATGACCATATAAATTGGTCGTTATTGATTGAAGATAAAAAATTGCATTCCATTTTTCAGTGCTCAAAATGAGTATTTTTGTGAAAGTCCTATCAGATATTTGTTCAAATGATATCATATTTTGCACAAGTTTACATCGTGGATTTGCAAACAATATTGACAAAGGGAGTTTTTATTTCCTTTGCATGAAAAAACAATTTTCCATTTTTCGAGTGCCAAAAATAAATTTTTTCTGAAGGACCTACCATATATTTGTTGCAAAATTGGACCTAATCAATTTTATAAAATACTAGGACATATTTAATGCACAATTGACAAAATGGTTGGGTGTCAAAAGTTTTGATCCACCTCTGGTGAAAAAGACAAATTCCCGCCGATTCAGTAGGAAGCGGGTCAAATTTGAACTGCATCTGCCTCATAGTTTGCTCTTTATTTTTTCCCAAAAATCATTTATAGGTACATAATTACCTATTTAATCAGAGAAACATCAAAAAATTTCCAAGATTCAACCACTGGCTAGGAACGGTCAAGCCCGCCGTTTTGATCGCATTTTGAAATGGGCATAAAAAATTCAAAAAAATCAAAAAATTGGAAAACCTTCGCACTGTGTCATTATATGTGACCAAGTTTCCAGGAAAAATAATAAACTTGTAATACCACAATTATTTTAAAAAAATGTTCTCAGAAATGAGCTATCATGCGTGAAGACTCATGGCTTTCAAGCCAAATGATCAATCTTATGGCCACATTCATGGCATAGTTTGTTCAAATGATCTCATATTGTGCACAAGGGTACATCTTGGATTTCCAAATAATGTTGCTTAAGGGAGTTTTCATTTTCTTTTCACGGAAAATACATTTTCCATTTTCTGAGTGCCCGAAATGAGTTTTTTGTGAAGGACCTACCATATATTTGTTGCAAAATTGGACCTAATCATTTTTATAAAATACTAGGCCATATTTAAAGCACAATTGACAAAATGGTTAGGTGTCAGAAGTTTTGATCCACCTCTGGTGAAAAAGACAAATTCCCATCGATTTAGTAGGAAACGGGTCAAATTTGAACTGCAGCTGCCTCATAGTTTGCTCTTTATTTTTTCCAAAAATCATTTCTAGGTACATAAGTATATATTTAATCAGAGAAACATTAAAAAATTCCAAGATTCAACCACTAGCTAGGAACGGTCAAGCCCGCCGTTTTGACCGCATTTTGAAACGGGCATAAAAATTCGAAAAAAAATCAAAAATTGGAAAACCTTCGCATTGTGTCATTATATGTGACCAAGTTTCCAGGAAAAATAATAAACTGGTAATACGACAATTATTTTAAAAGAAGTTCTCGGAAATGAGCTATCATGCATGAAGATTCATGGCTTTCAAGCCAAATGATCAATCTTATGGCCACATTTATGGCATAGTTTGTTCGAATGATCTCATATTTTGCACAAGGGTGCATCTTGGAATTCCAAACAATGTTGCCTAAGGGAGTTTTCATTTTCTTTTCACAGAAAATACATTTTCCATTTTCCGAGTGCCCGAAATGAGTTTTTTTGTGAAGGACCAACCATATATTTGTTGCAAAATTGGACCTAACCAATTTTATAAAATACTAGGACATATTTAATGCACGATTGACAAAATGGTTGGGTGTCAAAAGTTTTGATCCACCTCAGGTGAAAAAGACAAATTCTCGCCGATTCAGCAGGAAGCGGGTCAAATTTGAACTGCAGTTGCCTCATAGTTTGCTATTTATTTTTTCCAAAAATCATTTATAGGTACATAAGTATCTATTTAATTAGAAATACATGGTTTGGTGGCGAGACATAGAGGTTTGGACGGTGGCTGAGGGCCCCAACTCTAGAGCGCGTAAGCTCGCATGCCCGCCGCGTTGTCACCGCGTTACCGTGGCGTTGCCATGCGTTATGGGCGGCCTAGGAATGTCTAGTGGGTTGGGCACTCCCCAGGTAGGTGCTAGGAGGATAATTACAACATAAGATTCTCACGAGGAGACCGAACTATGCTCAAAGATGAATTAGCAGCCAAGTGTTTGATTAGCGGTACGGGAAATGCACATGGCCAATGGGCGTGAGTTTTGGCTGAGGAGGATCATCTATTAAGAAGAATGTGTTCACATATTTTCATCTCAAAAGGAGGATCCTAGGTGGTACTTCCTTCACAATGCTTCTAGGTGGACAAAAACTTTGGAAATTCGCCGAGGAATATTTACTGGGAAAATGGAGCTTAATTTCATCATGAGGCAATGATTTGGATAGGAAATAGTGCCCAAAAATTTGAGGGCAATCAAGACTATATAAATAGAACTTCCTTCACAAAGTATTTTATGAACAGAATAGGAAAATGAATATTGTTGAATTATTTTTGAACTAGGCAAGGAAGGTTTTTTTTACATATTTGACACAAATATGACCCAAAGAATTTATGAGATTTTTTGGGAATTTTGGAAATGACAGAAATATAGGTTGCTTCACAACCCGGGGCAAAAACTGACACATGGACATGACACATAGGCAAAACTGATGAGATGGCGCCTAGTCATAGCAACCCACCACAATTTACAAGGTTATGACCATCTATATTGGTCATGATCAGCCAGAAATAAGGCAGCGGACCAGTGCTATATGCTTTATGTCCATTTCGTGTAAGGAAATTATGACCTTTCTGACCAAAATGGTCATTATAGTTTAGGGTTTGGAGCCCCCCGAACAGCTTTTGACCAATTGGTCTCAAATGGTCATAGATCTATGACCAATTCTTCCAGGGTCACTGACAGAAGGTCACTAGTTGACATATTTCTTGTAGTGAATGTGAAAATTATATCATTGGAAGCTCCTTTCACATATGTATCCCTGCCTTACCCTCCATTTCGGTCACTTACTGGCGGACCCCATGCTTGCTAGGCCTCGCATATCAGTTACTCAATGGGCTCGGCCACGTTAGGGGATCCTCAACGTAGTATACTCCCTCTGTTTTTATTTACTCCACATAAAATGACGCGGGCGGGGGAGGGGGAGGGACGTCGGTTTGCTCTCAACTGCAGTCCCACAAGCGAGCGAAAACGCAAGACAAAGCGCGTTCCATTCGGTGAGCGATGTGGAGGTTCCAGCGTGTTGGGCTGCAACGCGAACGCGACAAGAGCGATGTACAGTCAAAACCGATTGACTGGTCATCACCGGAACCACTATTCACACTAGAACCTTCGCTGCTCGGCCTACGCCAGCCACTGCCCTAAAACCACACCTAATCTCCAGCCCCTTCCCCCACCTTTTGATCCCCTAGCCCGCATCAAGCGTCCCCTAGTTCGCCAAAAAGCCATGGTGCGCCGCAAGATCACGTACTACAAGATGCTGATGCCGGAGCACCGCGCAGAAATCGCGGCGGCGATCGGCGCCAGAGACCTCCGTTCCCAAGCTCGCTTTGCGGCGGGCCAATCCCCGAGTTCTCTGGAGCCAAGCTACGAGGAGGAGGAAGCCGATCCAATGTTCATGGCGGAGTTCGTGACGCGGAAGGCCCCCGATGGGTATGATATGATGGATGTCGACTTCGTGCTGGCGTCCGAGTCCCCCATGGTGCAGGCGGACCAGTGGTTCAACCTGGCGATACTAAAGGAGGACCCGAACGCAGAGGCTCAACTCAACGCGGAGCGCGCGCATGCCGCTGCCATCGAGGCTCTCCTGCAGGCAGAACCGGATGTCGTGGATGTGAACCGGGCAGTGGAGGCTCAACTTGAGGCGGAGCACGCGGATGCCGCTGCCATCGAGGCCCTCCTGCAGGCGGAACCGGATGTCCTGGACTTGAACCGGGCGGCAGAGGTTCAACTCAACGCGGAGCGCGTGGATGCTGCTCTCATCGAGGCCCTCCTGCAGGCGGAACCGGACGTCCTTGACTTGAAATGGGCGGCGGAGGCTCGACTCGACGTGGAGCGCGCGGATGCCGCTGCCATCGAGGCCCTCCTACAGGAGGAACCGGACGTCCTCGACTTGAAACGGGCGGTGCTCTCGTCCATGCAGAGCGCCCGCACGCTCCGCGTGAACGAGTAGCTGGAGGCCGAGTACAACCATGGTGCAAAGACACACGTCGGCAGCTATGGCTGGTTCGCGCCGGCAGCCAAAGACGACGAGGCCATCTCGTTCCGCGAGCAGTGATAGTTTTTCTTTATGTTGTTGTTTTTATGGATCTTTTGCTGTGTAGTAAAAACATATATTGTTATGCAAGTGCCTGACTTGGGTCAGTCTACCATTTCAGGCGGTTGGATGAATATCATACGTCTCCTAACCCATCTTCCTCACCTCTTCTTCTTCCCCAATAGACCACCACACGGGCCGTATGGATACTCCCCAACATGCGGTTGGATAAACATACTCTATGAACAAAAATTATGTGTCAACGGTAGGATGGCTGATTTTTGTTTGTTCACATGCGACAGCACATGTCGTTCCCTTGGTTGGGTTTGCGGCGTGCATGAGCGACTGTGCATGTGAGGGTGCGGTGCTATCGCGGCGTGCAGGAGCGACCGTGTGAGGGTGCGGTGCGACCGCGACAGCCGTGCGCAAGTGTAACTCCTTTTCATTTTGAAAACTTTAGGCAAGCTTGGCAAAAATGTGTGGCGAAGTATGGCAATGCAAGGCCTAGACCCAAACAGGATAAGTACGTAGTACTACATACTAGGAGTACTAGTGTTAAAAAAGAAAGGTAGGGTTTTCCTTCGCGGGATTAATCAATACAAATCCTCGTTTCACGTGTCAATTAATGCGTATTTTTTTCTCCAAAGCCCAAAGAGCTAACCATCTCACTCCTCATCGCTTGATTAATGCAGCGCCATGCAAACCAACCTTCTCACTTCCGCATGCATGCAGGGGATATTAATGTCCTTGGTTGCTAGTACGAGGCAAACCCCATCAATTTTGCCTCAATTAGTGTTAGTGGCCTTTTGCAAATTGTAATTTTGAGATACTGGCCTTGTGTACAAAAAAATGGAGGTAGTAAACATATTTGACTTCCTTCCCCATTGCAGCGACATCGATGATATCTCAATGTTGTGGTTTGGCGAAGTGCGTTCGACGGAGAACACCATTGAGGGAGACCACGGTAAGTTGTTCACAAGTGCCGCCTGCAAGCCTAGACAACCGCCTTATTTGCATCCAGGAAGTCCATTGAACCAAAGGACGTGTAAATGTACTAGTACTACTCGTACACAATAGCGTCGTCCGTCCAGCTTACTGCGGTGAGATGGTTTCTCGAAGAAGATGATGGATAAGCAGAGTCGGCGAAGAGTGAAATGATGGTTGCTTCATCCGTGCTTTGTGATTTGACGCCTCACTACTTTGTGATTTGTGATAGAAGGGACAGGGGATTAGACTCTGTCCTCTATACTGTACATGCGTCCAAGCACGGGAGAAAGAGGAGAGACATTGCATTTTTCGATTCCTTCAATCAATCAATCAGGGACCTTCGGTTCCATCCTTTTGGCTTTGGCAACACCGTCCACAATGGTTCCCATGATGCAAAAAGCTATTTTCACATTTGGCTACACATTGTGGATGCCCTTAACCGTACCACTTGGTTTTTCTCCTGTGTGCTATCTATACAAATCTCAATTATATTGATCTAAAAAATTATAGAATCAAGATTAGTAGAAAGGAGGTGATTTTGCCGCACGGATGGCGGGGGAGGTTTCTTATTTTTATGGGGCGTTGTCCTGGCGGTTTACTAACATGCGGTCCCACGTGCCACGTGTCAGTGCTTTACCAAGCCGATCCGCTTCCCACATGAGGCAGAACAACGGCAGAAGCAGCACATGGTTAACTTGAAGAAGATGAGGGGGAAGCGGATTCAGCAACAGGTGAAATGATGGTTGCTTCGTCCCTCCAACTTCTTTTTTAGCATTATTACTTCGTCCCTCCAACTTAACTGCGGGAAAGGTGCAGCTTTGTGATTTGACGCCTCATTGCTCATTACTACGCCGGCGCCATGACTGGGTGCTTCACCCCAGCTGCTCTACACTGTATTCCGGTATGGCACATGGAACCGATAGCTTAATGCCCCACATGTCGGCGAAAGGGGCTAGAAGATTTATGAAAGCGAGCGCTCCACTCTTACGACGGAGGAGTACACGACACGACGGCCTAGTGAACTGTCACTTGTACTATATATAGTACTAAAGTTTTGCTGTTTCGCACGATCCATCGATACAAACCCGATTAAACAGGAAAGGGCGGGATTTTTCCCACGGGGTATATGATACTGGCCATACATTTCAAAGGCAATTTTAGTGTATGCAAACTGAATAATTAAGTAAGAATATGATATCTAGTAAAACTAAAAACACATATGATTTATTGTGCTAGAGTGTAGTAGTAGTGTTGTATTACATAGTTGTTAGATGTAACATGCGAGAACGTGTAGAGATGTAGTTTTGGAGGGCCTACAGAGAGAAAAGCGTAATATGTTCACCGAACTTCAGAATAAGCTGATTGCGGTCACTATATACGTTTTGCGGTGATTATACGGTCACTTGTTCACGGTTCAGCATTTGCACTCTGTTGACCGGCCAAATAGTCTGCGTGGCACCATGTTGACTAGTTAAATTGACCACGTTCCTTGTGGGTCCCACTTGTTAGTTCGCATAGGGAAAAGGTTAGATAAACACAAATTTACGCAGGCGCGACAAGACTCCACCCCGTGCGTGGGAATCACCTGGTTCTGTATGTGTCCGTCGGGGCCTGATGTGTGCGCATGCACGTGTAGGTTGAGCACTTGAGCGTGAGAGTGTGTGTTTGTCGTGTGGTGTACTGGTGTGTGCATGCATGCGTGCGTGTGTGTGTGTGAGTGTTGCGTTCATGCGTGGCTGCGTGTGTAGGTGTGAGTGTTGCGTGCGTGCATGGGTGCATGTGTTTGTGTGAGTGTTGCGTGCATGCAGTTCGTGTGCATGCGTGTGTGTGTGTATAATCACCACACCAGCTCCTGTGTTTAAAACAGACGTCTCAGCATATCAATACAAGGCCACCTTGGCCGTTGTGCCCGCTGTCATGACTTCGAACCACCGTCCAATATTTTTTTGTCGTTTGTTTTCATTCTTACTAGCAAGATGCTCGTGCGTTGCACGTAACATCAAGATGCATTTGTATGACTAGTTTATCTTGTGAGAGAAAAGGATGAACGAGGGAAGGCCTTATTTGCAAATGTGGAGAGGTGTGTGGGTACCTTTTTGCAAAATTTTCATAGTTTCTTTCCTATCTGTCAGATATAAATCGGACGGGCTATATTGCAGGATGGCAGGCACACCATCATCACCAACTCTGTTTTTCATAAGAGTGTATTTTATCCCTACTCTTATAAAAAGCATAGTAGGTGATGATCGTGTGCCTACCATCCTGCAATATAGGCCGTTCTATCTATATCTGACGGATATGAAGGAAACTATGGCAATTTTGCAAAAAGATACCCACACCCCTCTCCACGCTTGCAAACAAGGCCTTCCCTTGTTCATCCTTTTCTCCCACAAGATAAACTACTCATACAAATGCATCTTGATGTTCCGTGCAACGCATGGGCATCTTGGTAGTATTTTATAAGAGTGTAGATGTAGAGTAGATACAAGCCGACAGGTGGGCCCGATGGTAGTGAGATAATGTGATGCAACACTAGAGGTGCCACGTGGAGCGTTTAACTGGTTAACTAGTCGTGTCTTGAGCAAATACAGAGTTGTACGGTGAGCCCGTGACCGTAATGAGTGGATTCTGAAGTCCAATGTACGTATCGTGCTTTCGCTTCAAATACAATGATCGTCACTGTATATATTGCGAGAGAAAGATGAAACAAGCATGAATGTGCCGGGGGCTTACTTTTAGAGGACCTGGAGATAGTTTGTGTGCGTACATGAAAGGGGCATAGAGGGGGGTATGCGATGGAGAGAGAGCTGCTCTTCGTTTCTCTTTATTATGACTAACTTTATATATAGTATAAAAATATACAAATTCATAGTTCGGAATAAATATCATTGTGGGCACCATGCAATGCAAGCGTTCATACTCCTCCATATAACTTTGTAATGTTGTATATATGTAGAAATTCTAAAACATTTTTTTGGCCATACTTTATTCAAAAGGAATGTTGTATGCGAAATAAACGTGAAGAGAGGGCTTTTTAGATCAATGGGGTACGTGATGTAACATGTGTGAATGTGTAGTTGATGCATTTGGCAGGGCCTAGAGAGGTATGTGTGTGTATTACGTATTCAAGAGAGGCATGGATAGAGGGGCTGACAGGGGGCGTGGGAGAGATAGCACGAGAAATGAGAGTGGTCTAGAGAGAGAGATATGAATATGACGTCACGGCAAGAGATTCCCTTGAGTGTGTATATGCAAGGGGGGAGTGGATAGAGGCACCAGGAGAATATATTTTTGTGTGTGGTGTCTGTGTTGGTATGTGTGGGTGTGAGAAGATAACAAGACGTGGGGGCAGAGGGTGTGTCACCGCGTGAGGTCCGGTGGGTCGAGGTGAGGCCCTTCGTTTGGTTCCGTCCTGCGCCACATTGGTCGGCCCGTGACGCATTTAGTGAGACCCATGGATGACTAGTCGTACAAGACAAAGATAGCATAATTGTGAAGGACTCTGTGTCCACTGACAAAGCCGGCTAGGATTTGTAACCCTAGGTTCTCGGACTAAGGTAACCGCTTTATCTCTAATATTACTATTCATCCAACCTAACTTTAAGGGGCATCCTAAAGAATGCTCTGCTAGAATCATACTCGTCTTTTTGCAAAAAGAAAATAGAATCATACTCGTCGATTAGGAAGAGAGGTGTGAGACAATGCATGAGAGACATGCCTAAAGATAATATGCGTACAGGACACACGTACGCAGGTCTATGTATATAGAAAGGGTCGATGGGGATTGTGCGTGTGTATGCTTGCGAGAGGAAGAGTGCTTGTGATCAAGGTTAGTGAAAACAGTCGTAAATGGTTACGAGAAGGAGGGAGGGTTATATCGAGAGCATGTGTGCAAGAAAGACACCTCGGGAGAGAGTGTGTGAGCATGTGTGAGAGACCACCGATGGAGAGTGAAACTACACGTACAAGACTGCTGTACACATTGATTAAAGATATAAATTGTATCCAAATATTAGGATGGGATCATGATATTTGCAATTCGCGTAAGGAACGGTCATTGATCCATTAGACATCTGGATTCTATCGAATTTGAGCATGTCTATGTTATTATTCGACACAATTGATCCACATGGTTAGTTTTTTGAACTCCAGACAATGCATCGCTTTAGCAATCGAATATAAACGTGAGTATAGTTCATGTTGTGTGTGTAAAGCACATTATACATACGAAACTTACACAATGAACATTATAAATAGCTACCTATGAACTAGCATACATTTGAATTCAACTTAAGGTGGTTTCTAAAAATCAAATTCAACATGAAGTCCGTTCAATTATTTGAATTTGATATCATGGCATTTGTAAATCATACCTAAATTATGGGGGCACCAATATTTGCTCTGATTTTGTACATAATAGCATATGTAGTCATGTACAAATAGATTCTAATTTAGCACATCCATTCCAAAATAATCATAGTTATAGGATTTTTAAGTGTCAAAATTTCAAAAAGAAGCGGATAATTTAATGAGGTTTTCAAACATACAAGGTCAAATTTAACGTTGTCTATTTAGGTCAATCCTCAAAGTTCAAGAGTACTCTAAACGTGAATGCTTGTGTTTCAAAATTTCGAACGAAGCATCAAAAGAGCCTCTACTCGCCCGAAACTGCATGAGACCAATGTTTGGTAGTACAAGAAAATTACTTTTCTAATAACTCCGACCCGTGAAACCTACCAGCCTGACGTCCAAAGGTCTAAACCGGGGTAGGTTTGTAGCTTCATCTAGATGCCACGCAACCGCCTCCGAAAAACATTCATACACAATGGTCGCCTAAGCACACATGCACGTGGCCGAAATCGCTCCCGCCCACTATTTGGGACACCTGGGATTACCATCCTACCCCCGACCCGCAGTAGGTCCGAAATTTAAGAGGGGGCAAAGTTTGTACTTTCCCCAAATTTCAAACAAGCGCGTCCCATGTTCTGTTCAAAAAAGGCAAAAACAAGCGCGTCCCAGACCGAAACATGGTTCTCCCTCTCCCCCCCCCCCCCCCCCCCCCCCCCCCCCCCCCCCCCCCCCCCCCCCCCCCCCCCCCCCCCCCCCCCCCCCGCCCACCCGTCCAATTCCCCATCCGTACTCCATGGGCGCAAAAACTACCTCTCCACCAGCCGCGAAACCCCAGCGTCCTCCGTCCGCCACCCCATTCCACCCATCAACCGCCGCCCCCCCTCCATCACGCCGGAGCCGATACCCCGACGTCGTTGTCCACCACAACCTCAACCGCAACGCCCTCCACGGCTAGTAGTTGAAGCCGAGGCCGAGCCGTCCGTACCCGAGCCAGTTCAACCACGCCATCCTGCGCCTCGCCGCTGCCGCTCCAACTTCACCACACTCCACCGCACCGGAGCTGTTCCCGCTACGCCGTCCTTCGCCGCCTCGGATCTGCTTCCCCTCCGCCGACATATGGCCATGGCAACACAATCAACAATTTGTCCATGGGTTCGTCCAAGCCTGCACCCTCTAGAACAACGGTTTCCCCGGCAAAAAGAAGAAGATCGGTGCGACATGTGGAGCCGACCACACCGGCAACCGAAAATGGTACTCCTCTTCCCTTATTTGTGCAAATATTACGTGTCTGCTTGCATGGTATTTATCCCACAGAAGACACTAGTTGACTGCTTCTTCTTGACACTAGATGTTCCTAGTAACTCGCGATGCACAAGGTTTCTCCTCATATACTATTTCACCTTAGCTAGAGGTCCGTCGCCCCCCTGAATTTCAATTCCTGGTCAGTTGATTCCCAATTAACGGAAGCATTCCCCGGCGTAACAGGCGCTAGTCCGCCTATTACACCGGGGAAGCAACGCCTCGGTGTTTATCTTAGGGGCGTGTGGGGCCTAGAGCTGCTGGCGCCCGATCTGGAGTTCAGTCGGGATTACAGGGATGGTCTGGGGCGCTGCCAAGCATGGCGGTGGTGTGAGGTCGACGGGAGGGTGGAGCGGCGGAGGTAGGGGTCTGGGCCGTTGGTCGCTGGCAGTTCGAGAAAGATCATTAACAGTGACTGGCGGGAGGTAGACAAAGGCCATCTTCCCGTTCCTTATAGATCGAATGGTTCATTAAAAAATCGACTGACCTATTTATTTTCAATCGACTGTTATCTTGATATGACCACATGTGGTGCTGTGCTGGAGGAGTACCTGCATTTCCTGTGCTCATATATTACAAAATCATATGGAGTAGAATCTAATTTTGTTTGCCATGCAATGTTGTAGAGCTATCATATCTCTCCTGTCATTTATTTTTCAGCCACCTGGTATCTGCTACTTTTACAGTGCACTAGTTCTGCACACACTTCACCCATACTCTCACTATTGTGTTTTTATGCAAGGGTATTTCAGAGTCTGCCTCGAGAGAAGCAGAAATGAAAAGAGAGAAGTTCCTCCAGCTTTCTACGCGGGTAAGCACGGCACGTTGCACCGCTATAAAGGGTGTAGTGTCAGCAGATGGAGATGGTAAACGTAGCTCTGGAGTTGATGACCTCGCTCGCAATGAACCACCATCCCAGGTGCTTGCTTTAACTTCGCGGTGTCATATGTGGTTGCATGTTCCATATGGTGTCTAGCTTGTATTCGAAAGGCCGAAGTCGGTCTTTATTAAGATAAGGAAAGATATTTTTTACATGAACCACCATTCCATGAGCACCAGAAGACAAATAGCTAGTCAGGGCACTGGCCGAGCCAGTGACAAGCCCAGCAAAGAGAGGCATCACCTGGAAGCCAACTAAAAAGCCGTGATGGTGGCGAAGAAGCCCGCCTCCCACTAGGCTCTCAGGTCCTAGATGATCATGCTCACCACTCCAGCCGGATGTCTAGCTTGTATTGCTTCCAATTTTGTTAAATTGCATCTGCTTAGCTTACACATTATACCTTTGAATATGACATGCCTTTCTATTTTTGGTACATACTAGTACATCTGTGTATTAACCATGTTCTTACATCAAACTAATGTTCTTGTGTATCCCTCATCAATCACTTATGATGAGGCAGTCAGGCAAGTGGATTACTCATTTAAAGAATGCAGTGTCAGCCTCCCGACATGATTCTCAAGAAACGGCAAGGCTAGATGAAGATAATGAATGTAGCTTTGTAGTTGATTACCGCATTTCCCCTACACTAGCATCGCATGTGCTTGCTCTAACTTGGCAGCGTGATATGTGGTTTCATGTTGCATATGGTGTCTAGATTGTAATTCTTCCAATCTGGTTAAACTGCATGTGCTATTCTACTTAGCTTATACATTATACCTGTTAATGTGACATGTGTTCCTGTATTTAGTACATAGTACATCTGTCTATTAAGTATGTCCTCACATAAAACTATTGTTTTTTGTATCCCGCATAAATCAATATGACGAGACACCTTCAGTATATGCAGTGTGATATTAGTTGCAACTTTGATATGATTTATAGCATGCAATGCTTCTAATTTGTTGAAATGTCATTTATGATCGGACACTTTTAACTTGGCAGAGTCATATTGGTTGCATATTTCACGTGGTGTCTAGCTTGCATTGCTTCTTATTTGGTGAAATGGTTTCTGCTTAGTTTTGCACAAACAGTTGTGAATATGCCATGCCGTCATGTTTTTCATATTATTCCATCCTGGAATCATGTGTTTGACTTACATCAAAGTAGTGATTGTCAGTATCATGCACGAATGAGTTTTGAAGAGTGAATTTTATTGCTTTTTCTTGTCGGATTTACTTGACAATTCAAAATCAATAAAGCGGAAGGAAGTTAGCAAGGCGGCGGATGAAAGTGCTCCTTCCAAATGTAGGGCCTCTACAGATTCTACTCCTCCACCCCCCAAGATGATTTCCAAGACAACACATGCATAGACACTCAACGTAGCTGTGTTGGTGATGAGCACGTCTCCCTAGTGCACCATCACAGGTGCTCCCTCTAACTTGGCACTATTATATGTGGTTGCATGTTATGTATGATATCTAGCTTGTATTGCTTCTAATTTTGTTGAATTTCATCTGGTTACTTTACACATTATACTTGTGACTAAGACACGTATTCCTGTTTCTGGAACATACAATATCTGTCTATCACACCATGTTCTTACATCAAAGTACATTTGTTCTGAAGAACTAAATCTGTATTCATTTTTCTTGTCAGCTTGACTTAACTTGGCACAGAGAAAGAGGAAGCAAGACAGAACGACAGGGAAAGGGAAGCGGAACAATCCTGCAGATTCTGCTGGTACTGATGGTGCAATAGGAGGTCAAAGTCCAGCGGAAAATTGTACTGATAGGGTATCCCATGCTACACGAGCTGCAGAACAAGCCAAACAGAAACAAATAGCTGCCACCAAACAAGCAGAGACAACCCTAGTTGTTGCAACACCTTCCATAGTACCACCAGCTGCATGATTTACTCGTTCGTCAACTCAGCTAGCAGCACGTTCCCAAGCTCCCTTGCCACCTGACACTACTTCTGAAGCACTCTTGACACAAGATGAGTTGGCAAGATCATATGAACTTTGTGAGCTTCAACAGCAAGAAGGTAGTTGCTGGATTCAAGTTATAGTTGCATGCTTCTTTATATGTAGTCTCACAGTTTGATGTACACTAACACTTCCTATGTTTGTTGTTGGACTAGCACCTAGGCGCAAGAGCAAACAAACATCAGGGATAATGCTCGATAGGTTAACTAAATCTAGAGGAGGAAGAATGGAGATCTGTTTTGAGGCAGGTTCAAAAAGGCCACATGATGCCATAGAGTTAGCCAAGTTAGTATTAGAGGTAGCGGTTGCTGTTAGGTGTCATGTACGTATCCTCCAAACATGGATTTAGTACAGGAATGACAAAGACAAAACCCAGTTCAACACCTTCCTCGGCCATTTATCTGTAAGTATGGTTATGTATGGAAACTAGTAATATCGTCTTGCTCTGTCCAATACTTTCTAGGTTGCTGATAATGACACTCCCATAATTTTCAATAGATGAGTTCAAGTTGGATAGCCAAAATCATGCAACCAGACAAGCTTGCACCCATTTTTTCAAGTCTGCTCTATGACAGTATCGGTATAACTTGAGGAAAATTCACTTTGAGGGCAATGCTAACATTGAACTTGCCCAAACATCTCCAGTGGAAAATATATCTGATGAAGACTTGAGAGGCCTCGTTAAACACTGGTATGATCCGAAGTATCAGGTACATTATATATATGTGATCATATCACATGTTGTAGTCTTATTTACACATGTGCCACACAAATCTATCTTCTTGTAGGTGAACTATTCAAAGAACAAGGGCAACCGTGCAAAAGTGAAACTCCAACAGACGACAGGATCTCGTAGCTATGTTGCACACTACGAGGCTCTTGTAATTAGCTGTTGTTTCACTCTTTTCACTGTACCATATTATCAGATCAATATTGACTTGTTCCAAATGCATAGGAAAGCCCGCAAGGACCAAAAAGTACCTGAACCAAATGCTGTCGAAATCTTCAAGGACTGTCACACCAGCAAGAAGAAGGGCATGACTACACCAGTCAAAGCCGCTGTTGGAAGTCCTTAATCCTCATGCCTTTTAACTACTACATACTCTGACTTGTGCCTTGAACTGCATAGTTTGCAGCCAATGTCTATTACTCTTTTCAATTTTATACACAATTGTCTTAGTGTATCATTGCACCTTACAAGGTTTAAAAGAGAGGAGTGATGTTCCTTTGATCTTGACCTGTAATCTAGTTCCGTGTTGGACTTGCCCACACAACGTTACAGTTGCCTGTTTGTCTGCTCTCAGTTGTTTTGTGATATGAATAATGTCATACTACGCTTACCGTATTATAAACTTCATCTCTTTATCCTTAGCCCTCAATACAATGTGAAGAAATAGACAATACATTAGCAATGGTACATGGTCATATGTTTGGAACCTGGTTTTATTATGTACTTTGCAATAAAATACAACTATTATTTTACATGGGTTCACCAGAATAAGTTCTGTATATAGACCAAAGCTATTTTGGTTGGTTTTGCTGCCTCCTTAATATCTTCTGTTTTGGTACTAGTAATGTAAAACCACAACTTTTTCGTGAGCTATGGAAAAATGGTGGAACCGCCACCTTCTGAAGGTGGCGAGGCAACTATAACCGCAATGTCAGCCCTTGCTGCAGTGGTTCAGTGCATGTCCACTAACAGTGCCAAAAGCACGTTCCTGCGTAATACTGGCTTGGCTGTTAAGGCAATCTCGTCCAAACTACCTCATGATCAAGATATGCAAGCTCAAAACAATGTTGTATCTGCGCTCGAGACACAAGTCCATTCCCTAACAGAGACCCTTTGTGAAACAAGGAGAGACATTGTTCGATGTTGTCAAGATATGCATGGTTTTGAAACCAGACTATCAGACATTTGCTATGTTGTTCAGGAGCCTAGGAGAACTGAAGGCGAAGGTTATGGTGCTCCATCGGACAATACAACATGAAAACATAATAGTCAGGTCAAATGAACTGAGCTTCTAAACTTCTGGTGGTGCATTTGTCTGCTAGACTATTAACTTTTATGCCAACCTTCCTTTTGTTTTATAGTTGTAATTTGTTTTGGTGCGATACAAAATTTGTTCTTAACGTGCAGCCACCGGCTGAAGAAAACAACAAGCCATTTTTGTATAGTGTAGGGTGTTCCCTATATTTTCACTGGTGGCGAACTTTGATGCCCACCGGCTGTAGTTAACATGGGCCTCCTACGAGCCGTAGAAACAATGGGCCTTATAAGGGCCATAGAAACAATGGGCCTTCTACGTGGCATAGAAACAATGGGCCTTATACGGGCGGTAGACACAATGGGCCTTCTATGGGACATATCATCAATGGGCCTTCGACGGGCTTATGATCGGTTGGCCAAACATGGGACAATAACAGACCACATTATGGCCGTAAATGGGCTAGAGTTGAAATCGTCCGTTCATGGGCCGACCATAATGGGTCGTCGGTAATCGGTCGTATTTTGATGATGCTATGAAAACGGCCCAATGTATTAATGGGTCACAAACGGGCCGACTGTAACCACATGCTGAATTTGGCCCACAAGCAGAAAATGACAGTAACGGGCCATAAGTAAACGAATGTGGAAATGAGCCCAAGAATAAATGGGCCCCGAGAAGGCCGAAAGATAACATGGGCTGGAAACGTCCCAACGGAATAATGGGCCGTTAATGGGTATAAAGTGATACACTGTTCATTACGGGCCAGTTTTACCACGGGCCGTTAATGGGCCGAGGGTTACTAAGGGCCTCATATGGGCCAAAAGACGTCATGGGCCATACATGGGCCGGAAGTTAAAACGGGCTAGAATTATATTGGACGGCCCAGATGACGCTACTGGGCCTAATTTGGATAGGCCGTAAACGGGCCCTGGGTTAGCGGGCTGTAAATGGCTATATGCGAACAGGCCGTTAACAGGCTTGTCGTGGGCCGGCCCGCCACCTTTTGACCAAGTCAAACAGGCCAGCCTTTTCACATGAATGGGCCTCTATTGGGTCGTGCCACGTGTCGATGTATCATAGGCGCTTTGGGTCCAATGAGTGGATGACATGTGTCCCAACGGTGAGCCGACACGTGTTTCCTCCAGCCAATGATGATTTTACACATGGAAAATCCCCATTGGTCGGGGCTGTTAACGGGTTATCGGATCCAAAATCGGACCCGATAGCTTAACGGTGTTCCGTTATGGTGGATGCCACGTGTCGGTCACCCTTGACGAAAGCACTTCTGTGACACGCGATTTATCATCATGGAAGTGGACACTTCCGTGATGATAATTTTGGTAATGTCATGGAACACTTCTACAACAGCACAGGTATGACTATCTTGATTCTGTCATAAATTTGTCATGGATGTACATGCATGACAGAAAACCTGACCAACTATGACAAACACGTATCATCACAGAAGTGTATTTTTTTGTAGTGATAGTGTACCAATTTAAGTAGGACTAAGAACATCAATCATAACCATTGATCTTCTAAATCCAACGGCCAATATCAGTAGGATTCGCATGAACAGTACACTGCTGCTACCTCACTTGTGTTCCAGAACAATCAAGATGGAGAGATGTGATGGTTGCTTATTTGTCCTTTATTTTACCAGGCCACTTATTAGTGGTTGGGTTTTGTGATATGACGGCTTTACTGCCGCGAGACTCACGTGCAGCGCCGCCCTCTACACTAGTACTACATCGGTCGTGGTTTATTAGTCCCCCATTGAATTTGACTAAAGATTTAACTGACAATGTTAGTGCATGTCAACAAAAACTATATCGTTGGATTAGTATTTGAACATAGTTTTCAATGATATAATTTTAGGTGACATGCATCAGAATTTATCGTACTATATATAATGTTAGTTCAATTTTTGGTCATACTAGTCTATAGTAAGGTGCCCGTGCGTTGCACGGAACAGTAATATTAAGACGTGCCATGAACGTGTATACATACTAGTAAATGTAGGTTTTTGAATGCGGCGAGGAGGCGGGTACAGCTGGGAGTGCAGCGGGCGGCGCCCTGGGTCGGCGCGCCGCTTCAAATGGCGGATGCAGTGAGAGGTCACGTCCGACGTGACCCCCTTGACGATGCACGTCACCTTGTGTCCAGATCTAAGATGTCACATGTACCAGATGAATGACTCCAAGCTCAACCCCCGTGATGCAAGAGGTGCAAGCCGAGGAACACTGTTGGAGACACCCTCCTCGTCATCATCTGAATCCTACAAGATCTCACCCACATCATCATTAGGCATGCAGCCGCATTCATAGACAACGTGCGTAGAAGGAGTAGAGGCGACTGGGGACGCACCATGTCCTGGGCACTCCGTACGTGCTCGTGTGCATGCAGCATGCGTGCTTTTACATCGGTGCTAGCTCTAAGGCCGAGGCTACGGTCGTCTTCGTCTCCGGCTAGTCGTTGATCAGCGACGGCAAAGAGGTGCTGCAAGAGATGTGTAGGCGCCGTTGTGTGCGAGCTTCGCCGTAGCACGACGAATCGGACGTCACCGTAGATGGCACATGCCTCCATGCAGCCGAGTGTGTGCCCATGCATGTGTTCTTCACCATCACGTGCATTTTGCGGCCGAGTGTGTGTGCATGCATGTGTTGTGTACGTGCGTTGTGTGCTCCATGTTGTGCGCATTTGTGCATAAGTTGGATCGGCATGAGTTAGTGCGTTGGCATGTGTACATGCGTGGCTGCATGCGTCCTGTACATGCGTGGCTTCTTGCATGGTTATCAATATAAACTAATAAAATAACTTCAACTTAGCATCCTGATGTATCGTCTCTAGTGGTTAGTGAAGATTTCATGTTCTTTTATTTGTTTATAGGTGAGCAGGCGGCAAAAAACAGGGGGAAACACGCAAGGTTCCTTGCAGATGCTCCACTGCGAGGTTCCTTGCTCCTTCTCAGTCGTCGGGAATCTATGTTCTTCCACTCTTTCTTTACGTGAGCTTCGTTTGTCCCTTTGCCAACACGTGAGACATCTAGCATCAAGGTGCATGTGTCATGCAAGAAATGGAGATAATTAGATAAGCACTGCGTAAGTGAGTCGTGCACTTCAATGGCACCTACTCCTATACGCAATATTTTTCTCCTCGATGGCACGTGAATAGTGCACGTACTCAACGACGGAGCACGGGATGGTAGCCATGACATGGTTAGCCCTTTTTTGGAGAGAGTACGACTAAATAACTTTTACGTGTCCCGTCAACTCGCAGAACGATGAGAAGCTTGCTTACTATGCCTTCTCCCTCGCCAACGCGTGCGCGGTGGCTCTCAGCACGAGGAGAAACTTTTGCTTACAAGCAGTGGACGTGCAGCAATTCATTTGGTGTTAGATTGCCAGAAGTACTATTGTAGTATAGCCATTATTGTTCGACTTCCGGAAGAGGCGAAGAGCCAAGCGCAAGGCTAGACATAGTGGGAGTAACATAAGTAGGAGTACCTCCTTTTTATTCTAGAAACAACCACACGCGAATATTGGACGGTAGTAGCACGGCAACTGCATCAAAAATCGAAACCTTCCCGCCGCTCCACATTGATGGCAAGTCAGGGCGACACGACCTCTCACTGCTTCCGCCACTGAAGCGGTGCGCCAACCGAGGGCACCGCCCGCTGCACGCCCGACATTTCAGAATACACATACTTTGTGAGACAAAAGGTGGGGCCATTATTAATGATATAGTATTATACTAAATGGACTAACTATTGTAAGCATGCTTCGTATTAGGTTGGTTCTAGATGAGGTGTCAACTTCATATAGCCGTATGTTGGCTATACTATTAACCATGCTCTAAGTGTGGCGTGAGTTAGAAAATTTACTAAGTCATTAATTAATAATTAATGGACGCCTTAATTACTCAGTTTTTTCTGATTCTTTTGGATAGTGGGGCTATTATTGACTTGGACGTGGGGTTTGGGCCAAAGACCTACTATTATACTACTTGGTCTTACTCGCACGACCGACCTGACAGGCTCTACCCTAGCCGCCGCTGTATCATATGGTTTCGCACCATTCCAGATCTTAGCGCCGCCACGCAATTCTTCTCCATCCCTCCTTCCGGCGTGCACCATGAGAAGGGACATCAGTCCTCTGAACCCCGCCTTTCGTGATCCTGTACGGGAGAGGGGCCATCAGGTTTTTGGGGAGCACACTCCTGTGAATGCTGCCAACGATGAATTCCTCAACGACAGCCTTCTTCCCCGACCTCGGTAACCTCTTCATCAACAACATGAGTGACAACATCAACCACAACGGTTCTGCTCCCGTTGTACAGTATTTGATTCTGTCCTCCTGGTTTAGTCCGGATCATTACTTTGATATTTGCAATTGTCATCATGATCTATTTACTATTGATTCGGATTGCATCTCATAGTAAATTTCTCATATATTCAACAATCCAATACAAAAACCTGATTATAGGCAATTTACTCCGAGTGGTTTTACTGCGCTTTTGAAGCCGCCTACTTTTAAGGGGGTGCAATATAAAAGGTGGCGCACAAGGGAAGTATATTGGTTTTCGATCATGTACTGCTATGACGCCACTAAGGGTAAGCCTGAGGGCGATCTTAATCCTACACAGCATGAAGCTTTTGAGAACATGGATACCCTCTTCAAAGCCGCCCTGCTAAGCGTTCTTGACGATTCCATTGTGGATTCATATATGTCGTTTGACAGCGGCAAAGACATGTGGGCTGCGCTCGAGGCCACATTTGGGGCCTCGGGCACTGGCTACGATTTGTACGTCATGGAGCAATTCTGTGACTACAAGATGACTGATGAGCGCTCTGTTGTTCAGCAGACTCATGAGATACAGTCACTCGCTAAAGAATTTGAGTACTTCAAGTGTGTGTTGCCGGACAAATTTGTTGATGGGACCATCATTGCAAAGCTTCCACCTTCGTGGAACGATTTTGCTACTTCTGTGAAAAACAAGAGACATGAGTTTTCCGTTTCGGATCTCATTAGCACTCTTCATTTTGAAGAGAAGGCGAGAGCAAAAGACACACATGCTTGGGTCGCTGAGGGAGCTTCTAGTGCCCACATGGTACACGAGAAGAACTTCCAGCCCAACCAGCCCCAAAACAACAAGAACAAATCTCAGGGGAAAGGCAAGTTTGATGCAAAGAACAAGCCGTCACATTCTACCAACTTCAAGAAGAATTCCCATAACGGGAAGGGATACAAACCTCAATTTTGGTAGCACCGCACAAAACTTATATGGGTGCATCTACCTGTTGTCAGCTAACCTCATGGTGCTCCAGGTATTCCTACATTCGTAACTAGGTACAATCACCACCGCAAGATGAAATAAGCTTATTCGTACGTTGACTTGCTGATTGCAGTGCAGAACGATCCTGTCATGTGTGGAGTAGCAAACAAGCAGTGCAGCCGAAGGTGGAAATCAACCAAGGACTTATGAAACTATATACAATCTTCCTCAGGCGGGTCAGTATCCCCTTCGTCTAGATGATCATGTTTTGTCATGCTGAGCTATTGATATGTGCAACTGTTTTGCAACACCGTTTAAGTATAGCTATTGTTTTCCTATCTTTTCAGATTCAGGACAATGAAGATGATTTCAGGGGAACTGCACAATATGGACTCATGTTGAGTCATCTCTATTGCATGTGCTTGCTGCAAATGTGTCAGCATCAATTGCAAGATGAGGCAGCTAGCTAGCTGTGGAGTTGCCAACATGCTCAAAGTGCTCGCAACATTGAGAAGAAACAAGCATGCCTAGAAAATTAAGGAAATTAATGCGTGCGCAGGGAGGCCCTTTGCTCAGAGAAGCATCGACTGATTTTCTTTATTTCCACACCTTCTCACAGCTTTGTATTGGTTATAGTATGGTGAATCATTGAGATGCATAAACATGCTGAACTTTTGTTCTTCTAAATGTTAGTATGCATATCGTATCTTCTAAAGCTTAGTTTACTGTAAATGTTGACTAGCCTGTCCACCTTCACAATCTAGTAAGTATATTGTAGGCCTGTTATTTGACACCTCACTTTGCCGCGCTACGCGATCGGTGTGAGTGTCTGTATCCAGTACCGCATCCTCTAATTTGGTGGATGCCAAGTTGAAAAAGGTTACCGATGAGTAGCCATAAGCTGGAGGCTTCTCTTTTTCTCTCTCGAATGGGCAATAAGCTGGAGAGTGTCTCGGGCTGCCTCTAGCACAAGGCCCTCCAGTATAAAACATGGGCAACCCACTGGGCCGATACAAAAGCCTATCCTTCTTAAAGCCCATTTGTTTTTGTTTTTTGCGATGAGAAGCCCATATTTCTTGAAGAGGGGGCGATCCAAGGAAAACTCCCCTTCCTCATCGCTTCCACTTATACGACAGCTCGCTGGACTCTCCCACTTCTGTCGCCCCCCAATCCCCCCCACTCCCCATCTTCCTCACTCGTCCAGAAAACCCCCGCTCAACTTCTTCCTCACTAGTACAGAAAACGCCTGCTCCTCTTCTTCCACTCCTACAGAAAACCCCAGCCTTCCTTCTTCCCCACTCGCACTGCCACTAGGCTCATCTCTAGCTACTCTGCTCAAACACATGAGCTCGGCGCGACGCCCACAAGGAAAATGGAGTCGGCTGGCCACAGCGCCAAGAAGATAAGGATCCCGCCAGCGGCGACGCCGGTTGTAGATCCCGCACCCGGCAGCGCAGGGAGAAGCGGCGAGTGTCGGTGTCAAAACCGACGGATCTCGGGTAGGGGGTCCCGAACTGTGCGTCTAAGGCGGATGGTAACAGGAGGCAGGGGACACGATGTTTACCCAGGTTCGGGCCCTCTTGATGGAGGTAATACCCCACGTCTTGCTTGATTGTTCTTGATTATATGAGTATTACAAGAGTTGATCTACCACGAGATTGTAGAGGCTAAACCATAGAAGCTAGCCTATGGTATGATTGCATGTTGTCCTGCGGACTAAACCCTCCGGTTTATATAGACACTGGAGGGGGCTAGCGTTACACAAAGTCGGTAACAAGGGAGGAGATCTACATATCCGTATTGCCAAGCTTGCCTTCCATGCCAAGGAAAGTCCCATCCGGACACAGGACGAAGTCTTCAATCTTGTATCTTCATAGTCCAATAGTCCAGCCAAAGGATATAGTCCGGCTGTCCGGAGACCCCCTAATCCAGGACTCCCTCAGTAGCCTCTGAACCAGGCTTCAATGACGATGAGTCCGGTGCGCAGTTTTGTCTTCGGCATTGCAAGGCGGGTTCCTCCTACGAATACCCCATAGAAGATTTTGAACCCAAGGATAGTGTCCGGCTAGGCAAAACAAGTTCCACATACCACCGTAGAGAGAATAATGTTTCCACAAATCAAAGCTGCTAACACGTTTTGACAGCAGGACATTATGTCATGGCCCGGTCATTATTCGAACCATTTTTCTCAACCAGCACTGCACATATTGCGAGGCAGTTTTCTTGACACGTCTTGTCGAAGCAGAGATCGTGTCCCCCTTATTACGGGATTCTCATCAATACGGACATGGGTAACCCACTCGTGCCTGTTGGTATGACTCCTCGATTTTAGGCAAGTCCCAAACGGCCATGAGGAGGACGCTTGATATTCACCCTCTTTATAAAGAGGCCAAAGCTTGTCCTTTTTTCCTTCTCGTTCTCAATCGAATCCTTCCCCCGCCTCGAGTTCCAACACCCAAGGCTCAAGTCAGGCGCTTCGGACCTTCAACCATGTCCGAATCCAACCTCCAAGGTCGGTGGATGCCCTCCTCTGTCACAGAGGAGGACATCAAGAAGTTGAGAGAGGCCAGGTATCTGACCGCCGAAATCTCGCACAGGCTGCTCGCCCGAGGGCAGGTCATCCCCACTCCCGAACCCAACGAGAGTGTTGTGTTCATCTCTCACTTCCTCCGAGGGCTAGGCCTTGCTCTAGATCCCTTTGTTAGGGGGCTGATGTTCTATTATGGGCTGGATTTCCATGATTTGACCCTGGATTCCCTCCTTCACATCTCGTCGTTCATCGTCGTGTGTGAGGCATTCCTCCACATTACCCCACACTTCGGCCTGTGGATTAAGACCTTCAATGTGAAGCCGAAGATGATCAAGGGGTGGCACACAGAATGCGGAGGTGCCATAATAAGCAAAAGAGCTGAGGCTCCATGGCTAGAGGGTTCCTTCCCGAAGTTGTCCAGTTTGTGGCAGCGGGAGTGGTTCTATATCACAGCTCCCCGGAGTTCCAAGTGGGTGGCCGCCCCTGCCTTCTGCTCAGGCCCCCCACCACAACTGACGTCATGGATCAACAAGGGGCTAAACTGGGGGCCAGTAAATGATGTGCCGATATTGCAGAGTCGCGTCCGAGATTTCCTCAAGAGACATGTCAACCTGGTCTCGGTAATGCAAGTCATGCTAGTTCGTCGAGTCTAGCCTTGCAAACGTCGACCCCTTCGTATGTGGGAATTCAACCCGGAAGGACCATGGACTATTCAGCACTTCCTTGGCATGACGCTCGAAGAGATGTACAAATTGTTCTTCGGAACCCAAATAGAGTGTCCGGACACCACCGAGGATGCGGGTCTGAGCTGTAATCGCCCCGATACCCAAGTAAGTAATCCCATGGCCGAACACGCTGTCTTTTTATTTATCATAACATCATTATGAAAAGTTGCTCTTTGACCAGGAATGGATAACAAAGGCGAAGATGATTAGGTGTACGGCCCCCCTTCCCGAAGGCTCGGCCAATCCAGTACTAGCCAGGATGCTCGAGCCGGCGCCTCATTAAGCGCCCTTAGGGGAAGATGGAGGGGGGGAATAAAGAGGCTGAAAGCAAGCCTCACTCATCATTCATCCAAACTGGGGGAATTAGTGCCTCCGCGAAGGAGGATAGCCAGGGAGAAGGATCTGAAATTCCCTCTCCCCAAGGTAGGAAAAGGACCACCTCTGAAGACCCCGGAACAAAGGTTTCCAAACGGGGGAATAAATCTTTGCCAGAGGGTCCGGCCTCGGAGGGTACTCTTGCTGTACAGTGTCCGCAAGGGGATCATCCCTCTACCAAGCTCTAAGTAAAAAGGTACTTACTAGTAAAAATATCTTACATTACTTCTGAAGATAATAACCGAAGCATATATCTTGCAGTTCGGATCATAGCCCTTCTTGACAGAGTTCGTCTTCGGGGGATCTTCTTCCAGAGATGATGGAGAGCGAAACACCTCCCCCTGCCACCCCTCGTCATGAGGCGGGCGACCCTGAAGTGTCGTCGTGGAGGGTTTCTCCAGATCCGCCAAGGCCAGAGGGTAATCCTTTGGCCACCCGAAGTCCTCAGTATTCGGCTCCTAAAGTGAGCAACAGAAAGAATCCGGAACCGTACAGTGTGCGGTCGGACGCACTAAAGGATCTTCTGGAGCAAGCGACCATCTCAGAAGCGCATCGTATGCTAATGGGTATGGTAATTGAAAGGATTTCATCCGCCCAAAGCGGGTTGCGTGAAGCTTTTATGAGTCTACTGAAAGGCTTTGAGGTACGTGAAATAGTGTATGTTTTTGACAGTACCGCACACGTTAGGTGTGCCCTATGCAGATAGTAGCCCCTGATACTCTGGTTGCCGTCGAAAATGGCGGCAAACAGAGGATCATAGTCCCAGGAAATAATCAGATTGCCTTCATGTGCAGGTGGCTGAAAGGTCCGATGGCTAGCCGGACTGATGAGTTTGCCGAGCTAAAGCGGCAACTTGATGCAGCAGATGCCAACATCGTGCTTGTCAACAAGCGGCTTGACGAGGCATAGGGTATGTGATTTCTCCGGTGATCAACACATAGTAAGAGGAGCATGATGCCAGTATCTTTAATATGTTGTGCCTGCAGATGGAGCTGTCACCGTGGAGACTCTCCAGCGGAACTTGCCTGAGCCAAGGAACAAGCCAGGAATAGTAATGCGGCCGCTCTAAAGGTGGTCGAAGAGCTGAGGGCCGAACAGACCGCACATTGCCAAAGCAAGGAAAGAATGGCCGAGATGGCCGTTGAGCTGAAAGATGCCGCCGACCGTTACCAGCTTCTTGAAAAAGAAAGTCGAGCGAAGGCCACGGACCTGGAGAAGGCCATGGTAGCAGCCAAGGAAATCCGCTCCAAAATCAGAGCGACGAAGGAGGAGCTGCGTCAAGGTGGAGATATCGTGGCTGGGAAGCCCTTTTTGTTGCGGACTAAGTTCAGAGATCCGAAGTATGCCCCTCTTGATCAACTATGGAGTTCTGCAGACGCATACGTGGATTTGGCAGCCAGTGTTGCTGATGCGGCTGAGTACTTCAAGGTTCAAAAAGATCGTGAAGTGGAAAAGCTGTTTTGGTCACAGTTCCATGCTCCAGTGCGTCCGCTGCTGTTGAATGAGCGAATGGCCGAGTGGGCCGAGCTCCATAGGTTGTCCGGACTGGCCATGAGGTCTGTTGTGGATAATCTGTGGCCGGAAGGGCCAAGGACGAATAGTCACTTTAGTTGAGTGCAACAATTCCTTGGCGATGTGCCGCACATCGACGCTATGAAGAGGTCGGCGTGCATAGAGGGTGCGCGTATGGCACTTGCCCGTGTAAAGACATACTGGGCAGATATGGAGGCCACGGCTATTGCAACACAGGGTTCGGCCGTGGGCCGAGTAGCTGCCGAGCACTAGTTTGAAGAGGTCCTTGAAGGCGCTCGTTCGATAGAGGCGCAGTGCTCGAAGAATATTATGTTCTAGTGACATGTATTCCCATTATAAAAACAATATTTTATTGAATTATGAAGGATGTGTTTATACTTTTGCCTGAAAGTATTATGATGCCTCCTGTGCGGCCATTTATGTATATATATACATATATATATATAACCTGAAAGTTTGCAGTTGTCGGCTTCAGCCCCCACGCATATAATGCGGGGGTGTTCGCAAAAAATGTGTATTCACACTTGATCCAACGTCATGGTCCATTAAGGAGGTGGTAGTGCAGCGAACGAGGCAATCGGACTATATTGCTTTGACACTTTCACTTAGCCATAGGAGTTTGAATGTGGGACTACTAGATAGCCCCAGGTACCTCCGCACTCATTTGAATACGGGGCGCGTACGTACATGACCGGGAAATGGCCCTTCGTTAATGCGGAGGAATCCCAAAGATTCCGCTAAGTCATCGAGTGGTTGACCAGTCTCGCGCTGTATCATGATAGTCAGTTTTCAGCTTTCTCTACTGAGGTGCTCATCCAGATGAACCAGGGCACAATCGCAGTAGTTCTCCCAGTGCTACCTTAGCCGATATAGCGGAACGTAAGGTACCAAAACATGGGAGCCGGGAAAACCCAACATTTGACCAAAGACATGATTCGGAGCTGATGCATATAAGGCCATACTCGCGACTCCGAACACTCCCTAAGGTATTCGGTCTTTATAACATATGCCGGGCTGAACAATGCCCTTGATAATAAACCCCGGGTGTCCACGTACGTGCAATATCCTGACGTGGCCACATGCCAATAACGTCAACATCCTTCTCGGTTGTATTGAGTATCCGGAGGATGTGAACAACAAGATATAGTAAAAAAGGTTTACGCAGGGTCTTAATCTGAAAAGAAACCTTTGAGCGGGTCCCTGCTGCACGTCTGCGCCTGTGTCTCCGTTGTGTTGTGTCCTGGACGAGTATAGCATGATTTTCATCTATATAAGAGAAGAACTTAAGTGAAAGTTGTCGTGCAAGAAAATTGGTTATTATCAATAAACCATTAAAATTCAAGATAAGTTAAGTTGAGCCGAGCTAGCCCTGATTACACGCGGGAAGCCCCTTGTACCGTTTATGAGGGTTTAACCATCAAACCAATCTCATGTATTTGTAGTGATGCGCCGGACTCGTCTAACCGTATCCGTGGTCTTGACGACCTGTCATTTATTCTGGTTGGTGAGGCCGTCTAGTGCTCGGCTGTTAAAGCCACCGCACATTCTTCCGCATGTAGAGAACGCTCAATATTTCCACTAACTGTGATGGTGCCACGTGGACCGGGCATCTTGAGCTTGAGAGAAGCGTAATGCGGTACTACATTAAAACGAGCGAAAGCCGCTCTTCCGAGTAGTGCTTGATATCCACTTCGGAATGGAGCGATGTAGAAAGTTAACTTTTTACTTCAAAAGTTGTCGGAAGAACCGAATACAGCCTCTAGTAATAGAGAGCCCGTACAGCGGGCCTCTTGGCCCGGTATTACTCCCTTGAAGGTAGTATTGCTGCGGCTGATTTTTGTCGGGTCTATCCCCATTTTGCGGACGGTGTCCTGATATATCAGATTTAGACAACTACCGCCATCCATAAGGACTCATGCGAGATGGTATCCATTTATTATTGGGTCTAACACCAAGGCAGCCAATCCTTCATGTCGGATGCTTGTCGCGTGATCCCCGCGATCAAAAGTGATCGGGCAGGCCAACCAGGGGTTGAACTTAGGGGTGACGGGCTCTATGGCGCATATGTCTCGGAGTGCATGTTTGCTTCTCCTCTTCTTCACATGGATCATGTTTACTATTTTAACTTCTGGTGGGAATTTTTTCTGTCCTCCAGTGCTTTGCTGGCGAGGTTCGTCCTCGTCTTCGCTTGGTGTCCCCCCCCCCTTGTGTTCGGTGTTTAGCTTACGGGCCTGCTTGAAGACCCAGCATTCTCTGTGGGTGTGATTTGCAGGTTTATCGGGGGTGTCGTGAATCTGACATAGTTTGTCAAGAATCCTGTTTAGGCCAGATGGTCCATCTCTGCTGCCTTTGAAAGGCTTTTTTCGCTGACCTAGTCGAGAGCCCCTGAATCCGGCGTTTACCGCCGTATTATCTGGGCTATCTTCTTTATTACGACGCTTGTTTTTATTGCGTCATGGTTTTCCATTGCTATCCCTAACTTCGGTTGTGCTTTGGTCGCTGGTGCTACTGCGGGCTAACCAGCTATCTTCGCCCGCGCAAAAGCGGGTCATGAGGCTTGTCAGGGCTGCCATTGTTCTCGGTTTTCTTGGTCGAGGTGCCTCGCGAGCCATTCGTCTCGGACGCTGTGTTTGAAAGCTGCTAAGGCTTCAGTGTCCGGACAGTCGATGATTTGGTTCTTCTTAGTGAGAAACATGTTCCAAAGCTTTTGGGCTGACTCTCTGGGCTGTTGAATTATGTGACTTAAATCGTCTGCATCCGGAGGCCGGACATACGTCCCTTGAAATTTAGCCCGAAAAGCGTCCTCGAGCTCCTCCCAAATTCCAATTGAGTTTTCGGGGAGGCTTTTCAGCCAGTGCAGAGCTGGTCCTTTAAGCTTGAGGGGCAAGTATTTGATGGCATGGAGATCGTCTCCACGAGCCATATGGATATGGAGGATAAAGTCCCCAATCCATACCCCAGGGTCTGTGGTCCCGTCGTACGCCTCTATGTTCACTGGTTTGAATCCTTCTAGGAATTCATGGTCCAGCACCTCATTGGTGAAACATAGGGGGTGTGCGGCACCCCTGTATTTGGGTGTATCATGGCATTCGTAGGGTTGTAGTATTCGGTTTTGATTTTGTGCCGGAGCATGCTTTCTAGATCCATAGATGGATCTGATCATACTGGATTTTTGGCGCAAGTCCTCATGTAGATCGTGTGTTGACTTATGTGCGACCTTGTTAGCCGCTCTATCGCGGTTGCAAGGTGGTTGATCCGGCCGGTTGGCCGTATTATTTTTCGGCTGTGTGGGCTCTAAGGCCTCATCATCGAATTCAGGTAATAGCTTGCGCTTTGGATAGCTCTTTGTGTGGTAACTTCCACCATACTTTTCTTCATTGTCGAGCACTTTGTTCCACCTGCTATTGAGCGTATTTTGTGCGACCTTAAGCCTTTGCTTCTGCTTCTTCAGACTCCTCGTTGTGGCAATAAGCCTTGTGCGGAGGTTCTCTTGCTCCAAGTGCGTTTCCGGGATGATGTGTGCTTCTTCGTCCGGACTGTTTTCCTCCCCAAAGGGGGTTTGATGAGGTTTATCCTCGGCGTCGCCGTGTTTGGACGTCGGATCTGTACTATGTTCGCCGTTTGCAGCTTCATCGTGCTCTACCGACGGGGCAATGTGGTCGTCGTTTCCTCTGGAGTCGACTGGAGTGTTATTTTCTCTTGCGCTGTTATCTCTATTTTTGCCGAGGCGAGATTTGGAGCGGCGCCTACGCCAACGCTTTGTTTGCTTCTTGGAGGGGTCATCCTCTGCTGTCTCCTCCCGTTCCTCGTCGTCGTTTTCCTTGGGTGTACCCACCATGTATATGTCATGTGATGAAGTGGCTGTCCCGTGCCCTGTGGGCACTAGTTCCTGTTCCTCTCCTGCATCTTCGTCCATGCCGTCGATGTCTGCAGAGTCAAAATCGAGCATGTCGGTTAAATCGTTGACAGTGGCTACTAAATGGGTGGTGGGTGGGCAGCGAATTTCTTCGTCGTCCTCATCCCATTCTAGCCGGACATAGTTCGGCCAAGGTTCTCCTGACAAGGAGAGACCTTAATGAATTTAGCACATCGCCGAAAGGCGAGTGCTGAAAGATATCCATGGAGCTCCATGATCGGCGACCAATCGGATTCGATAGGCACGGATGCAGGCGGCTTGGAGTCCGTGGCCAGAGGCGAATCCAGTGGTTCAGCAACACGGCTCTCGTAAGGGGTGAAGTCAGTATCCGGCTCCATCGCCACTGAGTGCAGCCTCCATGGCGGGGTCTATCCCTCCGTCCTCGGATGGCACGATTTTCTCTGGATTGAAGGCCGGAGTAATTGCAGATGCGATCTCCCAAACATTGTCCGACGGCAGAGTTACATCATGCTCGTCGTGATTGTGCGGTGCACCTGACACAGGCTCTAATCCATCGAAGATCAAGTCCCCGCGGGTATCTGAAGTGAAGTTTAAGTTTCCGAACCTGACCTGATGGCCAGGGGCGTAGCTCTCGATCTGCTCCAGATGGCCAAGCGAATTGGCCCGCAGTATGAAGCCGCCGAATACGAAGATCTGTCCGGGGAGGAAAACCTCGCCATCGACCGCATCGTTACCAATGATCGAAGGAGCCATCCATCCTTATGGTGATGGCACAGTGGAACTCTCAATGAAAGCACCAATGTCGGTGTCAAAACCGGCAAATCTCGGGTAGGGGGTCCTGAACTGGGCGTCTAAGGCGAATAGTAAGATGAGGCAGGGGACACGATGTTTATCTAGGTTTGGGCCCTCTTGATGGAGGTAATACCCTAAGTCCTGCTTGATTGTTCTTGATGATATGAGTATTACAAGAGTTGATCTACCACAAGATGGTAGAGGCTAAACCCTAGAAGCTAGCCTATGGTATGATTGTGTGTTGTCCTCCGGACTAAACCCTCCGGTTTATATAGACACCGGAGGGGGCTAGGGTTACACAGAGTCAGTTACAAGGGAGGAGATCTACATATCCGTATTGCCAAGCTTGCCTTCCTTGCCAAGGAAAGTCCCATCCGGACACGGGACGAAGTCTTCAATCTTGTATCTTCATAGTCCAACAATCCGGCCAAAGTATATAGTCTGGCTGTTTGGAGACCCCCTAATCCAGGACTCCCTCAGCGAGCCCCCCCCACCCCTCCCCACCCCCCACCTGGATCTGAGGAACCGGTAGAATATCCGGTGGACCGCATCAACAATCTCCCGGACGTCATCCTTGAGGAGATCATCTCGCTTCTCCCCACCAAGGATTGCTACCGCACACAAGTCCTCTCAACTCAGTGGCGCCCTCTATGGCGCACCGCGCCCCTCAATCTCGACTGTCGTCAGATATCTGTCCTTCGTCAATTTGATCTCCTCAGACCCATCATCTCCTCTCACCAGCAGGGCCCCGTTCAACACCTCTGCATCCCGACATGCTACCTGCTGTCCATACCTGGCACGGTGGATGCTTGGCTGACATCCCCTGAATTCGAAAAACTCCAGCAGTTTGAGTTCTACCATGACCACAAAAGTTCCATACCATGAACACGCCAAGAATTCGTGCCCACACCACCATTGTCCATCTCGCAGTTTTCCTCCTCTCTCCACACCGCCACCTTCGCCCGGTGCCATCTACCAGACGATCTGGTACAAATGCTTCGACTCCCACTACTAAAAAAACTTCCGCTTGTGGTAGTTTATCTGTCGGAGGCCTCACTGCACAGCATCATCCACTCTAGTTGCCCTGCCCTGGAGCGCTTGCTGATTGTTCTGGGAATAGAAATCCCTATCAGTTGTCTCACAATAAAGTCGCCTCACCTTAAAAGCATTGGAATTTGTTTTGAAGGACAGCAGCTCATCATCGAAGATGCCCATTCACTTCAAAGGTTGCTCCTTGATAAATGTTATACACCTTCGCAAATAACTGTCGTCTCTACGCCCAAACTGGAGCCTTGCATGTAATTCGTGATCCGTTTGATGATCACAACAACTTGGTGTTTTGCTCCACACTTACTCAGGTATCGCATATTATCATCTACACATTTGTAATCATAAGCCGCATTTTTCATTTGTGCACCTAAGTTTTATACCATCTTGGAGTACACTTTGGGTACTAATATTATGTTACATGCTCAATGAAGAGTTCGTCCATGGATAGCCTATCAATGCTGCTGGATTCTGTCAAGATCTTATATATCGGAATGTTTAGTTTTGATCTGAACATAATTATTGGCTTGTTGCGATGCTTTCCATCTCTGGAGAATTTATATATAGAGGTGATGATTTCATGCACATTGAAAGCCCGTATATATTGTACTAGAATTAATTGTTCAGCTATCGCTCTTTCGACATACTCTTTGTTCAGACCTTAACTGTTTTCAATCTTCATGTCTACTTAGGCAGCGCTAACACATGGAAAAAACGTATAACCAATCGGTGGCGTAATAAGCACCAGGATTTTCTTACTTCTCATGACATTCGTTTGAGGACAAGAACGATGGAAGGATATGCATCCAACCATGCAAACAGAAGCTGTCGGGGGTTTGGTGCGACATATGCCAACGGATGGCTTATCATGGTGGGGGCGAGTAGAACGTCGCCGGTGCCTGGAAACGGGATGAGGCGAAGACATGCACGCCGGCGAATCTTACCCAACTTCAGGGCTCTCCGGGGAGATAACACCCCTACTGCTGCTCTGCGGGGTCTCCGCATGATCACTATGGCCAAGTGTTTACAAGGTTGCTCCTTGAGCTGTTTCGGGTTGTAGGAGAGGGCAAGGCTAGCTCTCTCCTTCCCTCTGGTGTGGTGTAGAACTACGGGGGTCCAACCCTTTGCATGGGTGCCCTGGGGGGTTTATATAGGCCTACCCCCCAGGGGTACAATGGTAATGTGACTGGGTGCGGGCCTAGCCGTCAGTGCCTCTGACCTCCTACTTCTCCGCCGACTGCTAGGGCCCGCCGACTGGTGGGCCCCGCTGACTGGTCTGGTACGGAGCCGACAGGCCGCGTCCGCCGCGGGCGGGTCTTGCCGGCTACTGATTACTGTAGCCATCCTCCTGATGACGCAAGCTTGGTCATGGGGTCGTGGCAACAGCCCCGCTGCCTGGCGGGCAATCACTGTGGCCACTCCCCATCTCTTCTTGATTAATGGCGCGTGGGCCCCGGGGGAGGGCTCGGCCGACTCCCCCGGGCCGACTCCCGATGGGTCCGACTGGCGGTTCTCCCGCCGTCTCCCGAGGTCTCGCTGACTGGTGGGCCCCGCTGCCTCCAGGCTGTACAGACAAGCCGTCGTGGGCGCAGGACTTGGTACAGTGGTGCTGATGTCAGGGCCGGCCTGGCAACAGTGCCACGCCACAGGGAGATCTTCCCAAGTACAGCGTGCTGTAGCCATGCCTGCCCTTGGTAAGGGGCGGGGAGTGGGCTTCACTGTAGCCACGCCCCTGCCCCGTCCCATTCGATGAGGTCATGGTTTGTTGGAGTCGCCGGCCGACTCCCCAAAGCCGGCTTCTCTGGAAGTCGTCCCTGGGACTCGGCCGTGAGCGGGCAGTCGGCCACCTTGCCGTAGACTCCCAGGAGGCGGCTCTTCACCCTGGGGTCTTGAGGGGCGCAGCCTGCCCCGATGTCTTGAAAGGTTATGGGGCTCGGGTTGGCCTACCCGTGGCCCATTACTCCGACAGTAGTCTCCGAAGCTGGTGAGGCGCCACAGACGATCGGCCGAGAAGCCTCAGCAGTTTCTCTCTCCGGATGCTCAACACATGGTCTTGATTGACTTCTGCCGGGCCGACTAGACGGAGTCGGACTCGCCCAACTTGGACTCACTCTACTCCGACTTGCTCGGTAGTTCAAATGTCGCGGCGGGATTTCAAGTGGCGTGCTAGCTAAGCTTCCAGGCCGCCGCCCGTTCCTGGCTTGTCACGCGAGGGCACGTGGCCAGGCCGTCCTGCCAGCCCATGCGGGCGACGGGACAGGCCGGTAGGCGGGGCCCGCCACTACCGCGCCTCGGTGCCCGAGCGGATCCGTTGCGGCCCCGGCGGGCGGTTGGGATTCCCGTGAAGTTACTGCGCGCAGTAACTTTACGTGGATCGTGGGGGTCGTGGGGTTGTGGGCGCAGTAAATCCCCACGTCCGCCCCCTCGGCTTTGCAGCCCACAGGGCTATAAGTAGGGGGAAGAGGGGGGCACACGCGCCCCTCCTTCCCACTACCCCTTGCTTTTTTCCTCCTCGCAGCTCCTCGCTCTCCTGCTTCCTCTTCTCTTCTTCACTCCGCCGCACGCCCAAGCTCCGGCGAACGCTGCGGCGACAGCTCGCGATGAGCTCTTCCTCCGCTGCCGCACCTCCCCTAGTGCGCTCCGGCACCTAGGACGGCTCTGAAGTCCACGAAGACCATATCGAGTTCCTCCGCTGGACCCGTCGGCTCCCCGGTGAAGATCGCGTGCAGGTGCGCCTCGCGCCGGAGGGGGAGATTTCCCCCGCCCCGCAGGAGGGCAAGCGGGTCATCTTCCGCTCACACTGCCTGCGTGGGCTGGGGCTCCCGGCGAGCAGCTTCTTCCGGTCGTTCATGGAGTTCTACAGCCTCTAGCCGCACCACCTCACCCCCAATACAGTAGTGCTGCTGTCCGCCTTCATGGCTCTGTGCGAAGGCTTCCTCGGAGTCCTCCCCACCCTCGAGCTCTGGGGGGAGTTCTTCTTCTCCAAGCTTGGCACCCAGGCCGCGGGCGTGCCGGCTCAGTGCGGCGCCTTCATCGCCGTGCGAAAGACAGGAGCCGACAACCACTTCCCCTCCATCTCGCTATTGATGTCGGTGAAGATGTGGCAGCGGTCCTACTTCTACGTCAGGAACGTCACCACGAGGGGCGGCTGGGTCAATCTGTCGGCTTTCGAAGCCGGCCCGCCGGCTGGCAGACTGCCCAACTGGTCGTGCCGGGCCAGGTCGCTGACGCCTGCGGGAGCCGGCACCATCACGCGACTCCGAGTGCTGACGCAGACGGAGGGTCTGACAGGTCCGAACTTGCTGGCGGCCTTTGTCTCACGCCGAGTTCTCCCACTCCAAGGCCGCCCTCACATGATGTGCCAGATGAGCGGGGGCCGCGACCCGAGTCGGATGTGCACCAAGGACATGCCTCACGAAGAGGTGGCCCTTATGGTGAACTACCTCTCGGACAGCAGGCTCCCGGAGGACTGGCGATTCGGCAAGGAGCCATACTCCCGCGCCAACCCCCCGCCCGTGGTGAGTCGCCTTTTTTTTCTTTGGATTGTCTTCTTCTTGCCGAGTTTTGTTCTGATCAGTCGGCCTTGGTTAGAATCCCCTTCTTCACCCACCAGCCGGCACCTCGGGGCCGGCCCGTGAGTTCGTCGCCTACCGGGCGGAGAGCGATGTCGACGACCCCAATCTGGGGGCGACGGCTCTGGAAGACGATGTCGAGGGAGGAGGAGGGACGACAGGCGACTTCAGGCCCTCGGCTACCTTCGCCGACTGGCCTGAAGACGACGCCGAGGGAGGAGTTATCCCTCGCCATCGGTCAGGAGCCAGCCAGCCGGGCGCGGGCTCTTCTGCCACGTCGGGCGCTCCAGGCGGCGTGAAGAAGCGCCGGGCTGCACCGACTTTGTTCGGCAGCTGGCCGAAGAAGCCCAAGAGCTCAGCTGCGGTGACCCGGCGGGACGAGGCAGCCGCGAAGGCCATCCACTTCCGTAAGGAAGTGAAGAAGCCGCCGTTGGTCTCTGCGTAAGTATTATGTCTTCAAAGTTTACTCTTTCTTCGTGTTTTGTCTGAGTCTCTGCTCGCCCCTCTTTCTTCAGGGCTCCCCTCTCTCTTGAGCGGGTTGCCGCCGCCTCCGTCATGGGTCAGTGGAGACGCCCGCCACCACTCGGCGGATAGACCCCGCTGCTGACCTCCGGGAGGCGACGGAGCGGAATGCGCGGGAGAGGCGCAATGAAGAAGAAGCCCTCCGCCTGGAGAAGGCGGAGGCCGACAGGGCGGAGGCCTCCGCTAAGAAAAAATTAGCGAAGGCCGAAGCCGCCGCCGCAGCGAAGCAGCAAGCTGAGGAAGCCGCGCCTTGCTTGTTACCCTGCTGAACTCTGCGCCGCCGCCTCCAGAATTCATGGGGCAGACCGGAGAAGCCGGCGGGGAGAACCTCATCGAGGAGAGGGAAGGCGGCGACCCCTCTACTCCGGGCGCGGACATTCCGCCGCCGCCTCCGCTGCCGTCTGAAGGCGCGCAAGGAGAGCAGCCAGCGGACCCTCCGGTGCCGCCGACCGAAGAGGAAGCCGTGGCGAGGCTGCTCCTCCAGGTCGGCTCGCCAGCGCGCCGTCGCCTCGAGAAGGCGACTTCGGCACCTCGCCCCCTGGAAGCCGGCACCGCCAGCTCGGCGGCTCCAGACGCCGAAGCGACGACCGCCGCACCTGTTGGGTGGGTGCGAGGAGGCGGCACAGGGCCGCTGAACCGGGCGCTCCTGGATGTCCAGGCGAAGCTCCGCGCTGAGGGCGACGCCCTCCAGAGTTGCACCAAAGCGTTCTTAGCATCGCGGGCAGCCGTCCGGGTATGTTTTTCTTTGGGCCTTTGTTTTTATTGTTCCTCTCTGTGGGGGCGCGCCAGCGCACCCACTGGGTGTAGTCCCCGAGTTTCGGGCTGGCTGCTGAGCAGGCGGCTCGGAACTCCAATTGCTGAACTTCTGGGTACTAACTTTGTCTAAAATGCTTGTTGCAGGACTACCACAACCTCCGCGTCACCGCCTTCAACCGTAATGTTGAAGAGTTGGGCAAGCGGACCGCTGACTTGGCGAAGAGCCAGAGTAAGTCCTTCTCCCTTTTCTCCTCTCTGTGGGGGCGCGCTAGCGCACCCACGGGCTGTAGTCCCCGAGATTCGGGCCGACTGCTGAGCAGTCGTGCCGGATCTCCCCGGCGACCTACTTTATTGACGACTGCTGTCTTTCTTCCTTTCCTTCAGGGGCCAACGCTGCTCTTCAACAGCAGCTGAGCGAAGCCAACTCCGCCCTGCTCACCAAAGGGGAGGAGTGCAGCAAGCTCGCCGCGGAGCGCGATCTACTGACCACTCAGTTGGCAGAGGAGAAAGAGCTGCTTGCGAAGTTGCAGAGGGAGGCAGAAGAGACGGAAACTGCCCTCTTGGCCGAGTTCGCGAGCGAGCGCCCCTCCTGGTCCGACAAGGAGGCACTGCTGTCCTCCGGCTTCCACGAGATCGAAGACATCGTTGATGGTGAGTCTCTTTGTTTTCTTTCTTCGGGCTGCTGACTTAGATCGTGCCGACTCCTGGTTTTTGACTTGCTTTTCCGTTTCTTCGTGTCTTTTGCAGACTTCTTCCCTGGGCAGTCGCAGGCCGCTATCCATGCCATCGAGGCCGACCATGCAAGTCGGAGGGCGGAGGGCGCGGAGATCGCCGGCGATGCCCCCCGAACTCTTGATGAACACATCTTGAGCATCGAGGCTCGCCTCCGGCCGGCTCACCGGATGCTGCGCCGGCTTCAGCGCATCGATGCCCAGGCGATTTCTGCCCTTTGGTCGGATATGCAGGCTCCGCGCACCCCCAGCCTGACGGCCAACTGGTTGGAGGTCGTGGCTGGTCGCCTCGAGGCCTGGAAGGGCTCTTCGGCCAGGGCTAGAGCGCGCCGGGCCTTGGAGTTCGTCAAGGCGTGGTACCCGGGGCTGGATCTAGACCGGTTGGCCACGCTTCGGTTGGAGGCCCAGCCGGAGCTGGCGGCTGCGGAAGACGCCCTCTTCAAGCATGCTGCGGCGATCGCCGAGGACACCAACACGAGCATCTTCGTCCCCGAGCGGTCTGAAGACGGCGAGGAGGTCCCGCCGGAGTGGTTTGGGATGAACCCAGACTACGGCGAAGACTCGGCGGAGGTGATTGGCTCCAACGTCGAGGAGGAGGACGAGGCGGAGGATGAGGGTGAGGCGGAGGCACCAGAAGACGGAGCAGACGGCCAGCCTCAGCCCGATCGCGCCTCCAGCAATGAGCCGCGTGCGACCGGTCCGACTGCTGCCGGAGGCGATCAAGCCGAGACTAGCCGGCCGACCGCCCCGACGCCAGACGCTGGCACCTCTTCCGACCCCCCAAATCCGTCTGCCGCCTCCTAAGCTGCCGCTGTGTCTTTTGTTTTATCTGCTTCAGTAGTCTTTTGAAGAACTTGTTAATTCGCACAATTCCACCCGCAGGGTGTATTTTGAACCTCTGCTTGACAATTCGGCCAAGGGCCTATGTTATGTAAATTTATATTTCTATCCTTTCTTGCTCATTGTTCTTTTGGCTGTTTTCCTTTGTCGCTTTCTCTTAGTTGCCTGCCTTGCCAATCGGACAGCCGCTCTGCGGACTATCGCTGGATCAAGTGCCAGGCTACTTTGGGAAAGCAAGTACTTAGCCATTTTCAAGAATGTTTGAGCAAGTTAGGTAGAAGACGACAATCCGACTATCTGAGAATCGGTTTGCGAGAAAGGCTGGAAGCCGTCTTGAGTTATGTTTTATGCTTTGGGTCCTTAGCCATTTTTCATGTGAATGCCCATTCTACCTTACTGCTGCCCACCGTACAGTCGCTCTGCGAGCTGCGGCTTCTGGCAAGAGACGGCTTAGGCATTTACACACTACTTGTCCGACTGCAGGAAGCATTTCATAGTGCAAGGCGGCAAGTCCCCGGGCCGACTTGTCGAGCCCGGTGCCAAGCGGCATGACAAAGAGTAACATACTTGTAGGCATAATTTTTATCATACAGACAAAAGAGGGCAGTCCCCGAGCTCATCTCGAGGGGCCCGAAGTCTTGGTACTTTAATACAAAAGGTAGCGTGGTACATACTACATCAACTATAAAATCTTCGGAGAAGATTTGCATTCCATGGCCGCTCTGTCTCCTTGCCGGAGTCGTCCCTCTTGCGTGCTCGGGGCTTCTGAGCGTCGATCAGGTAGTAGGAATCGTTGCCTAGTACTTTGCTGATGATGAAACGGCCTTCCCAAGGCGGCAACAGCTTGTGCTGGCCGGCTGTTCGCTGGATCAGCCGGAGCACAAGGTCGCCTTCATGGAAAGATCTTGGCCTGACCTTCCTGTTGTGGTATCGGCGCAAGCTCTGCTGGTAGATGCTGGACCGGCTGAGTGCCAATAGCTGGCCCTCTTCCAGCAGATCAACGCCATCTTGTCGTGCTTCTTCTGCTTCCTCCTCGGTGTACATGGTGACTCGTGGGGAGTCGAACTCTATGTCAGTTGGGATGACGGCTTCGGCGCCGTAGACGAGGAAGAAGGGCGTGAAGCCGGTTGACTTGTTTGGTTTCATGCGCAGACTCCAGAGGACGGCTGGCAGCTCGTCGAGCCAGCAGCCAGCCGAGCGCTCCAGAGGCTCGATCAACCGAGGCTTGATGCCGGACAGGATGAGGCCGTTTGCTCGCTCCACTTGGCCGTTTGACTGCGGGTGGGCGACGGACGCTAGGTCCAGTCGGATGCCCTGTGTTGCACAGAAACGGGCCAAGGCGCCTTTGGCAAAATTTGTGCCGTTGTTGGTGATGATGCTGTGTGGTATGCCGTACCGAATTGTGATATCGGTGATGAAGGTCACGGCAGTCGGACCGTTCAGTTTCTTAATTGGCTTCACTTCCACCCACTTGGTGAACTTGTCCACTGCGACAAGTAGGTGAGTTAGACCACCTCGTGCTGTCTTGAATGGTCCCACCATGTCCAGACCCCAAATTACGAAAGGCCAGGCGATGGGGATGGTCTTGAGCGCAGAAGCCGGCTGGTGCGGCTTGGAGCTGAACTTCTGACACCCTTTGCATTTTTGGACCAACTCCTTGGCCTCTTCCAAGGCAGTCGGCCAGAAGAAGTCGTGCCGAAAGGCTTTGGCGACGAGTGCTCTTGAAGCCGCATGGTGGCTGCATTCGCCTTGGTGGATGTCTTTGAGAATCGCTTGGCCTTGGTCTGGCTCTACGCAGCGCTGGTAGACACCAGTGACGCTGTGCCTGACCAGCTCTTTGTTGACTATGGTATAGGCTGCCACCTGGCGTTGTACTTGCCGAGCTGAGGTCTCATCAGTTGGTAGCTCTTTGTTCACTAGGAATTTGAGGATGGGCTGGGCCCATGAGGGTGCTGCTATTTCTTCGACTACCAGAACTGTGACTTGGACGAGGGCGGTTGGGCTGGGAGGCGGCGGGTTGGAGTCAACAGCCGCTTGCTGGGTTGATGAAGTCCCTAGGCCGACTGGTGCGGTCCCCGGGCCGAGTTCTGGAATCTTCGAGTCCGCTGCCGCAGTCCCCGGGCCGGGCTCGACTGTGGCGGCTTTGGAGTCGTCCGCCATAGTCCCCGTTCCGACTGCCGGAGCTCTGGAGATGGATCCGCCGTCTTCGGGAGGAGCCGGCACAAAAATGGAGTCTGATTCTGTTGGGGGCTTGACAGACGGCTTGAGGAGGCGTTGAAGGGCGACGCCAGATGGTATTGCTTGGCGGTTAGAGCCGATTCATGCCAAGGCGTCTGCTTGGTCGTTGTCGTTCCTTGGCACGTGGAGGAACTCGCACCCTTCGAAATACCCGCTGAGTTGCTGCACGAGGAAAGGGTAGCTCGCCATGTTTGCGTCTTTCGCGTCCCAGTCGCCAGATGACTGCTGGACCACTAAGTCCGAGTTGCCATAACACAAGATCCGGCGGATGCCAAGTTCTTTGGCAAGACGAAGCCCGTGAATGAGCGCCTCGTATTCGGCAACGTTGTTGGAGGCGGCAAAATGGATTTGCAGTGCATATTTGAGCTTGTCGCCTTTAGGAGAGGTGAGGACGACGCCGGCTCCCAAGCCGGTGCGCATCTTGGAGCCGTCGAAGTGCATCCGCCAATGGGTGGAGTCAGGCGCTGGAGGCAGGTACTGGGTCTCGGCCCAGTCGACGAGGAAGTCGGCCAGTGCTTGTGACTTGATAGCGGTGCGGGGCTGGTAGTAGATGGTGTAAGGAGCCAGCTCTATGGCCCACTTGGCCACTCGACCAGAGGCATCTCGGCTACCGATGATCTCGGCAATTGGGGCCATGCAGACCACCGTGATCGGATGCTCTTGAAAATAAGGCTTTAATTTCTTGGCAGCCAAGTGTACGCCATAGCACATCTTCCGGTAGTGGGGGTAGTTCTGCTTGGAGGTCGACAGTACCTCGCTCAGATAATATACCGGTCTCTGGACAGGCAGCGCCTTGCCTTCCTCCTTGCGCTCCACTACAATGACTGTGCTGACTACTCGGCTGGTGGCGGCGATGAACAGGAGCATAGGCTCCTTGGGAGTCGGAGCCGCCAGGACGGGTGGAGTAGTCAGCATCTTCTTCAACTGGTGAAAAGCTTCGTCCGCCTTATGGTATCCACTGCCACGTCTTCCCCGGCTCCACGTCGTCCCCTTCGTAGACCTCGTCGTCGTCCACCGCCCTAGTGCTCACGGCACAGCGTGGTCAACGTGGTCAAGGAACGACTTCCATCGGAAGATACTATATGTGGAGAGGCTGACAGCTGGGTCCACGGCCGCAGCAAGATGCCTCCTTATTACATGGAAAATAATGATTCCTCCACCTGACAGCAGGGACCCATCGGACAGGCCACCGTATTTCATGAAAAAAACGGTTCCCCCAGACTGCTGGGACCCATCAGCTACATCTTCTGCACACAAGGAAGTGCGTCCATATTAGGGCAAAAAAATGATTCGCCCCTGACTGCTGGGACCCACCAGCTATATCTTCGCATGCAAGGAAGTGCGTGACAGTCGGGACCCACCCGGTTGAAGCATACGTAGCGTTGTCATTCTGGTCACGGGCGTGTACGTACATACTGGTCGATCGGTCTGTCTGCAGGCTGCAGCGATGAACTGTGGCCGTGTAAGGAAGGGCACGTGTGGTAGTAGAGGCGTGCATGTGTGGTGGTAGAGGCGCGCATGTAGCATGAACGCCTACTATAAAATCCCAAAATTCCAATTTTGGAATGTTATATTAAATAAATAGATTTGATTGAATGTTTGATTGTGGTGTGGTTGCTTGTGTGAAATTGAGTGAAATTCGAAACTTTTTGAAAGTTAAATGAGAGGGAATAAAATGACTTTCCCAAAACGTTCACTTTGCTTCCTGATCTCCAAGAATTCAAATTTATTTCATCATAAAACCCTAGAGAGAAAATGACATGACTTCTTCCATTTAAATAAATGAAAAGGGTTTCAAAAAGATTTGAATTTTATTTGGAAATATTTTCCAATTCAGAAACTTTAAGCAACTCAATGATTTCCATGAGAGAAGATAAAATAACTTCTTCAAATCATATGAAATGTGAGTTGGAAGTTTCAAGAATCAAAATTTAAAGTCCCTTTGAAATTATTTTCAATTTGGAGTTATTTGGATTTTATTCAAATTATTTTTATCCAAAAATAAAATATATGGAAATTAGGGTAAAATGATTCCCTACATTAGAAAACTGAAGAGAAACAAATTTGAGTATATTTTGGTATTTTTTTAAAATGATTTTTACTGAAGTTTTATTGCTGCAGTAGCACTGTTTGTTTTATCTAAATTTTTGTGGATTTTATTTGACACTAAAAAAATGTTCAGGTTGTAGAAAATATTTTTCTAAAAATTTGGGTATATTATATGCCTATATAATATATATTTTTATATTTTTTGTTGTTGTTTGTGTCGTCGCTTTAAAAAAATATCTAAAACTCGTCTTGTACCCATCCCGACGTGACAGACCCGGCCGCCCGTTGGGCCCCCGCACTGCCCGCCTGACAGCGGCGCACCCAAACAACACCGCTCGAAGTCGCCCGAAGCTCGGACAGAGTAATCCCGAGCGCTGCGCCAGGCAGACAAACCGTCGGACTGAACCTCGGTTAGCTACAGATGACGTAGTGGTTCCGACAACCGCCAAGCCACACTGCTGCCCCCTCTCGCGCCTCACGCCACTTGCGTGCGTCCCTGGCCTTCTGACCAACCGAGCAAATATAAGATATTCGCCGCGCTCAGTCTGCGGACCCCTATCTCCTCCATCTAGTAGCCGCCGATGCTCCGCATCTTCGCTCGATCAAAGATTCCGATTCGACAAAACCGAGGCCTACCGACGAGCTTTGCCGCGCGGTCGCCGCCTGCACCGTCGCACCCCCTTGCGCAGACCAGACAATAAGAGTGAATATGCAAGCACATCGTACGACCGGAAAACGAGCGCGTGAAGCGCTCGCTAAGAACCCGTAGCAAAAAGAACATTGGCGCTAGAAAGAAGGCTAAGGGCCGACAATTCGTTACAAGCAAAACTAACGAACGAACGAGAATATCGTTAGATTGGAAAACGAGTGAACAGTAAAGCGTCGTCGGATGGTGCTAGGATCGAGGCTAGGGTTACCCTCGCGGCGGCGCGAAACGTCCGACAGTGACGATCGCGGGGCGACGTGCGATGCCGCTTGCCGCAGGGCAGCTGCTCGCTCGGGTGATCCGCTCTCTCCGCCGCCTTTCCCGACGACCAGAGCCACCTCCCCACTCGCAGTCGCCACCGATGTCAGCCTCGCCGGAGTTCGCCGCCGCCGAGGTAAACCCTAGCCTCGATCCTAGATCCGACGACGTTTACTCGTTCACTGTTTTCCTAATCTAACAAACGTTCGTTCGTTAGTTCTTTTTAACGAATTGTTGGCCCGTTAGCTCTTTCTAGCGAACTGTTCGTTTGCTAGGGTTCTGTAGCGAGCGTTCGCTCGTTAGACTTTTCATTTTATTTTATTGCCAGGGACCCGTTTGTGAATAATTTATTCGCAGCTTAGTCCCTCTGTTTCCAACTAGCGCAACTTTTTGCTCGTTAGTCAGAATCCAACGAAACCAACGCCCACTTCTTCGTTATGATCCCCTCTATCTAGTAACACAACTTAAACATATTTTTGAAAGTTTAAATTTTGTTTTCCTGACCAGATGGCCAGGGGCGTAGCTCTCGATCTGCTCTAGATGGCCAAGCGAATTGGCCCGCAGTACGAAGCCACCGAATACGAAGATCTGTCCGGGGAGGAAAACCTCGCCATGGACCGCATTGTTACCAATGATCGAAGGAGCCATCCAGCCTTATGGTGATGGCACAGTGGAACTCTAAATGAAAGCACCAATGTCGGTGTCAAAACCGGCGAATCTCGGGTAGGGGGTCCCGAACTGGGCATCTAAGGCGGATGGTAACATGAGGCAGGGGACACGCTGTTTACCTAGGTTCGGGCCCTCTTGATGGAGGTAATACCCTACGTCCTGCTTGATTGTTCTTGATGATATGAGTATTACAAGAGTTGATCTACCACGAGATCGTAGAGGCTAAACCCTAGAAGCTAGCCTATGGTATGATTGTATGTTGTCCTACGGACTAAACCCGTTTATATAGACACCGGAGGGGGCTAGGGTTACACAGAGTCGGTTACAAGGGAGGAGATCTACATATCCGTATTGCCAAGCTTGCCTTCCACGCCAAGGAAGTCCCATCCGGACACGGGACGAAGTCTTCAATCTTGTATCTTCATAGTCCAACAGTCCGGCCAAAGGATATACTCTGGCTGTCCGGAGACCCCCTAATACAGGACTCCCTCAGTGAGCCCCCCACACCTCCCCACTCCCCCCCACCTGGATCTGAGTAACCGGTAGAATCTCCAGTGGACCGCATCAACAATCTCCCGGACGTCATCCTTGAGGAGATCATCTCGCTTCTCCCAACCAAGGATTGCTACCGCACACAAGTCATCTCAAGTCGGTGGCGCCCTCTAAGGCGCACTGCGCCCCTAAATCTCGACTGTCGTCAGATATCTGTCCTTCCTGAATTTGATCTCCTCAGACCCACCGTTCAACACCTCTGCATCCCGACATGCTACCTGCTGTCCATACCCGGCACGGTGGATGCTTGGCTGACATCCCCTGAATTCGGAAAACTCCAGCAGTTTGAGTTCTACCATTACCACAAAAGTTTCATACCATGAACACGCCAAGAATTCGAGCCCACGCCACCATTGTCCATCTCACAGTTTTCCTCCTCTCTCCACACCGCCACCTTCACCCGGTGCCATCTACCAGACGATCTGGTACAAATGCTTCGACTCCCACTGCTAAAAAAAACTTCCGCTTGTGGTAGTTTATCTGTCAGAGGCCTCACTGCACAGCATCATCCACTCTAGTTGCCCTGCCCTGGAGCGCTTGCTGATTGTTTTGGGAATAGAAATCCCTATCAGTTGTCTCACTATAAAGTCGCCTCACCTTAAAAGCATTGGAATTTGTTTTGAAGGACAACAGCTCATCATCGAAGATGCCCCTTCACTTCAAAGGTTGCTCCTTGATAATTGTTATACACCTTCGCAAATAACTGTCGTCTCTACGCCCAAACTGGAGCCTTGGGTGTAATTCGTGATCCGTTTGATGATCACAACAACTTGGTGTTTTGCTCCACACTTATTCAGGTATCGCATATTATCATCTACACATTTGTAATCATAAGCCGCATTTTTCATTTGTGCACCTAAGTTTTATACCATCTTGGAGTACACTTTGGGTACTAATATTATGTTACACGCTCAATGAAGAGTTCGTCCATGGATAGCCTATCAATGTTGCTGGATTATGTCAAGATCTTATATATCGGAATGTTTAGTTTTGATCTGAACATAATTATTGGCTTGCTGCGATGCTTTCCATCTCTGGAGAATTTATATATAGAGGTGATGATTTCATGCACATTGAAAGCCCATAAATAGATTTGATTGATTGTTCGATTGTGGTGGGGTTGCTTGTGTGAACTTGAGTGAAATTCAAAACTTTTTGAAAGTTAAATGAGAGGGAATAAAATGACTTTCCCGAAACGTTCACTTTGATTTCTGATCTCCAAGAATTCAAATTTATTTCATCACAAAACCCTAGAGAGAAAATGACATGACTTCTTCCATTTAAATAAATGAAAAGGGTTTCAGAAAGATTTGAATTTTATTTGGAAATACTTTCCAATTCAGAAACTTTAAGCAACTCAATTATTTTCATGAGAGAAGATAAAATGATTTCTTCAAATCATATGAAATGTGAGTTGGAAGTTTCAAAGAATCAAAATTTAAAGTCCCTTTGAAATTATTTTCAATTTGGAGTTATTTGGATTTTATTCAAACTATTTTTATCCAAAAATAAAATATATGGAAATTAGGGTAAAATGATTCCCTACATTAGAAAACTGAAGAGAAACAAATTTGAGTTTATTTTGGTATTTTTAAAATGATTTTTACTGAGGTTTTATTGCTGCAGTAGCACTGTTTGTTTTATTTAAATTTTCGTGGATTTATTTGACACTAAAAAAATGTTCAGGTTGTAGAAAATATTTTTCTAAAATTTTTGGTATATTATATGCCTATATAATATAATTTTTTATATTTTCCGTTGTTGTTTGTCTGTGTTTAAAAAAATCAAAACTTCTGGACCGATCGGACCGGGCCGGCCCAGCGAGCCAGCCAGGCCGCGGCCCAGCCTGCCCGACGCGCCCACCCGCTCATCCCCGAGCTCGGGACAGAGTCCCGAGCCACCACGACACCGCCGCTGACCTCGACGGCTGTGTCCGCCCCGGCCTCCTCTGCCCCCTCCCCCATGCCACTGCACCTCCCCTCCTATAAATCCGCCGCCCCAGACCCCCTCTCCTCCTTGCAGCCGCCCGCGCCGCATCTCGCTGCATCCGTCGCCGCCACCGACGAGCTTTGCCGCCGTCGCCGTGCACCGTCCCGCCGCCCCCGACCGACGGCGACGCCACCATCGGACGCGCCGCTCCGCGCCGCACCTCCCCGAGCTCTTCGCCGCCTTTCCCGAGAACCAGAGCCACCTCCCCACTCGCAGTCGCCGCTGATGTCAGCCTCGCCAGAGTTCGCCGCCGCCGAGGTAAACCCTAGCCTCGATCCTAGATCCGACGACGTGTACGCGTTCACTGTTTTCCTAATCTAACGAAAGTTCGTTCGTTAGTTCTTTTTAATGAATTGTTCACCCGTTAGCTATTTCTAGCGAACTATTCGTTTGCTAGGGTTCCGTAGCGAGCGTTCACTCGTTAGACTTTTCATTTTATTTTATTGCCAGGGACCCGTTTGTGAATAATTTATTCGCAGCTTAGTCCCTCTGTTTCCAACTAGTGCAACTTTTTGCTCGTTAGTCAGAATCCAACGAAACCAACGCCCACTTATTCATTATGATCCCCTCTATCCAGTAACACAACTTAAACATATTTTTGAAAGTTTAAATTTTGTTTTCCTGACCTGATGGCCAGGGGCGTAGCTCTCGATCTGCTCCAGATGGCCAAGCGAATTGGCCTGCAGTACGAAGCCACCGAATACGAAGATCTGTCCAGGGAGGAAAACCTCGCCATGGACCACATCGTTAACAATGATCGAAGGAGCCATCCAGCCTTATGGTGATGGCACAGTGGAACTCTCAATGAATGTACCAATGTCGGTGTCAAAACCGGCGAATCTCGGATACGGGGTCCCGAACTGGGCGTCTAAGGCGGATGGTAACACGAGGCAGGGGACACGATGTTTACCTAGGTTCGGGCCCTCTTGATGGAGGTAATACCCTACGTCCTGCTTGATTGTTCTTGATGATATGAGTATTACAAGAGTTGATCTACCACGAGATCGTCGAGGCTAAACCCTAGAAGCTAGCCTATGGTATGATTGTATGTTGTCCTACGGACTAAACCCTCTGGTTTATATAGACACCGGTGGGGGCTAGGGTTACACATAGTCGATTACAAGGGAGGAGATCTACATATCCGTATTGCCAAGCTTGCCTTCCTCACCAAGGAAAGTCCCATCCGGACACGGGACGAAGTCTTCAATCTTGTATCTTCATAGTCCAACAGTCCGGCCAAAGGATATAGTCTGGCTGTCCGGAGACCCCCTAATCCAGGACTCCCTCAGCGAGCCCCCCCCCCCCCCCCCCCCCCCCCCCCCCCCCCCCCCTGAGGAACCGGTAGAATCTCCGGTGGACCGCATCAACAATCTCCCGGACGTCATCCTTGAGGAGATCATCTCGCTTCTCCCCACCAAGGATTGCTACCGCACACAAGTCCTCTCAACTCGGTGGCGCCCTCTATGGCGCACCACGCCCCTCAGTCTCGACTGTCGTCAGATATCTGTCCTTCCTGAATTTGATCTCCTCAGACCCATCGTCTCCTCTCACCAGCAGGGCCCCGTTCAACACCTCTGCATCCCGACATGCTACCTGCTGTCCATACCCGGCACGGTGGATGCTTGGCTGACATCCCCTGAATTCGGAAAACTCCAGCAGTTTGAGTTCTACCATTACCACAAAAGTTTCATACCATGAACACGCCAAGAAATCGTGCCCACGCCACCATTGACCATCTCGCAGTTTTCCTCCTCTCTCCACACCGCCACCTTCGCCCGGTGCCATCTACCAGACGATTTGGTACAAATGCTTCGACTCCCATAGCTGAAAAAACATCCGCTTGTGGTAGTTTATCTGTCGGAGGCCTCACTGCACAACATCATCCACTCTAGTTGCCCTGCCCTGGAGCGCTTGCTGATTGTTTGGGGAATAGAAATCCCTATCGGTTGTCTCACAATAAAGTCGCATCACCTTAAAAGCATTGGAATTTGTTTTGAAGGACAGCAGCTCATCATCGAAGATGCCCCTTCACTTCAAAGGTTGCTCCTTGATAATTGTTATACACCTTCACAAATAACTGTCGTCTCTACGCCCAAACTGGAGCCTTGGGTGTAATTCGTGATCCGTTTGATGATCACAACAACTTGGTGTTTCGCTCCACACTTATTCAGGTATCGCATATTATCATCTACACATTTGTAATCATAAGCTGCATTTTTCATTTGTGCACATAAGTTTTATACCATCTTGGAGTACACTTTGGGTACTAATATTATGTTACATGCTCAATGAAGAGTTCGTCCATGGATAGCCTATCAATGCTGCTGGATTCTGTCAAGATCTTATATATCGGAATGTTTAGTTTTGATCTGAACATAATTATTGGCTTGCTGCGATGCTTTCCATCTCTGGAGAATTTATATATAGAGGTGATGATTTCATGCACATTGAAAGCCTGTATATATTGTACTAGAATTAATCGTTCAGCTATCGCTCTTTTGACATACTCTTTGTTCAGACCTTAACTGTTTTCAATCTTCATGTCTACTTAGGCAGTGCTACCACATGGAAAAAACATATAACCAATTGGTGGCGTAATAAGCACCAGGATTTTCTTAGTTCTCATGAAATTCGTTTGAGGACAATAACGATGGAAGGATATGCATCCAACCATGCAAACAGAAGCTTTGTCACATTCTTCCTGTTGAATGCGAGGTTACTATTATCCATGAGGCTTAAGTTTTATCGCAAGAGATTTTTCACGGACGGACATGTTGGACAGCAAAAAAAGAAGTTTCAGGTGGACAAATGGGCTTCTAAATGTGCTCGTCTTCTATTTACAACAAGTTGTAGTCATCCTGAAATAATTTTTTTTGCACAGGATGTTGATTTTATGGATCAGGCCGATCCATTTGTTTGCGACTGCGAAAAAGAGTGGTTGGGTTAGATGTTATTGCCATGTTCAATCTGGGTTTTGTCTAAAATTTTCATGAACATTAATCCTTGGGCTTTTTGTACCGTTTGTAAGCTTGAGTTGCATGTTCTTGCCCTCGTACTCCCCTCCACCTGCCACTACACTACCACATCTTCCACAGCTGTTGTTCGTTCCCGTCCGAGGCCTCGCCGTCGTTCTCCGCCTTGGTTCGCTCGTTGTGCCTGTCACCGTCTGCCGTTGTCAACATGGTCAACAACCTCCCTGCAAAAAAACATGGTCAACAACCAAGAGGAATCAGGAGATGATTGTACGTGGATAGGCTAATAGTAGGGACCCACCAGGATCATTGCATTACACAAGTAGGTGCCTCGTTATTACAAGCCAAAAAAATACTTCCTCCTAATTCCTCACTGCTAGAAAATCACTTAAATGTCTTAAAAGGTCAAATGACCCCTAAAATTTTCCAAAATTTGACATGACAGTTGTATTAGTACTAAAAAAATTCTCGTTCATTTAAAACACCATCCTTTGCCACTTTACTCCAAATTTGTCTTTCATAGCTAATAAAAAATATGTACAACATCACACACAATTGTTTTCTAGGAACCGTTTGCGATGAAAATATCTGGGTGTATTTAAGTCTCCCTCCTTAAGCTTCGCCGGCTCGTCTGCTCCAGTGCCGGCAACCTCCGAATCCACGAATCCCAATCCCCATTCCTGCACCCCCTTCTTGCAAAGATGACGTCGTGGAAACGCTTCGTGAAGGCCAGTACGATGGCCGCGTCCCCCCCCCCCCGAGTGTCGCCGCCTATGCCAAGAGCACGACCTCCTACGCCGAGAGTGCCGCCGCATCCGCATTGAGTGCGGCCGCTTCCGCCGAGAGGTCATCTGCGATAGCCGTCAGGGCAACTGCGGCAGACGAGATGACTGAAGCTGCTGCTGCGACGGCGGCTGCAAACGCCGAGAGCGCTCGAGCTGCCGTCCGTGCCGCCGATGTCGCCCTGGCCCGGGTCGAGGCCATCCATGCCAAGCTCGAGGATGCACACGCCAAGATATTCCAGTCCACCTCGGACTCCAGCATGCAACCCATGTCTGAAAAGGCGGCGGTGGCCATGGAGCACCTGCTTCCTCATGAGGTCGCCGAGCGGGAGCTGAAGATGTAGGACGCGGCGGAGATTGAGGAGTGCCGGGAGGAGGAGTTTCGCGTGGCCGAGGTCGAGGTAGAGAAGAGCCTGTCCGTCGAGGAATTGGCGGTGGAGTGCCAACGCGAGCTCTGGCGCAACCACTACTATGAGTACTACAACCTTGAGGGCAGTGCCGACGACGAGGACGAGGACGCGGTCAACTTCAGCAAGGGGGCTGTGGAGTCCACCAACGGCGGCATGTCGCCAGGATAAGTCATCGACGTCTCATCTCACACCGGCGATGCATAGGTCGGCGCAGCGGCGGATTTGTTAAAATTACACAACGAGCGGATAACACCAGGGACCCAGCAGCTCGCCCAGTTGATTTTTTAGTTTCAATTACGGAGCTCAACTGCGCGTTGTGCGGGGGCTGTGGCCCGTCTAGCCCACGCTTACGCTTTTATTTAAGCACATGATGAGCCCAGTTGATATCTTTTTTCTTTCTGAAAATGCCTAGCCCGGTTCTTTTTTTTAGAGCACCAAAACCGAGGCCAACTTGCTTTTCTCAGGCCTGCTGGGCAGCAAATCTTTCAAGACGGGGAGGGATGGGTTTAAAGTAGGAAGAAATGGGCTTCTCGAGAAAATGGGCTATAAGTTGTAAGAAATGGGCTGTAAATTTTTAAACCAAAGCCAATCGGCAATTACATTAAAATATCATTTTTTTTTCTGGATTTCTCTACTCTCTACTCTTATAAAAACCAAAGCCAACTAGCAATTACATTAAAAGATCATATTTTCTCCCACAAGATAAACTACTCATACAAATGCATCTTCATGTTCCATGCAACGCACGAGCATCTTGCTAGTTAAGATTTTAAATTTCATTCTTGTTTTTGCAGACAATTGTTTTTTGAATTTCATTTTGATATAATTTTTAAAAATTATTTTTAACGTGACTCGAAATTTCATGATTAAAAGAGTTCGGACCCCACCGAAATATGAAAATTTTCGTTGAATGTTTTAGCAGTGCCTAGAATATATGGTTTGTAATGCTAATAAAAATAATATGGGCTTCAAATATCCTTAAGAATTATTAGCAAATGGGCTGTAAATTATTGAAAATATTGGCTAATGGGTTGTATGTTGTTTTCCACAGATTTGGAGGCTGACTTCTGGGCCTACTAGGTTGACGATGACATTTCCCTAAAAGAAATTTGACGCATACGCAAGGCTTTGTGAACTTAGTCAACACAGAGCAGTGACTGTTGGATGTCCATCCAACGGCCCCCGTGCTTCTTCAGTCACTGATCTTCCTGCTCCAGCCGCCCAAACCAGCGCCGGCGGGACTGCCTACTCCCTTCCCCGTGGCTGGCTGTGCTGCCGCTAGGCCATCCCTCTATACAACCGCACATCCTGTTATTTTCCGGTGACGTCAGCCTCACCCCGCAGCCGACCAATCAGCGTCGTACACCCCTCAGCGTGGGCATCCGCTGCGGTGGCTTCGCCGGCTCCGGGTCGTTCCCTTCCCGGGCCTCGCCCTCATCCACCGCGTTTGTGCTCTCAGCACGGCGAGGTCAACATGGTCAACAAACAACAGCCATCGGAAGAGGCTGACAGTAGGGGTCCACACAAGGAAATGCCTCCTTATTACGTGCAAAATAATGATTCTTCCACCTGACAGTTGGGACCCACCGGAAGGGCCTCTGTATTTCTTGAAAAAAGCTCTCCCCCTACTGTCAGCTCGGAGCCACCAGCTATATCTTCGCACACAAGGAAGTGTCTCCTTATTACGCACAAAAAAATGAATACTACCCCTGCTGGCTGGGACCCACCATTGTGGGAGGCTGACTTGTGGGCCTACTAAGATGACGGGGGCGGAGGGCTTTGTCAACTTAGTCAATATGAACGATTCTAGCTCTAGTGACCGTATGATGTCCATCCAACAGTCGTAGTGCTTCTTCAACCTCTGGTCTTCTCGCTCCAGCCGCCCAAAGAAGCGCCTGTCATGCCGCCTGCTCCTGCCTCCCGTGGCCGGCTATGCTGTCGCGGAGGCCTCACCGCCCCCTACTACTCCCACCGCTGGCCAGGCCATCCCTCCACTCACCCACAACCAGTGTTATTCTGTGGCGACGGCAGCCTCACACGAAAGCCGAACCAGTGAACCCTCGCACTCCTCTCCGCGTGGGCATCCACTGCCACGTCTTCCCTGGCTCCACGTCGTCCCCTTCGTAGACCTCGCCGTCGTCCACCGCCCTAGTGCTCACGGCACAGCGTGGTCAACGTGGTCAAGGAACGACTTCCATCGGAAGAGTACTGTATGTGGAGAGGCTGACAGCTGGGTCCACAGCCGCAGCAAGGAAGTGCCTCCTTATTACACGGAAAATAATGATTCCTCCACCTGACAGCGGGGACCCACCGGACAGGCCATCGTATTTCATAAAAAAATGTTCCCCCCTGACTGCTGGGACCCATCTGCTACATCTTCGCACATAAGGAAGTGCGTCCATATTAGGGCAAAAAAATGATTCGCCGCCCTGCCTGCTGGGACCCACCAGCTATATCTTCGCACGCAAGAAAGTGCCTGACAGTCGGGACCCACTCGGTCGAAGCGTACGTAGCGTTGTCATTCTGGTCACGGACGTGTACGTACATACTGGTCGATCGGTCTGTCTGCAGGCTGCAGCGATGAACTGTGGCCGTGTAAGGAAGGGCACGTGTGGTAGTAGAGGCGTGCACGTGTGGTGGTAGAGGCACGCATGTAGCATGTACGCCTACTATAAAATCCCAAAATTCTAAATTTTGGAATGTTATATTAAATAAATAGATTTGATTGATTGTTTGATTGTGGTGTGGTTTCTTGTGTGAAATTGAGTGAAATTCGAAACTTTTTGAAAGTTAAATGAGAGGGAATAAAATGACTTTCCCAAAACGTTCACTTTGCTTTCTGATCTCCAAGAATTCAAATTTATTTCATCACAAAACCCTAGAGAGAAAATGACATGACTTCTTCCATTTAAATAAATGGAAAGGGTTTCAAAAAGATTTGAATTTTATTTGGAAATATTTTCCAATTCAGAAACTTTAAGCAACTCAATGATTTTCATGAGAGAAGATAAAATGACTTCTTCAAATCATATGAAATGTGAGTTGGAAGTTTCAGAGAATCAAAATTTAAAGTCCCATTGAAATTATTTTCAATTTGGGGTTACTTGGATTTTATTCAAATTATTTTTATCCAAAAATAAAATATATGGAAATTAGGGTAAAATGATTCCCTACATTAGAAAACTGAAGAGAAACAAATTTGAGTTTATTTTGGTATTTTTTAAATGATTTCTACTGAGGTTTTATTGCTGCAGTAGCACTGTTTGTTTTATTTAAATTTTTGTGGATTTTATTTGACACTAAAAAATGTTCAGGTTCTAGAAAATATTTTTCTAAAAATTTGGGTATATTATATGCCTACATAATATATTTTTTGATATTTTTTTGTTGTTTGTCTGTGTTTAAAAAAAATCAAAACTTCTGGACCGACCGGACCGGGCCGGCCCAGCGAGCCAGCCAGGCCGCGGCCCAGCCTGCCCGACGCGCCCACCCACTCGTCCCCGAGCTCGGGACAGAGTCCCGAGCCGCCACGACACCGCTGCTGACCTCGACGGCTGTGTCCACCCCGTCCTCCTCTGCCCCCTCCCCCACGCCACTGCGCCTCCCCTCCTCCTATAAATCCACCGCCCCGGACCCCCTCTCCTCCTTGCAGCCGCCCGCACCGCATCTCGCTGCAACCATCGCCGCCACCGACGAGCTTTGCCGCCGTCGCCGTGCACCGTCCCGCCACCCCCGACCGACGGTGACGCCACCATCGGACGCGCCGCTCCGCGCCGCACCTCCCCGAGCTCTTCGCCGCCTTTCCCGACGACCAGAGCCACCTCCCCACTCGCAGTCGCCACCGATGTCAGCCTCGCCGGAGTTCGCCGCCGCCGAGGTAAACCCTAGCCTCGATCCTAGATCCGACGACGTTTACTCGTTCACTGTTTTCCTAATCTAACAAACGTTCGTTCGTTAGTTCTTTTTAACGAATTGTTGGCCCGTTAGCTCTTTCTAGCGAACTGTTCGTTTGCTAGGGTTCCGTAGCGAGCGTTCGCTTGTTAGACTTTTCATTTTATTTTATTGCCATGGACCCGATTGTGAATAATTTATTCGCAGCTTAGTCCCTATGTTTCCAACTAGCGCAACTTTTTGCTCGTTAGTCAGAATCCAATGAAACCAACGCCCACTTCTTCGTTATGATCCCCTCTATCTAGCAACACAACTTAAACATATTTTTGAAAGTTTAAATTTTGTTGTCAAACAATTTTGAATTCTATCTTCATTTGTTCACAACTTGAGTTTCATAACTCTGTTTTAATTGATTCTTTTTGCAAATTGAAGCTCTTGCCCTAAAATTTCTGATAAGACCAAATCCGCCCAATTTTGGTACTGTTAGAAATTGTTTTCTGCTGAAAGAGTTAATTGCTTGTTTTTGAAGTTTTCTGAAGTCTTTTCTTTGATTGTTTTGCATGAGTGCTTATGTATGCAATTGCTTGCTCACGATAGATTGACCGGAGTGTGACGAGTAGAACTATCAGGAGTTATGAGTTTGAATCATCTTCATCAACTGTACAAGGCAAGTTCACACTTTGATCATACTTTTCATACCAAGTTTTTATGCATTAGTTTCACCCTCAAACATTGCATGACTAGGATTTGATAACATGTCGGTATTTGGGAAGTAGATGATGAGGTAGGAACCTATTGTCTTGTATCAAACCTTGGGAGTTACTACGTTATGCTTTTACTTATACGCTATGCTCGTAGACGTGGATTGGTTTGTGAGATTCATGAAAGATGTGAGAGTTATTTATATCTAAGGGTTAACTTAGGGTGGCTACTTTAATACACATCTGGGTGGATTGGTTGGGGCACCCTGGGGATACCAGTGGTTTGCTCGGACACCTGGGGAATCCAGTGTTGTCCTAGGAGATCCCGGGGTATCCGTGTGATCATCCTATGGTTCGCCACCCAGGCTCAAAGGGATCACAAGATTATTCATGCTAGAAACTTCCATGTGCAGCCACAAGCCATTATGGGCTCTCGCATACATGAGTAAGTTGTGGGAAACCTTTCCATGATGGGCTAGCATATGTAGGGGATTGTAGGTGTACCGGCCTATCTATCGGTTAAGGGGACCTCTTCGGAAAGACTGTGTCTCGATCATCCGTTTCTCAAACATCATGTAGAGCGAGAAATACAATGGAGGAGATCGAATCTTGTGGGGGAAAGTGTGTAATCCTCTGCAGATTGTACAAACTAATCATGATTAGTCGTATCCCCGGTTATGGACATCTTGAGTATCTGGTACTTGAATTATCATGTTGATCTCATCACTCTAAATTAATTTGTTGGGTTGTTAATTACTGTTTAATTGGGATTGAGACGGGGTTACCATTCTCAATGTTTTCAACAAATTTTGTAGTTAAATCAAATATATTCCTTTGTTGTAGGGAAAAATTAGCTTTATGCAAAATTTAAACTTAGAGCCTCCACCAGCCAAATATGCATGTAGTGATAGCCATTATTTAGCATTGCTCTGCAGTGTGAAATTGCCAGTACATTCAATGTACTGACCTACATGGCTGCAACGTATCATGTTGTAGGAATCCTATGACGAGTAAGTGACGCGTTAGGGTTACGATGTCTACACTCAACTTTACCATTGGTGTTGATGGGAATCCACAACCTTGTTGTTACTTCCGCTATATGGATTGAGGTAATAGTATTTACGTTACTTTATACATGTGATTTACCTCTGTTATAAATCCTCGAGTATTGTATGTGTTAGCATACTGATACGTCTCCAACGTATCTATAATTTTTGATTGCTCCATGCTATATTATCTACTGTTTTGGACATTATTGGGCTTTACTATCCACTTTTATATTATTTTTGGGACTAACCTATTAACCGGAGGCCCAGCCCAGAATTGCTGTTTTTTGCCTGTTTTAGGGTTTCGAAGAAAAGGAATATCAAACGGAGTCCAAACGGAATGAAACCTTCGGGAACGTGATTTTCTCATCGAATCAACTCAGGAGACTTGGACCCTACGTCAAGCCACGTAATAGGAGGCCACGAGGTAGGGGGGCGCGCCTACCCCCCCCCCCCCAAGGCGCGCCCTCCACCCTCGTGGGCCCCCTGTTGCTCCATCGACATACTTCTTCCTCCTATATATACCCATGTACCCCAAAACGATCAGAGACGGAGCCAAAACCCTAATTCCACCGCCGTAACTTTCTGTATCCATGAGATCCCATCTTGGGGCCTGTTTCGGAGCTCAGGGGCATCGATCACGGAGGGCTTCTACATCAACACCATAGCCCCTCCGATGAAGTGAGAGTAGTTTACCTCAGACCTACGGGTCCATAGTTAGTAGCTAGATGGCTTCTTCTCTCTTTTTGGATCTCAATACAATGTTCTCCCCCTCTCTTGTGGAGATCTATTCGATGTGATCTTCTTTTTGCGGTGTGTTTGTTGAGATCGATGAATTGTGGGTTTATGATCAAGTCTATCTATGAATAATATTTGAATCTTCTCTGAATTCTTTTATGTATGATTGGTTATCTTTGCAAGTCTCTTCGAATTATCAGTTTGGTTTGGCCTACTAGATTGATCTTTCTTGCAATGGGAGAAGTGCTTAGCTTTGGGTTCAATCTTGCGGTGTCCTTTCCCGGTAACAGTAAGGGCAGCAAGGCACGTATTGTATTGTTGCCATCGAGGATAACAAGATGGGGTTTTCTTAATATTGCATGACTCTATCCCTCTACATCATGTCATCTTGCTTAAGGTGTTACTCTGTTTTTAACTTAATACTCTAGATGCATGCTGGATAGCGGTCGATGAGTAGAGTAATAGTAGTAGATGCAGGCAGGAGTCGGTCTACTTGTCTCGGACGTGATGCCTATATACATGATCATACCTAGATATTCTCATAACCATTCTCAATTCTGTCAATTTCTCAACACTAATTTGTTCACCCACCGTAGAATACTTATGCTCTAGAGAGAAGCCACTGGTGAAACCTATGGCCCCCGGGTCTATCTTTATCATATTGATCTCCTACTACTTAGTTATTTACTTTGCTATTTACTTCGCCTTTATTTTACTTTGCATCTTTATCATAAAAATACCAAAAATATTATATTATCATATCTATCAGATCTCACTCTTGTAAGTGCCCTATAGGGATTGACAACCCCTATTTGCGTTGGTTGCGAGGATTTATTTGTTCTGTGCAGGTGCGAGGGACTCGCGCGTAGCCTCCTACTGGATTGATACCTTGGTTCTCAAAAACCAAGGGAAATACTTACGCTACTTTGCTGCATCATCCCTTCCTTTTCGGGGAAAACCAACGCACTGCTAAAAGAGGTAGCAAGAAGGATTTCTGGCGCCGTTGCCGGGGAGGTCTACGCAAAATTCAACATACCAAGTACCCATCACATACCCTTATCTCCTTCATTACATTATTTGCCATTTTCCTCTCGTTTTCCTCTCCCCCACTTCACCCTTGCCGTTTTATTTGCCCTCTCTCTCTATCCTCCCTCTATTTGCCTCTTTTGCCTGCTTGTTTTTTGTTTGCTTGTGTGTTAGTTTGTTTGCTTGTCACGATGGCTCAAGATAATACTAAATTGTGTGAATTCACCAACACCAACAACAATGATTTTATTAGAACTCCGATTGCTCCTCTTACCGATGCTGAATCTTGTGAAACTAATGCTGCTTTGCTGAATCTTGTTATGAAAGATCCGTTCTCCGGCCTTCCTAGTGAAGATGCCGCTGCCCATTTAAATAGCTTCGTTGATTTGTGTGACATGCAAAATAAGAAAGATGTGGATAATGATATTGTTAAATTGAAGCTATTTCCTTTTTCTCTTAGAGATCGTGCTAAAGCTTGGTTTTCTTCTTTGCCTAAAAATAGTATTGATTCATGGAACAAGTGCAAAGATGCTTTTATGTCTAAGTATTTTCCTCCCGCTAAGATCATCTCTCTTAGAAATGATATTATGAACTTTAAGCAACTTGATCATGAACATGTTGCACAAGCTTGGGAGAGAATGAAATTAATGGTACGTAATTGCCCTACTCATGGTTTAAATTTATGGATGATTATACAAAAAATTTATGCTGGATTGAATTTTGCTTCTAGAAATATTTTAGATTCGTCTGTGGGAGGCACTTTTATGGAAATCACTTTAGGAGAAGCTACTAATCTCCTAGATAATATTATGGTTAATTATTCTCAATGGCATACTGAAAGATCTACTAATAAAAAGGTGCATGCGATAGAAGAAATTAATGTTTTGAGTGGAAAGATGGATGAACTTATGAAATTATTTGCTAATAAGAGTGTTTCTTCTGATCCTAATGATATGCCCTTGTATACTTTGATTGAGAATAATAATGAATCTATGGATGTGAATTTTGTTGGTAGGAACAATTTTGGTAATAACGTGTATAGAGGAATTCAACCCTAGGCCTTATCCTAGTAATCCATCTAATAATTATGGTAATTCCTACAACAATTCTTATGGAAATTATAATAAGATGCCCTCTGATTTTGAATCTAATATTAAAGAATTTATTACTTCGCAAAAGAATTTAATGCTATGATTGAAGAAAAATTGCTTAAGATTGATGATATGGCTAGGAACGTTGATAGAATTGCTCTTGATGTTGATTCTTTGAAACTTAGATCTATTCCACCTAAGCATGATATCAATGAGTCTCTCAAAGCCATGAGAATTTCCATTGATGAATGCAAAGAAAGAACCGCTAGGATGCGTGCTAAGAAAGATGCCTTTATAAAAGCGTGTTCTTCTAGTTCCTATGAAAATAATGATGAAGATCTAAAAGTTATTGATGTGTCCCCTATTAAATCTTTTTTTTGCAATATGAATCTTGATAATGATGGAACTGAATATGATCCACCTTTACCTAGAAGGCGTTCCAAGAATTCTGAATCTTTTGATCTTGATGCTAAATTTGATAAAAGTGGGATTGAAGAAATTAAAACCCTAGATGTTGCTAAACCCACTATTATGGATTTCAAGGAATTTAACTATGAAAATTGATCTTTGATTGATTGTATTTCCTTGTTGCAATCCGTGCTAAATTCTCCTCACGCTTATAGTCAAAATAAAGCATTTACTAAACATATCGTTGATGCCTTGATGCAATCTTATGAAGAAAAACTCGAATTGGAAGTTTCTATCCCTAGAAAACTTTATGGTGAGTGGGAACCAACTATTAAAATTAAAATTAAAGATCATGAATGCTATGCTTTATGTGATTTGGGTGCTAGTGTTTCCACGATTCCAAAGACTTTGTGTGATTTGTTAGGTTTCCGTGATTTTGATGATTGCTCTCTAAACTTGCACCTTGCGGATTCCACTATTAAGAAACCTATGGGAAGAATTAATGGTGTTCTTATTGTTGCAAATAGGAATTATGTGCCCATAGATTTTATCGTTCTTGACATAGATTACAATCCTTCATGTCCTATTATTCTTGGTAGACCTTTCCTTAGAACGATTGGTGCAATTATTGATATGAAGGAAGGAAATGTTAGATTCCAATTTCCATTAAGGAAAGGCATGGAACACTTTCCTAGAAAGAAAATTAAATTACCTTATGAATCTATTATTAGAGCCACTTATGGATTGCCTACCAAAGATGGCAATACCTAGATCTATTCTTGCTTGTTATGCCTAGCTAGGGGCGTTAAACGATAGCACTTGTTGGGAGGCAACCCAATTTTATTTTTATTCCTTGCTTTTTGCTACTGTTTAGGAATAAATAAATTATCTAGCCTCTGTTTTGTTTGTGTTTTTTGTGTTTAATTATTGTTTGTGCCAAGTAGAACCGTTGGGAAGACTTGGGGAAAGTCTTGTTGAACTTGCTGTAAAAAACAGAAACTTTAGCGGTCACGAGAACTGCTGTAATTTTTATTTGGAAAGTGCTATTTAGTTAATTCTTTTTGCAGATTATTAATAGATAAATTCCTTCCAGCAATTTATTTTAGAATTTTTGGGGTTCCAGATCTTGCGCTAGCTACAAATTACTACAGATTGTTCTGTTTTTGACAGATTCTGTTTTTCGTGTGTTGTTTGCTTATTTTGATGAATGTATGGCTAGTAAAATAGTTTATAAACCATAGAGAAGTTGGAATACAGTAGGCATAAAACCCATATAAATAGATAATGATTTCATTACAGTACCTTGAAGTGGTCTTTTGTTTTCTTTCGCTTACGGAGCTCACGAGATTTTCTACTTTAAGTTTTGTGTTGTGAAGTTTTCAAGTTTTGGGTAAAGATTTGATGGATTATGGAACAAGGAGTGGCAAGAGCCTAATCTTGGGGATGCACATGGCACCCCCAAGATAATCTAAGGACACCTAAAAGCCAAATCTTGGGGATGCCCCGAAAGGCATCCCCTCTTTCGTCTACTTCTGTCGGTAACTTTACTTGGAGCTATATTTTTATTTGCCACATGATATGTGTTTTGCTTGCAGCGTCTTGTATTATTTGAGTCTTTGCTTGTTAGTTTACCACAATCATCATTGCTGTACACACCTTTTGAGAGAGACATACATGATTTGGAATTTGTTAGAATACTCTATGTGCTTCGCTTATATCTTTTGAGTTATATAATTTTGCTCTAGTGCTTCACTTATATCTTTTAGAGCACGGTGGTGGATTTGTCTTATAGAAACTATTGATCTCTCATGCTTCACTTAGATTATTTTGAGAGTCTTAATAGCATGGTAATTTGCTTAAAATCCTAATATGCTTGGTATGCAAGATTAATAATAAACTTTCTTATGAGTGTGTTGAATACAAAGAGAAGTTTGATGCTTGATGATTGTTTTGAGACATGGAGGTAATAAATCAAAGTCGTGCTACTTGAGTAGTTGTGAAATTGATAAATACTTGTGTTGAGGTTTGCAAGTCCCGTAGCATGCACGTATGGTAAACGTTATGCAACAAATTTGAAACATGAGGTGTTATTTGATTGTCTTCCTTATGAGTGGTGGTCGGGGACGAGTGATGGTCTTTTCCTACCAATCTATCCCCATAGGAGCATGCGCGTAGTACCGAGGTTTTTGATGACTTGTAGATTTTTTCAATAAGTATGTGAGTTCTTTATGACTAATGTTGAGTCCATGGATTATACGCACTCTCACCCTTCCATCCTTGCTAGCCTCTTCGGTACCGTGCATTGCCCCTTTCTCACATTGAGAGTTGGCGCAAACTTCGGCGGTGCATCCAAACCCCGTGATATGATACGCTCGTACACACATAAACCTCCTTATGTCTTACTCAAAACAGCCACCATACCTACCTATTATGGCATTTCCATAGCCATTTCGAGATATATTGCCATGCAACTTTCCATCATTCCGTTCATCATGACACATTCATCATTGTCATATTGATTAGCATGGTCATGTAGTTGACATAGTATTGTGGCAAAGCTACCGTTCATAATTCTTTCATACATGTCACTCTTGGTCCATTGCATATCCCGGTACACCGCCGGAGGCATTCATATAGAGTCATCTTTGTTCTAGTATCGAGTTGTAATCATTGAGTTGTAAATAAATAGAAGTGTGATGATCATCATTTTTTAGAGCATTGTCCCAAGTGAGGAATAAATAAATAAATAAGATAAGGCCCAAAAAAAAGAGAAGGCCCAAAAAAAGAGAGAAAGGCCATAAAAAAGAAAAGACCCGAAGAAAAAAATAAAATGAGAGAAAAAGAGAGTAGGGACAATGTTACTATCCTTTGCCACACTTGTGCTTCAAAGTAGCACCATGATCTTCATAGTAGAGAGTCTCTCATGTTATCACTTTCATATACTAGTGGGAATCTTTCATTATAGAACTTGGCTTGTATATTCCAACAATGGGCCTCCTCAAGTGCCCTAGGTCTTCGTGATCAAGCAAGTTGGATGCACACCCACTAGTTTCTTTTGTTGAGCTTTCATACATTTATAGCTCTAGTGCATCTGTTGCATGGCAATTCCTACTCCTTGCATTAACATCAATCGGTGGGTATCTCCATAGCCCATTGATTAGCCTCGTTGATGTGAGACTTTCTCCTTTTTTTGTCTTCTCCACATAAACCCCTCATTATATTCTATTCCACCTATAGTGCTATGTCCATGGCTCGCGCTCATATATTGCGTGAAAGTTTATAGGTTTGATATTACTAAAGTATGAAACAATTGCTTGGCTTGTCATCGGGGTTGTGCATGATGATACCACTCTTGTGTGACGAAAATGAAACATGACTAAACCATATGATTTTGTAGGGATGAACTTTCTTTGGCCATGTTATTTTGAGAAGACATAATTGCTTAGATAGTATGCTTGAAGTATTATCATTTTTATGTCAATATGAACTTTTGTCTTGAATCTTTCGGATCTGAATATTCATACCACAATTAAGAAGAATTACATTAAAATTATGCCAAGTAGCACTCCGCATCAAAAATTCTGTTTTTATCATTTACCTACTCGAGGATGAGCAGGAATTAAGCTTGGGGATGCTTGATACGTCTCCAACGTATCTATAATTTTTGATTGCTCCATGCTATATTATCTACTGTTTTGGACATTATTGGGCTTTATTATCCAGTTTTATATTATTTTTGGGACTAACATATTAACTGGAGGCCCAACCCAGAATTGATGTTTTTCCTGTTTTAGTGTTTCAAAGAAAAGGACTATCAAACGGAGTCCAAACGGAATGAAACCTTCGGGAACGTGATTTTCTCATCGAATACAACTCAGGAGACTAGGACCCTACGTCAAGCCACGTAACAGGAGGCCACGAGGTAGGGGGCGCACCTGCCCCCACAGGCGCGCCGTCCACCCTCGTGGGCCCCTTGTTGCTCCACCGACGTACTTCTTCCTCCTATATATACCCACGTACCCCCAAACGATCAGAGATGGAGCCAAAACCCTAATTCCACCACTGTAACTTTCTGTATCCATGAGATCCCATCTTGGGGCCTGTTTCGGAGCTCCGCCGGAGGGGGCATCAATCACGGAGGGCTTCTACATCAACACCATAGCCCCTCCGATGAAGTGTGAGTAGTTTACCTCAGACCTACGGGTCCATAGTTAGTAGCTAGATGGCTTCTTCTCTCTTTTTGGATCTCAATACAATGTTCTCCCCTCTCTTGTGGAGATCTATTCGATGTAATCTTCTTTTTGCTGTGTGTTTGTTGAGACCGATGAATTGTGGATTTATGATCAAGTCTATCTATGAATAATATTTGAATCTTCTCTGAATTCTTTTATGTATGATTCGTTATCTTTGCAACTCTTCGAATTATCAGTTTAGTTTGGCCTACTAGACTGATCTTTATTGCAATGGGAGAAGTGCTTAGCTTTGGGTTCAATCTTGCGGTGTCCTTTCCCGGTGACAGTAAGGGCAGCAAGGCACGTATTGTATTGTTGCCATCGAGGATAACAAGATGGGGTTTTCTTCTTATTGCATGAGTCTATCCCTCTACATCATGTCATCTTGCTTAAGGCGTTACTCTGTTTTTAACTTAATACTCTAGATGCATGCTGGATAGCGGTCGATGAGTGGAGTAATAGTAGTAGATGCAGGCAGGAGTCGGTCTAATTGTCTTGGACGTGATGCCTATATACATGATCATACCTAGATATTCTCATAACTATGCTCAATTTTGTGAATTGCTCAACAGTAATTTGTTCACCCACCGTAGAATACTTATGCTCTCGAGAGAAGCCACTAGTGAAACCTATGGCCCCCGGGTCTATCTTTATCATATTGATCTCCTACTACTTAGTAATTTACTTTGCTATTTACTTTGCCTTTATTTTACTTTGCATCTTTATCATAAAAATACCAAAAATATTATCTTATCATATCTATCAGATCTCACTCTCATAAGTGGCCCTATAGGGATTGACAACCCCTATTTGCGTTGGTTGCGAGGATTTATTTGTTTTGTGCAGGTGTGAGGGACTCGCACGTAGCCTCCTACTGGATTGATACCTTGGTTCTCAAAAACTAAGGGAAATACTTACGCTACTTTGCTGCATCATCCATTCCTCTTCGGGGAAAACCAACGCAGTGCTAAAAGAGGTAGCACATACCGATCCAGGGATGACACTTAAGGACAGAGACTTGATCCATTCGGGTCGGGTCGCTACAAGATGGTATCAGAGCACATGTTGACTGTAGGACGTGACCCTAGAAACTGGCAAGCCCATAGGAAAGATTTTCTCTAAAATTTTATTTTCAAAAGAATCATTTACCTCTCTTATGAACTTATTCAAATATTCCCTTTTAGTTAGACTATACCTCCCTTTCCCCTTTGACCACACGAAGATTCGACTGATGAGACCACTCCAAGTAGTACAAGATATCAGACAACGAAGACCACTTCGGAATGAAGAGGATTTTACCATGCATTATAACAATGGATACTACAACCGTTGAAGACTCCGAAGACTAGGAGAATTTGAAGGCTCTGAAGAATTTCCATAGTGGTATGACCTAGGAAAGTTACCCGTATGGAATTAGTCAGACTATTGAAACTGCCAATACCCAAGATCAAGGTGTGTCGGAGAAAGACTGGAACATGGAGAGTTAAAACTCAATTTTTTTGTCAAGAAAACCAAAAGGCAGGAGATATCAACTATGGAATGACAGCTCATGGCAAAGACATGGGCATAAGCACGGCTATCCATGATGTTATCGCCCGCTCCTGCTATTGTCACTGAGCTGAGTTAAGCATGCATTTCTTCAGAAGGATTGGATGGTAGAAGGATGATGGAGCATTTGTCAGCAAAAGATGAAGTTTTAACCTTAGCTGGTGTATCGCTAGGATCTGGAGTATTACATCAAGAATTTGATGGACCTCTAGGAAGTCGTATTTGACAAGGAAGCATTTCGTGAAAACTCAGGACCCAGAAGCTGAAAGTAGCCAAGCTGGTGGAGCAAAACCTTGAGACACTGGAGATTCATCAGTAACTGAAGGACAGTAGGACCAAGGTTCATGCCAAGGATGTTGAAACACAGAAGTTTGGAATGCAACTCCAGAATATTAAAGGACGTCACCAGAAACTTTTTGTCAACAGAGAGGATCTGGCAAAAGAACTTGAGAAGGACAAACACGATCGGAAGAGGCCATCTGAGACATGCACAAGACTTGAAGAGTTTGGCGACTTTGAATATTTATTTGACCTTTAGAAGACCAAACCCCTGTTATATAGCTATGTTAGATGCGGCGATTGTGAGCTGTCATTTGTTTGATGTTTTCCCGACAGCCACAAAATAAAATCTATCTCTTCAAAACTATTGTTTGCATTGTGTGTATCCCTCTCTATCTCTCTTATCTCACCCCAAACCCTGGACTCAATAGAGGATGAATGGAGATGAACTCACATTTCTGAGACCGATAAGTCAATTGGAGACGGGCCGATGGATTCAGAACATGGAGGATCACGTGAAGAATAACACTATAGCCGGAAAGGATATGACCCTGCATGCTCTTCAGTACTTTCAAAGAGGTGATGCTACTTGGTGGAGGATGTACCAAACCATCAATGGATGGCAAGGAGTAACCACTTGCAAGGAATTTAAGTGGACTCTGAAAAAGTCTCGTCTTGTGTCCTAGAAATTGAAGCCTTATGGAAATGACATGAAGAAGCCTTGTGCATGCAAGCTCTGTGGAGAAATAGGACACAACCCTAAGGAACACAGGGATGAATGCCCTCATTGTTAAGAAAGTCACCCAGAGGAAGAATGCCCCACTAGGCAGGTAACTTGTTTCTTGTGTGAAGGGACTACCCACTACCCTGCTCAGTGTCACATTTACCCCCATGGTGCAAAGAACCATACAACAGAAGAAAGAAGCAATTAAAGGAGCCCTCATGGAAATTTTAGAAGAACCTGTGATGAAGTAAGAGGTGGAGCACACACCCAAAGAAGACCCAATTAAACCCTACACCAAGTAATGCTATTCATGTGGAGAAGAAGGACACATCTCCCAAAATTGTCTGAATGGGGACCTAGTAAAATTCCCAACGGAGGAAGTAGAGTATGACCCACGGGAAATAGAAGCCCTGTTTGGAACGGAAAAGTCCAGGAAGAGAAATAGATTGGACTCCAGGAAGGACCTGAGTCATATCAACTATTTCAGGTGCAAGGAATCAGGGCACTACTTCAGCGGTTGCCCAAAAAGGAAGCCGAGGACCCAAGGAGGCTATGTAATTACAAGGAAACCACGAGACTTGTCAGAAGTAATATGTTTTCACTGTAACGAAGCAGGGCACTTTGCCAGAGATTGTCCCAATGAGGATATTAGTGTTAAATAGTGGAGTCTGTGAGAAATATAGTAGTAGTGGGAACATTTCTTTTATATTGAGGTGTTGAGTTGATGCATGTAATGGAAATGCAGGAGATTGTAAGAATATGAGAATCAATAAAGTTAGCATCGTTGGTACTGATTTGGATGCTTATGAGTTGTTACTCTATGAAGAAAGACTTTGACCATTTTTCGAGGATATGAGAAATATGGTCTATGGATAAATTGTGCATTTCAAGGGTGGTAGTACCCTGTGAGGACACTTGACCCCTGGAAATGAAAATGGCATTCCATGGAGTGGACTTCGGACAAAATAAGTACGAGTTTTGTCTCGATATGTGGGGATATCCCAAGAGTATGAAGGGATGAAGTACTATTGGATATAAAGGAGGTATAATGTTGGTAATATGGAGCAATTGTAACTCCATGATGAGTCTGAGTAATCACATCTTAGTTTGGTATCAATAGAAGGAAGAGAGACAGTATAATTGGATGGAATTAAGAATGCTAGGAAGCTGGATGTTGGAATAACGAGTAGTTGCCCCGACGATGAGTTCAAGGTTTACAAGTGATCTGATGGGCCATAACCCACAGGCTTCAGGACCTACCAAGAAGCAAGCACACTCTTGCTGAAGGAAAAACCCTGGAAGAAGTTATGACTTTACCAACAGACAATCTTATAGGAGTAACGCAAAACCTAAGAGTCGTGAAGGAATGATAGATGTTTGGTTTGGCTAGCAGAATCAATGGATTTATCTGAACTTAGTTCGTCGACAAGAGAAATTCTGCAATGCTTGTGAGGATGACCGAGTGTTAGAATGCGAGATTCGCTAAACCATATACAAGGTAATGATTTGGGTGCGGGGTGGATTGATCACCATACCGACTTACTCTTATTATTCGCCTTGCTATATGAGATGGTAAATCTGAGTGACTTACCCATAGTAGAGCGACGACGATCAAAACCTTGTTTGAACCTTAGAATGGTATGACAATTTTCCCTTGTATAAGGCAGTTGTTGTCAACCGTAGGCCATACGGCGAAAATGAAGCCCAGACCCATTTCCTGCAGGAGAAACCATAAATTGTTGACCACCATGAGATATTGATAGTTGTTTAGTATTGGCGCCAGACCCGTCAGCTAAGAAGAACAAGTCTCGGAAGAACCTTACCAAGATGAAAGGACACAAGAATTTAGGAAAAGGTTAAGCCACTACCGGAAGAGCCCCGAGAAGGAATTATCCTAAAGATCTGACAAGATCGACACTGCCAACAATGAGGACGGAGTATATGAGTTTGGATGCAACTGTAACAATGCTTCTAAGGGTGGTAGCACCCGAGACCCCGGAGACGATCGAGGGATTTTGAGAAGACCCCAAACCTAACCTATTTCTTGCTAGCCTCTCTGAATCTCGAGGACGAGATTCATTTTAAGGGTGGTAGGTTAGTAACATCCCAAAATTCTAAATTTTGGAATGTAATATTAAATAAATAGATTTGATTGATTGTTTGATTGTGGTGTGGTTGCTTGTGTGAAATTGAGTGCAATTCGAAACTTTTTGAAAGTTAAATGAGAGGGAATAAAATGACTTCCCAAAACTTTCACTTTGCTTTTTGATCTCCAAGAATTCAAATTTATTTCATCACAAAACCCTAGAGAGAAAATGACATGACTTCTTCCATTTAAATAAATGAAAAGGGTTTCGAATAGATTTGAATTTTATTTAAATATTTTCTAATTCAGAAACTTTAAGAAACTCAATGATTTTCATGAGAGAAGATAAAATGACTTCTTCAAATCATATGAAATATGAGTTGGAAGTTTAAAAGAATCAAAATTTAAAGTCCCTTTGAAATTATTTTCAATTTGGATTCTATTCAAATTATTTTTCTCCAAAAATAAAATATAAGGAAATTAGGGTAAAATGATTCCCTACATTAGAAAATTGGAGAGAAATAAATTTGAATTTATTTTGGTATTTTTAAAATGATTTTTTATTGAGGTTTTATTGCTGCAGTAGCACTGTTTGTTTGTTTTAATTTTTGTGGATTTTATTTGACGCTAAAAAAATGTTCAGGTTGTAGAAAATCTTTTTCTGAAAATTTGGATATATTACATACCTATATAATAAAAAATTGTTGTTTGTCTGTGTTTAAAAAAAACTTCTGGACCGACCGGACCGGGCCGGCCTAGCCAGCCAGCCAGGCCGCGGCCCAGCCGGCCCGACACGCCCACCCGCTCGTCCCCAAGCTTGGGACAGAGTCCCGAGCTGCCACGACGCCGCCGCCGACCTCGACGGCCGTATCCGCCCTGGCCTCCTCTGCCCCCTCCCCCACGCCACCGCACCTCCCCTCCTCCTATAAATCCGCCGCCCCGAACCCCCTCTCCTCCTCGCAGCCGCATCTCGCTGCAACCGCCGCCGCCGACGACGAGCTTTGCCGCCGTCGCCCTGCACTGTCCCGCCGCCCTCGACCAACAGCGACGCCACCATCGGACGCGCCGCTCCGCGCCGCACCTCCCCGAGCTCTTCGCCGCCTTTCCCGACAACCGGAGCCACCTGCCCGCTCACAGACGCCGTTGTCAGCCTCGCCGGAGTTCGCCGCCGCCGCGGTAAACCCTAGCCTCGATCCCGTCCGTCGGATCGAGATCTGACGACGTTTACGCGTTCACTGTTTTCCTAATCTAACGAACGTTTGTTCGTTAGTTCTTTTTAACGAACTGTTCGTCCGCTAGCTCTTTCTAGCGAACTGTTCGTTTGTTAGGGTTCCGTAGCGAACGTTCACTCGTTAGACTTTTCATTTTATTTTATTGCCAGGGACCCGTTTGTGAATAATTTTTTCGCAGATTAGTCCCTCTGTTTCCAACTAGCACAAGTTTTTGCTCGTTAGTCAGAATCCAATGAAACCAACGCCCACTTCTTCGTTATGATCCCCTCTATTGAGTAAAACAACTTGTGACGCCCCCAATTCAATCGTACACTAATCATACACGCAAAGTGTACGATCAAGATCAGGGACTCACGGGAAGATATCACAACACAACTCTACAAATAAAAAATAAGTCATGCAAGCATCATATTACAAGCTCGGGGCCTCGAGGGCTTGAATACAAGAGCTCGATCATAGACGAGTCAGCGAAAGCAACAATATCTGAGTACAGACATAAGTTAAACAAGTTTGCCTTAAGAAGGCTAGCACAAACTGGGATACAGATTGAAAGAGGCGCAGGCCTCCTGCCTGGGATCCTCCTAAACTACTCCTGGTCGTCGTCAGCGGGCTGCACGTAGTAGTAGGAACCTCCCGAGTAGTAGTAGTAGTAGTCATCATCGACAGTGGCGTCCGGCTCCTGGACTCCATCGTCTGGTCCCACCAAACGGGTATAGAAAGGGGGAAAAGAGGGAGCAAAGCAACCGTGAGTACTCATCCAAAGTACTCGCAAGCAAGGAGCTACACTACAAATGTATGCATTGGGATCAAATGGAATAAAGGTATCATATGTGGACTGAACTGCAGAATGCCGGAATAAGAGGGGATAGCTAGTCCTATCGAAGACTACGCTTCTGGCCACCTCCATCTTGCAGCATGTAAAAGAGAGTAGATGGTAAGTTCACCAAGTAGCATCGTGTAGCATAATCCTACCCGGCGATCCTCCCCTAGTCGCCCTGTTAGAGAGCGATCACCGGGTTGTATCTGACACTTGGAAGGGTGTGTTTTATTAAGTAACCAGTTCTAATTGTCATAAGGTCAAGGTACAACTCCAAGTCGTCATGTTACCGAAGATCACGGCTATTCGAATAGATTAACTTCCCTACAGGGGTGCACCACATTTCCCAACACGCTCGATCCCCTTTGTCCGGACACACTTTCCTGGGTCATGACCGGCCTCGGAAGATCAACACGTCGCAGCCCTACCTAGGCACAACAGAGAGGTCAGCAAGCCGGTCTAAATCCTATGGCGCAGGGGTCTGGGCCCATCGCCCATTGCACACCTGCACATTGCGAACGCCGCCGGCGAGCAGACCTAGCCTCCCTTATACAAGAGCAGGCGTTCCAGTCCAACTCGGCGCGCGCCGCTCACTCGCTGACGTCACGAAGGCTTCAGCTGATACCACGATGTCAAGTGCCCATAATTGTTCCTGCGTAGTTGGTTAGTGCGTATAGGCCAGTAGCCAGACTCATATCAAATACCAAGATCTCGTTAAGCGTGTTATTTTGAAATAACCACGGACGCTGACCAGGGCCAGGCCCACCTCTCTCCTAGGTGGTCTCAACCTACCATGTCGCTCTGCCACAAAGATCCACTCAGAGGGCCGTCGGGACAAACGTCCTTTCGGACCCAATCCATGAATCACTCGCGGGTACTCTTCGAGCCGACCCGTCTTTAGTCACCACAAGTATCATATATGATGTATAAGTATATACCCGTGATCACCTCCCGAGTGATCACGACCCGGTACTATAGCATGGCAGACTGACAAGAATGTAGGGCCATTGATGATAAACTAGCATCATATACTAAGCATTTAGGATTGCAGGTAAGGTATCAACAGCTGGAGCAACAATGACAGGCTATGCATCAGAATAGGATTAACGGAAAGCAGTAACATGCTACACTACTTTAATGCAAGCAGTATAGAGAAGAGTAGGCGATATCTGGTGATCAAGGGGGGGCGTGCCTGGTTGCTCTGGCAAGAGAGAGGGGTCGTCGACACCGTAGTCGTACTGGGTAGCAACGGCGTCGGTCTCGGTGTCTAGCGAGAGAAGAGGGGGGAGAAACATTAAATATTAAGCAAACAGATGCATAGCGATGCATGACATGACAAGTAGCGGTGCTAGGGGTGCCCTAATGCGGTAAGAGGTGGTACCGGTGAAGGGAGGAAACATCCGGGATAATATCCCTAGTGTTTCGCGTTTTCGGACAGATGAACCAGAGGGGGAAAGTTGCGTGTTCACTATGCTAGGGATGCGTGGCGGATGAACGGGCTGCGTATTCGGATTCGTCTCGTCATTCTGAGCAACTTTCATGTACAAAGTTTTTTCATCCGAGCTACGGTTTAATTTATATTAATTTTAAAATAATTAAATCATTTTTAGGATTTATTTAATTATTTTAATTTAACATTATCCAGAATAGTGTTTGCTGACGTTAGCAGTTGACCTGGTCAACCTGACAAGCGGGTCCCACCTGTCAGTGACCCATTTTTTGATTAAACACATTAATTATCCTAATCAGGATTAATTAGGGGGTGGGCCCCACTATCATTGACTAATTAATTAATTAACTAACAGTTTAATTAGTTAGTTAATTGATTAGTTTTATTAATCAAAATTAATTAAGTTAATTAATTGTTTAATTAATTAATAGTTTTACTTATTTTTTTATTAATTTTCTTATTTATTTAAAACGTTTTCGTTCTGGGGCGTGGGCCCCGTTCGTCATAGGCACAGGGGCCTTTGCAGGCGCGATGTAAACGGGCGGTGGTGCGGGCGCCCAAACGAATGGGTGCCCGAGGGGCACTGAGCAGGCCTGACGCACGTCGGCGCCGGCACCGGTCAGAGCTAGGGGAGGCAGCGGAGGGGGATGGCCGCGGCGACGGAGGTGGTTGCGGCAGGGAGCAGCAGGGCGGTGGCGCGCCTATGGAGGGATGCACAGCGCGGCGCGGCGGGTGGCCTCCGGCGAGCAGTCAAGAGGGGGCGCGCGTGCGTGCGGTTGGAGGACCGCAGCGGCATGGCGAGGAGGGCGCGTCGCGGGTGCAGTGATGCAGAGCAGCAGCATCCGGTACAGGAGCAGCATCAGCAGGCTCGCGGGCAGGGGCGCGGCCGGGAACAGCGGCGGCCGTGGCGGTGCAGTGCGGGGTCGGCGGTGGCCGAACGTGGCCACGGCGGGCACGCGCGCACAGGCGACGGGGAGAAGCAGCAAGGCGAGGCCACGCGCGAGGGCGGGCGTGTGCGGACGGAGGCCGCGGCAGGCGCGGGGAACGCGCGTGCGTGCTCGGCAAGCGTCGGGGCGGTGAGGGCGCGAGCGCCGCGGGGTTGGCCGGGTGCGGCTGTCCGCGGGCGATGTCAGGTGGCGGAGCTGAGCGCGGGGGAGAGGGCGCGGCCATGGCGGAGAGAGGAGGGAGGGGGACCTCACATAGGAGGAGTGGGGCACGGGCAGTGGGGCGTGGGGAGGAGGTCGAGGACGAGACGGTGAGGTCCAGCGACAGGGGGGCGGCGCCGGTGAGGTGGCGACGTAGGGCGGTGAGGCGCCGGAGGGATGGCGTTGGGGTCGCCGGGTTCGATCCCCCCCTCCTGATCCAGATCGGGATCGAGAGGTGGGGGAGAGACGAGGGAGAGTGGGGGGGATCGTGGGGGTGGTTGGACTAGGGTTCGGTCGCTCGGGGAGATAAGTGGGGAATGGCGTGGGCCTCCTGGTGGCCTGGATGCCCAGTTCGGCTGAATGGCCCAGGGGGAGGGTGCTTTGTCTTTCTTTTCTTTGGTTTCTATTTTCCTTTTATTTCTTTTATGTCTTCTTTTAGTTTTTTATTTTATTATAGCTTTGTAAAATATCAAAGTTGTACCTAATTTAGTTTTAATAAACATTCCACTGCCCCAATAGTTTGGGGAAATTAAATAACTTAGTTAATATTTTATTCATTGAAAAAGGCATTTGTTTATTTGTTTTTGTTATTGTTTTGTTTATTTTTGAGCATCTAACTATTTTATCAAAATGTGGTTTCTCCACCATAATTACTCATGATTTATTTGACTCATCTTGAACATTTTAGTTTTAACTTTTGAAAACTTTATTTGTTTGACTTGATTTTGAATTTGACTTTGAACGAGAATCATCATGAGATTAGCAAAGTAATCATGGTGACGTGGCCTCATTAGCAGGCAATTACTATAGCTTAATTATCCGGGTGTCACATTCTCCTCCACTACAAGAAATCTCATCCCGAGATTTAGGAGCGGGAGTAATGGGGAAGGGATTTGGTTACGAAATTCTAAAGGGTCTTCTCGGTGTTGGTTGCTCTTCTCGAAGAGGTCAATCCATTACGTTGATGCCTTCATTCCTTTGCTCCAGGTCATCATGATGAAGTCGTCCTCCTTTCTTCGAAAAATATCGCCGTACTTACAAATAGGTAAGGGGCTGCTCTAAAACGATAGAATGGTGTAAGGGGAACTCATTTGGGGTTATCCCAGGAATGAACACATGAGTATCTCTCGAGTTGAACATATAAAATACATCGAAAGTAAGGTACGAAGGTACAATAAGAGGTTCCAAGCGGATAGATAGTTGCTCGAAGCCTAAACCAGAGTGAGAAAGGGGTTCGGAGCAGCGAGAGTAAGTATTGCGTCTGATACCAGAATAGAGCACTAGGAAGGTGGTCCGTGAATTAAATATGAAGCCAAGCATGAGGAATAACCATTAGAAACAAGGTTGTACAGGAGATTCAGGTTTTGATCCTGTGGAACTGTTGGTTATGGGCCCACCATGTGGGTTAAAGGTAGGAAGGGCGGTGATATCTTGCACGGTCATGTAAGAGGCATGTCAGAGGATAGTCTGTCGGTTATGTCGGCAACAACATCGGTACCAAGGGCGAGGGACGAAGAGAACCATTTTCCTGCTCATTGAAACGAGGCGGACCAATAGGCAAAGTTCTCATCCATCGATGGTTACCGGAATGTTATCAACAATATTAATAGGGTCTTACTGACAGAGTGGTTCAACGAGGTGCTTACCTAAGCAGGAGAATATTACTGCTTAGATCATATAGATCACCAGTAAGGTTAAACAAAACAATGGCAAGGAAAAGGTGATCATCAGATTAAACATAACAATGGAAAGGAAAATGTGTTTAAACACATGTTTCAGGGATATATCCTTCCCAAGGACTAGCAGAGCATGATATCCATGACAGGATAGAAAGTAGAAAACCATTTAGGTTAGGGGAGAGTAAGTTCATGACATTACCCAAACAACGGTGTTTGAATAATTGATATCGATGATCAGAGTACCATAGACATGCTTCGAGATAGCATTGACATGGTCATCAAGTAAGGGGCAGAATTTGGATGCACAAAGGATCCATCAGGAACAACTTATAGAATAAGTATTACAATTTTGTGATGGAAGAATCGCTAACCTTGCTAAGAAGGGAACTATAACAATAGGTCCTATGGCCAGGTGTGTTAGGATGACATCACCTTATCGGGTTAAAGACCAATGTTATAACTCTTGGGAATATATTCCAACCATCATATCTGACCGAGATTCAGATCTGATTGGTGTCAGGATACCTCGGACTCATGATGCCCGAGAAGGAAAGGTGCGACAAATTAACAAGAAGACATTATAAGATTCTCGGGAAATGAACTATGGAAGCGAGTTCTGAAACAAGAGTTCGTCAGTAAACCCAGGAGAGGATAAGGAGGTGGCTGATGGACTCGGCAACAATTCATCGAGAATTTCAAAGGATGGATTTCCACAACTATGTGAACAAGGAGATAGCATTTGGCAGATCAAATGTTATAATGAGATATGCTCGAGGAAAACATACCCAATTAAACATCAGTTGAAAGGTGCAGCCAAAATATGGGCCTATGTAGCATGACCGATGTTAGAATGGTGATTCGATAACCAATGTACAAAGAATGAAACTATCATTCATTAAATGGCTAGTATCCCAGTTAGAATCAACACGGGGACCAAGATATGAATGGAGATGGCGAGAAGTATTACTATATCAATAATTCTTAAGAGGTGGTGAAATTCTCACAACCTTCTTGACACAAAAGATGGTAATACTCCAAGGTAGAACATAACATAAGTTGGATAGCAAGGATCTCAAGGTACAACACAAAACATGAACAAGTTTGTGTTGGAGGGAAAGCAATAATGTTGTCGATGATAACACAACTCATTGAGGGGCAAGGATGGTACTTGTCATCATGAATTTGATTGATATTCTAGAAGGAGTCAAAATGTGATGATCACGACAAATTTTGTCGAGAGGCTCCACGAAGAAGCAATTGAACAACGACTGCATCAAGCAAAAGGACTGTTTTAGCAAAAGATTTTTGGAACCACGGATACGTCTCCAACTCGGAATCGAACTTGTTGTTCGAGGTGAAACGATAAGACAAGGAAGACCGATGTCAGCTTAGCTCATCGCCGAATGTGGTGCTCCGGAAATAAGGACCAGGTAGCACAGTTAAAATCAGCTCGATACTGATATAGCCGATCAGGCTAGAAATAACGTGATCGAGTACAAACTCGTAAGTAAAGAAGATTACTAATAGTTGTTTAGTCACGATGCGGAATCGATTCAGTTATCGGTGTCCTTGAGTGTTTAATGACCTAGAGCCCATGGAAAAATTGAAATCAGTGAGAATGTAGTACTTGATGGAGAACTCATAAGATGGTATGTAGTTCCGTAATGTTCTCGAGATACCATAGGGGAATACTCGAAGGTTGAGCAGAACCAAGGTTGGGCAGGCACATTGATCTGCATAAGACAAGTGATTTAACTTGTCCGAGAAATGGGACCAAAGAAAAACAATCAGGGACGGAACCACGGTTGCAAAGGACCAAGCATAGATAAGAGAAGAAGTTATCACAAGGGGATTTTTATTACTACAAGAAGCTTCCATGATAAGTTCTACCTCGGGTCCATGGGCATGAACACAAAGTTCAAGGTCGACTCCCACTTCTCCAAAGCATAACCTTACATTCACTTCTCGTTTTGATAATGGCATTAGTTGTTGAAAATTTTACCTGGTGCAATACCAGATAAGTATGACCAGTGAAATCTTTCGGGTTCACACGGATTAGGAAAGGCGTAGGCACTACAAAAAAATACACTTCTGTGATGATACGTGTTTGTCACAGTAGGTCGCGTTTTTTGTCATGCATGTACATCCATGACAAATTTATGACAGAATCAAGATAGTCATACTTGTGTTGTCGTAGAAGTGTTCCATGACATTACCAAAATTATCATCACGGAAGTGCCCACTTCCATGACGATAAATCGCGCGTCATAGAAGTGCTTTCGTCAAGGGTGACCGACACGTGGCATCCATCGTAACGGAACGCCGTTAAGCTATCGGGTCGGGTTTTGGATCCGATAACCCGTTAACATCCCCGACCAATGGAGATTTTCCACATGTAAAATCATCATTGGCTGGAGGAAACACGTGTCGGCTCATCGTCGGGACATATGTCATCCACTCATTGGACAGAAGGCGCCTATGATATTTTGATACGTGGCACGGCCCAACAGAGGCCCATTCCTGTGAAAAGGCCGGCCCATTTGACTTGGTCAAAAGGTGGCGGGCCGACCCATGGAAAGCATGTTAACGGCCTGTTCGCATATAGCCCATTTACAGCCCGCTAACCCAAGGCCCGTTACGCCCTATCCGAATTAGGCCCAGTAGCGTCATCTGGGCCATCCAATATGATTCCAGCCCGTTTTCACTTCTAGCCCATGTATGGCCCATGACGTCTTTCGGCCCATATGAGGCCCTATGTAACTCTTGGCCTATTTAACGGCCCATGGTGAAACTGGCCCATAATGAACAGTGTATCACTTTACACCCATTAACGGCCTGTGGTGAAACTGGCCCGTAATGAACAGTGTATCACTTTATACCCATTAACGGCCCGTTATTCCATTGGTCCGTCTCCAACCCATGTTATCTTTCGGCCTTCTCAGAGCCCATTTATTCTTGGGCTCATTTCCAGCATTCATTTACTTACGGCCCGTTACTATCATTTTTTGCTTGTGGGCCAAATTCAGCCCGTGGTTACAGTCGGCCCGTTTGTGGTCCGTTAATACGTTGGGCCGTTTTCGTAGCGTCATCAAATACGGCCTATTAACGATGGCCCGTTATGGTCGGCCCATGAACGGGCAATTCCAACTCTAGCCCGTTTACGGCCAGAATGTGGTCTGTTTGGCCCATATAAGGCCCATTGATGATACGGCCCGTAGAAGGCCCATTGATGATACAACCCGTAGAAGGCCCATTGTTTCTACGGCCCGTAGAAGGCCCACTATTTCTACGACCCATAGAAGGCCCACTGTTTATACGGCCCGTAGAAGGCCCACTGTTTCTACGGCCCGTAGGAGGCCCAGTGTCACTACAGTAAATATTAGCCCATGGTTATTGTGGCCTAGTTTTAAAAAATAGGTTATTACAGCCACTAGCAAACCGCAAAAAAAGAACTGCACTGACTACAAGCAAACAAATAAACAAGAAAACAAGGAAATAAATAAGCAAGCAACTTACACCAGGCTATCACGGCTATTACACATATTACATCCACTGGGCATCAAAGTTCGCCACCAGTGCAAATATAGGGAACACAGCAGCATATAAACGCCGCAGCAAAACAAGTCCAGAACTAAAACCACTTCAGAAGAGCTCAAGAAACAATATCCTGGGTACCCATAATGCTAGCAAGATGCTTAGCAAGCTTATTAACTTTCTCTTGTTTGGTGCTTAAGTCCTCCAGCGCTTGCTGTTGCACTAGAAAGTATGCATCTGAATTCTGCAGGGACTTCCTCAGTCCTTCGGCTTCCTGTCACATAACATCTGATCGATGTCTTTCAACTTGAAGTTGAGAGTCAAGAAGCTGAACTGATTCAGGCAATGAGTTCGAAGAGCTGGTGCCAGCAGTGGTAGCCAGTAACTCGAACACTACATCAAGACAGGACTTTGGGGTTGTCTCAGTGTCTTCAATATAGTTTTTATCAGCTTTCTTCGAGACCAACAGGGATGTCTCACTATCTTGAACCTTATCTGCATTACTTCCTTTACCATTGCATAACAGGGTACTCTTCTCCAATATTTTATCCGCATTCTAAAAGAGAAAGAAACAAACACATCTCAGGTTTACAATATAGTATATGAAACTCATTTTGGTAAACCAGTTCAGTAGTAAGGTGGACAGGATAACAGCATGAAACAAACATATATCTATGTAGTATGGTCACTGTATGGTCTATATCATTCTAGTTTATGTTGCCAAATCAAGATATATACAGTTCGAATCATATCTATTTAAGACAAAGCAGCATAGACAGAATATAAGTGTGGGAAACTACACAGCAATAACAACACTTGTAATGTGCATGGCATGAGAACATAACTATTTATTCAATTGAAAATGAAATCAACATAGAGCAAGTTACAACAGCAAACAGCCAAACGCGTTGAAGAAACAGGTCTAAAACATACCTGTTGCGCCATTGGAGTTCCAATTGCATCCTTCAAATTTGAAATTAGTTGGTATCAGTAAATAAAGTGATGCAAGAGCAAAGTAGTATGAACCATAGCTACAGAACCTGACCTGAGAACAATTCTTCTTCTGCTTTAAACATTGACTTCGGGTTCGGAGTGGTGGTCCTCGTGATTTGGGCACTGTAGTTGCCTTGCTAACTGCTCGTGTTTGGGTGCTCTATGGTGGAGACGGTGTTGTGTCAATGGGAACTGGGTGTCTATCTGCTGCGGTTGGGGTTAGAAGGGGTGTAGCTGGTTCTCTGTCCAACTGGGTAGGGGTACAATCTGCATGTGTGGGTTATGTGTGGTGGGGCTGGTTCTTGGGCAAGTACAACCGTGGTTCTATCTGCATCGACAGGTAGCACGATCTTTTCTGAAGACCGTGTTTTTACTCCCACAGATACTGCCATCACTCCCTCCAATTGAAATGGCTGATAAACAAGAAAATTAATTAAATGTACAGACATTGTAAGATAGACAGGTGCAATGGATAGTAGGGAAGAAAACAGGGCATGAAATAATTCACATTTATGTTGTCTAAGCAAACAGAATAGCAGGACATAATTTCACATATATGATGGCTAATTAAACAGGATAGCATGACACAATTTCACATGTATGATGGCTAACTAAACAGGATAGAATGACATACTTCAAAATATGATGACTATGTAAACAGGATGACATGATATAACTATACGATGTGTCTATTAAAGTGGTTGGCATGCCATAAATCACAAACATGTCGTCGATGGAAACATGATGGCATGATATAATTAACGGATAGAATGACATAATTTAAATATGATGACTATGTAAACAGGATGAGATGATATAACTATATTATGTCTTTAGAAAATGGGTTGGCATGCCATAATTCAGATACATGCTGTCTATGTAAACATCATGGAATGATATAATTCAAATATATGATTTATATACTAAGGAAGTGAGCAGAGGGCAATCGCATATATGATGTGTCAACTAAGGAGATGGCATTCAATATTATGTATATGATGTAAAAACTAAGCATTGCAATACAACATATGCATTATATGAGTAATATAACCCTGCCAAGTTTGAGCATACACCTCAGGGGGATAATAGGACTGGTCATCTGCCTCTGAATCCTCCTCTGAAGAGCTATCTGTAACCAGCAAGTTATCAGCTTCAGCAGGTAGCATTGTCTGCTCTGAAGACCTTGTTTTCACTCCAGATTTCTCCATCACCAATTCAAATAGCTGATGCACAGGAAGAGCAGTTGAATATACAAACATTGTCGACAAAAGCAATGAGAAATACAAAAAAAGGACAGCATGATATAATTCACATATATGATGCTTGCCTAAACAGCATGGCATTGCATAATTCACATACATAATGCCTTGCAACAAGATAACATTGCATAATTCCCATATATAATGTCTTGCAACAAGATGGCATTGCATAATTCACATATATGGTAATTAGACACTAAACAAGTGGCATTCACACAAAGCATGTCTAAACTAAGCAAATGACATAGCAATGCAAGATACCATACGCATGATATGAGCAACATAACCCTGCCAAGTTAGGGCATGCACCTCGGGGGGGGGGATATGACTGGTCATCTGTCTCTGAATCCTCCTCTAAGGAGCTATCGGTAACCAGCAAGACATGCGCTTCATCAGATAGCATTGTCTGCTCTGAAGACCTTGTTTCCACTCCAGATTTTTCCATGACCGTGCCAAATGGCTGATGCACAGGAAGAGTAATTGAATGTACTAAAATTGTTGAGAAATTTAACACGCAATAAAAAATGATGGCATGATATAATTCACATATAAGATAACTGGCTAACCAGGGTGGCATTGCAAAATTCACATATATGATGCCTGGCTAGACAAGATGGCATTGCGTGATTCACATATACGATAAAGAAACTAAATAGATGGCATTGACACAAAGCATGTGTAAACTATGCAGATGACATCTTTAATGTATACAGTAAGCAATGCAAGGCACCATATGCATGATATTACCAACATCAGCATGCCAAGTTAGAGCGAAGACCTCATGGGGTAAATAGGAGTGGTCTTCTTCTTCTGAATCCCCCTCATAACAGTTATCTTCCTCTTGATTACGATCCGAAATGGGTGGAGGGGGGGCTGCCTTTGCGCCCACCATGGAACGACGTCTGCATGAATTTTTATTGCCACGCAAGGCTCGTCTCTTTTGCTCTACATGATCAGTTCCATTGTGTACAATAACTAGCATGCATAGGAATAAAACATAGTGAGAGTATGTAAGGAGTGCATGCACAAATCCAGAGTGATGGTAGCAAACTGTGGATAGACCCAAAACCAATGATAGCATGCAAATAATAGCTTTAGTTAGAAAATACAGATAATGGCTCCTTTAATGTTTGTTTGCACCCAACATGAAACTCATAGTAGACACCGGAGATTAACCAGATAGTAGACAAATAGTACTAATTGCTGCCCCAATATGTACCCCACAACCATTTAAAAACTCAAGTTTCAGCATTAGTTTGGACCTGACTCGGAGTCTAATAGGTGAACACGACGATAATGTAGCATGTCATCATATTAAGCGACGCATAACGTAAGAAGACATGGAAGAGTGCGACCTCTCTTGCGGACCCGTGTAGTCCTCAAGGTCATCTGTTCAGTTGATGATGGTAATGCAGTTGTCGTGGCTGTCGGCGGCAGGGAAGAAGATCTGAGGCGGCGAAAGACAGTCTGGAGAGCGGATCCCTGCTGTGGTGAACCCTTCCGTCGTTGGAGCAGCTGAGCTGGGGTGGAACACAGCGCCGCAAGAGCAGGACAAACCACACAAGGTTTTCTTTGACACATATCTGTAACATAAGTAATTGAGTAAGGGCTTGTTTGAATTTGAGGATTCTAACAATGGAGGGATAGGAAATAGACAGGAATAGGATAGGAATGCACGTGCAAAACAGAGAATTTAAAAACACACGATTTCTGCCAATCTGGGTGTTTGATTCACAACAATTGGAAGATCACAGGATGCAAAAAAGCATGGTGAGATTAAGTCAAACCACAAGAAAATGTATGGTTATGATGCTATTATGCTACTATATCTTAGTCTTGTGCTTGATGAATAGGAATATGAAAAGGAGGAGAAGTGGAAATTAGAATTCCTACGGTTTTTCTTTAAAGGAGACACTAAAGGAACAAATCCTACAATTTTCCTTTGCTCCATTCCTTTGCACCAAATTCATGAAAAGTAGTACCATAGGAAACTTTCCAATTCCGATGTTTTTCATTCACTTTTCCTTTCAAGCACTGGTGATTCTAGTAGGCAGGCTTGAGCAAGGAAAATCCTACACTAAAAAATGTTTTTGTGCTACTTCTATTACTTTGGACCCAGGCCACTGCCATACTAGCTCAACTCCCAGGCCCATCGACAAATGCACAGCTCAAACGCGCAGAGATAAATAATGATGGCGTTCAAGAGAGTCCATCACGGATAGCTAAGTTGCCTGGTACCTCACTGCTTGTCATATAGTAGGATAAAATAATCGTATTTCCCGTTACTACGAGTACTCAGTGGACAATATATAACATGTAGAGTAAAAAAGAGATGCAACAAGTGTACAACCTCTTTGGCGAAGCCATGTCGATCTCAGCGTGATTAGGTTGGCCGGTGAGGATGCTCTGGCTGACTTGGTTGTCCGAGGAGGGGAAGAAGATCTTAGGCGTCTGGAGATGGAGCCCGAGGTACTGCTCCGCTGTGATGGAGGGTTTCGCCGTTGGAGCAGCTCCAGTGAGTTGTACGACGCCGAGGCTGAAGCAGGATAAGAGAGACAACGAACAACGTTAACCTGAGTGGAATTCTAATAGCATCTCCAATACATGACGTAAAATATATAACCACAAAGTGCTAGATGTAAAATACATCAGCCGCTCATCTCTGAACTTAACTGTCGAAACTGAATTTTACTGTCGAAACTAAACTTAGCTGTTGAAACTGAATTTTGCTGTCGAAACTGAATTTTGCTGTCGAAACTGAATACACTAGCAAGGTGAGGCTACACGTCGGTCGACTGACTTTTTCATCTTTGGTCAGTCGATTTTGTAGCTGTTGGATACGAAATCAAGGGCCTGCGGTTCATCTTCAACCTCCACCCCCCTAAGCCGGCCAAACAACAGCCCCCCGCCGCCCGCGGCCGGCGGTGCGCCGCCCCACCCGCCTCGAAAACACTCCCCACCGCCGGTCCGCCACCGCCCCGGCCATCCCTCTAGCCTCCCCCCCGTGCCGAGCTTTTTCTCCGGCGATCCCCACGCCACCGCCCCGCCAACGCCCCGCCACCGCCGGCGACCACCGCCCCCATCCTGAACCCTAAGATAGATAGTGGGGTACCTCTTCGGCGAGCCCCCCTCCCCGCTGCGGCTGGTTCTTCCTTCACCCCGGCGGCATCGGAGTGAAGTGTAGCTAAATCGGAGCAGCATCGCAAGCAAGAGCAAGAGCGAGAGCAGCAGCGCGAGCAAGAGCAATAGCAAGAGCAGACCAGGCAGGGGACCGAGAGCAAGAGCAGAGCAGCAGCGCGAGCGAGAGCTAAAGCAGCAGCAGGTCCTACTGATGTGGACGTCGCCGCCGAGGGAGCGACGCCGTGGAGGAAGTGGCCGGCGACGCCACCGTGGATGGAGCCGCGCCGCGTCGGCTCGGGACCGAGCGCCGGCAGCACCGTTAGATCGAATCAAGAAGAAAATGCGGCAATTAGTGTACAACCTCTTTGGTGGCGCCAATTAGGCCGCAGCTTCATCCGAGGAAATGGTGATGATGATGCTCTTCCGGTGGTGCAGGTGAAGACGGCGGTGTGGGAATGGACGTGGCACGAAAGACGAGGGGAACATCGGGGCAGCTCCTTGGAGGTGGAGGACGGGGTGGCTGAACCAGCGGGACGATGAGATCGACAATGGATCCTCATCCGGTACGGTGGATGAGGGACGTCGAGGTGTTGCTGTGGACGACGTCGTCGGGGAAGAGGCTCCGACTGGGTGGCGGACGGAGCAGGATGTGGGGTTTCGTCACGGGTTTTCGCGGACTCGGTGTACGAATGGGTAGGCGGATGGGATGGCAGTGGGGAACCATGGCTTAGAGATGCGCTTGTCCGAACTGTGGGGTAAGTTACGAAAGTACCCCCACCGATTTGAGGCGGTTCTTTCGGTTCAGGGGTACCACAGGCATTTCACGTGTCGGGATTTCACAGGAGGTGGGAGTTTTCGCGTGCGTTGTAATTTCGGAATAGCAAGGCGCGGGTTGAGATGGAGGGAGTTGTCGAAGCACAACGAGACAAAGATATATCTTAAATATTTCGGGCTAACAAGGCACGGGTTGAAGAGGCGGGAGTTTCGCAGCACGATAGACAAAGACGCTAGCTTGAATTTTCGGCATAACAAGGCGCGGCTTGAAATTTCGGAAGAACAAGCTTAACGTGTACCCAAAAAAAGACAATTTGCACCTCAACACGCACAACACACACACAAACACCATTTAGACTAGAGTAAGGTACACGTGCATTGCACGCATGAGATTTGGCAACCAAATTATGAATAAATAACACATTGTAGCATGCAAGCTTTGAGTCATATATGCATGATGTAGATGTTCGTTTAATTCTTATAGTTCATTTCATTCAAAATCATCTAGTTTTTATAAGAAAGCTAATCTATTTTAAGATTCATGGAATTGTGCGTCGTAAGACATAAAGTAAAAACAAATAATGGCAAATCATGTATAAAAACATTTGGGAAATTCTGATACGGAAGATTCTAGAACAAATAAGAAGTGCTTGTGTTTTGATGTTTTTGCATTATGCTTAAGTTCAACCATGGAGTCTTCTAGATTATACATGTGGCGAAATCTGGTGGAATCTAGATGATATCCATCGGCCACTAGTGCTCAAATTTGCCATCTTTGGACCATCAGATTTGAAGGAAATATGCCCTAGAGGCAATAATAAAGTTATTATTTATTTCCTTATATCATGATAAATGTTTATTATTCATGCTAGAATTGTATTAACCGGAAACATAATACATGTGTGAATACATAGACAAACAGAGTGTCACTAGTATGCCTCTACTTGACTAGCTCGTTAATCAAAGATGGTTATGTTTCCTAACCATGGACAAAAGAGTTTTTATTTGATTAACGAGATCACATCATTAGTTGAATGATCTAATTGACATGACCCATTCCATTAGCTTAGCACCCGATCGTTTAGTATGTTGCTATTGCTTTCTTCATGACATATACATGTTCCTATGACTATGACATTATGCAACTCCCGTTTGTTGGAGGAACACTTTGGGTGCTACCAAATGTCACAACATAACTGGGTGATTATAAAGGAGCATTACAGGTGTCTCCAAAGGTAGATGTTGGGTTGGCGTATTTCGAAATTAGGATTTGTCACTCCGATTGTCGGAGAGGTATCTCTGGGCCCTCTCGGTAATGCACATCACTTAAGCCTTGCAAGCATTGCAACTAAATGAGTTAGTTGCGGGATGATGTATTACAGAATGAGTAAAGAGACTTGCCGGTAACGAGGTTGAACTAGGTATTGGATACCGACGATCGAATCTCGGACAAGTAACATACCGATGACAAAGGGAACAACGTATGTTGTTATGCGGTCTGACCGATAAAGATCTTCGTAGAATATGTAGGAGCCAATATGGGCATCCAGGTCCCGCTATTGGTTATTGACCGGAGACGTGTCTCGGTCATGTTTACATTGTTCTCGAACCCGTAGGGTCCGCACGCTTAAGGTTACGATGACAGTTATATTATGAGTTTATGCATTTTGATGTACCGAAGGTTGTTCAGAGTCCCGGATGTGATCACGGACATGACGAGGAGTCTCGAAATGGTCGAGACATAAAGATTGATATATTGGAAGCCTATGTTTGGATATCGGAAGTGTTCCAAGTGAAATCGGGATTTTATCGGAGTACCGGGAGGTTACCGGAACCCCCCGGGAACAATATGGGCCTAGATGGGCTTTAGTGGAAAGGAGAAAGGGGCAGCCCAAGGTGGCCGCGCGCCTCCCCCCTCCCCCTAGTCCTATTAGGACTAGGAGAGGTGGCCGGCCCCCTCTCTCTCTTTCCCCCCTCAAGGAGTCCTATTCCAACTAGGATTGGGGGGGGGGGAATCCTACTCTCAGAGGGAGTAGGACTCTACTGGCGCGCCCTATGTGGCCGGCCAGCCTCCCCCCTTTGGTCCTTTATATACTGAGGCAGAGGCATCCCAGAAACACACAAGTTGATCCACGTGATCTATTCCTTAGCCGTGTGCGGTGCCCCCAGCCACCATATTCCTCGATAATACTGTAGCGGAGTTTAGGCGAAGCCCTGCTGCTGTAGTGCATCAAGATCGTCACCACGCCATCGTGCTGACGGAACTCTTCCCCGACACTTTGCTGGATCGGAGTCCGGGGATCGTCATCGAGCTGAACGTGTGCTCGAACTAGGAGGTACCGTAGTTTCGGTACTTGATCGGTTGGATCGTGAAGACGTACGACTACTTCCTCTATGTTGCGTCAACGCTTCCGTAGTCGGTCTGCGTGGGTACGTAGACAACACTCTCCCCCTCGTTGCTATGCATCACATGATCTTGCGTGTGCGTAGGAAATTTTTTGAAATTACTACGAAACCCAACAGTGGTATCAGAGCCTAGGTTATTTATGTTGATGTTATATGCACGAGTAGAACACAAGTGAGTTGTGGGCGATATAAGTCATACTGCCTACCAGCATGTCATACTTTGGTTCGGCGGCATTGTTGGACGAGACGACCCGGACCAACCTTACGCGTACGCTTACGCGAGACCAGTTCCCCCGACGTGCTTTGCACACAGGTGGCTTGCGGGCGACTATCTCTCCAACTTTAGTTGAACCAAGTATGGCTACGCCCGGTCCTTGCGAAGGTTAAAACGGAGTCTATTTGACAAACTATCGTTGTGGTTTTGATGCGTAGGTGAGATTGGTTCTTGCTTAAGCCCGTAGCAGCCACGTAAAACTTGCAACAACAAAGTAGAGGACGTCTAACTTGTTTTTGCAGGGCATGTTGTGATGTGATATGGTCAAGACATGATGCTGAATTTTATTGTATGAGATGATCATGTTTTGTAACCGAGTTATCGGCAACTGGCAGGAGCCTTATGGTTGTCGTTTTATTGTATGCAATGAAATCGCGATGTAATGCTTTACTTTATTACTAAGCGGTAGTGACAGTCGTGGAAGCATAAACTTGACGAGATGACAACGATGCTACGATGGAGATCAAGGTGTCACGCCGGTGACGATGGTGATCACGACGGTGCTTCAGAGATGGAGATCACAAGCATAAGATGATGATGGCCATATCATATCACTTATATTGATCGCATATGATGTTTATCCTTTTATGCATCTTATCTTGCTTTGATTGACGGTAGCATTATAAGATGATCTCTCACTAAATTATCAAGAAGTGTTCTCCCTGAGTATGCACCGTTGCGAAAGTTCTTCGTGCTGAGACACCACGTGATGATCGGGTGTGATAGGTTCTACGTTCAAATACAACGGGTGCAAAACAGTTGCACACGCGGAATACTCAGGTTATACTTGACGAGCCAAGCATATACAGATATGGCCTCGGAACACGGAGACCGAAAGGTCGAGCGTGAATCATATAGTAGATATGATCAACATAACGATGTTCACCATTGAAAACTACTCCATCTCACGTGATGATCGGTTATGGTTTAGTTGATTTGGATCACGTAATCACTTAGAGGATTAGAGGGATGTCTATCTAAGTGGGAGTTCTTTAATTAATTTGATTAACTGAACTTAAATTTATCATGAACTTAGTCCTGGTAGTATTTTGCAAATTATGTTGTAGATCAATAGCTCGCGTTGTTGCTTCCCTGTGTTTATTTTGATATGTTCCTAGAGAAAATTGTGTTGAAAGATGTTAGTAGCAATGATGCGGATTGGATCCGTGATCTGAGGTTTATCCTCATTGCTGCCCAGAAAAATTATGTCCTTGATGCACCGCTAGGTGACAGACCTATTGCAAGAGCAGATGCAGACGTTATGAACGTTTGGCTAGCTCAATATGATGACTACTTGATAGTTTAGTGCACCATGCTTAATGGCTTAGAATCAAGACTTCAAAGACGTTTTGAACGTCATGGACCATATGAGATGTTCCAGGAATTGAAGTTAATATTTCAAGCAAATACCCGAGTTGAGAGATATGAAGTCTCCAACAAGTTCTATAGCTAAAAGATGGAGGAGAATCGCTCAACTAGTGAGCATGTGCTCAGATTGTCTGGGTACTACAATCGCTTGAATCAAGTGGGAGTTAATCTTCCAAATAAGATAGTGATTGACAGAATTCTCTAGTCACCATCACCAAGTTAGTAGAACTTCGTGATGAACTATAATATGCAAGGGATAACGGAAACAACTCCCAAGCTCTTCGTGATGCTGAAATCAACGAAGGTAGAAATCAAGAAAAACATCAAGTGTTGATGGTTGACAAGACCACTAGTTTCAAAAAAAGGGCAAAGGGAAGAAGGGGAACTTCAAGAAGAACGGCAAGAAAGTTGCTGCTCAAGTGAAGAAGCCTAAGTCTGATCCTAAGCCTGAGACTAAGTGCTTCTACTGCAAAGGGACTGGTCACTAGAAGCGGAACTACCGCAAGTGATTGGCGGATAAGAAGGATGGCAAAGTGAACATAAGTATATTTGATATACATCTTATTGATGTGTACTTTACTAGTGTTTATAGCAACCCCTCAGTATTTGATACTAGTTCAGTTGCTAAGATTAGTAACTCAAAACGGGAGTTGCAGAATAAACAGAGACTAGTTAAGGGTGAAGTGACGATGTGTGTTGGAAGTGGTTCCAAGATTGATATGATCATCATCGCACACTCCCTATTATTTCGAGATTAGTGTTGAACCTAAATAAGTGTTATTTGGTGTTTGCGTTAAGCGTGAATATGATTTGATCATGTTTATTGTAATACGGTTATTCATTTAAGTAAGAGAATAAATTGTTATTCTGTTTATATGAATAAAACCTTATATGGTTACACACCCAATGAAAATAATTCGTTGGATCTCGATCGTAGTGATACACATAATCATAATATTGAAACCAAAAGATGCAAAGTTAATAATGATAGTGCAACTTATTTGTAGCACTGCCGTTTAGGTCATATTGGTGTAAAACGCATGAAGAAACTCCATGCTGATGGGCTTTATGAATCACTTGATTATGAATCAGTTGATGCTTGCGAACCATGCCTCATGGGAAAGATGACTAAGACTCTGTTCTTCGGAACAATGGAGCGAGCAACAAATTTGTTGGAAATCATACATACCGATGTATGTGGTCCGATGAATATTGAGGCTCGCGACAGGTATCATTATTTTTTG